>NW_022145520.1:1712500-2312500 GCF_000002235.5 Strongylocentrotus purpuratus
AAGTCTTTCCATATCAAATTCATCATTGTAATCATCATCACTATCACCATTATCATCGACGATACTCTCATCATAACTATGATCATTCTATCCATTTTGCATTTTTATACATTATCATTATAATCACTATTAATGTGATCACCATTATTATCATCATCATCTTGTCATCATATTCCTATCTTGTCATCATATCCATTGTTATTACTTTTCTCTCTATATTTAACACGACTGCTATTACTGCTACTACCATCGTTATCACACTTATCATTCCAAATCATCCAATGGTCTTACTTTCTAATTTAACTCTTTCCATGGTAAACTTCATCGTCTCTTCGTGCTCCGTCTTCTGTCTCTCCAGCTTCCTCTCCATCTCTGACCTGACCCCCGATGACATGGTGTCGACGCTCATCTGAATCTCCTCCTTCAGTTTCTTCTCCTTGTTAGCCTGGTCTCTCAGTTTATCGATGTGGGCTTGAAGATCTGCAATATGGCCAACAAAAATGAATTTGTAAATACCCTGTGTTTCCTTTTCATTCTAACTATGCACTCCTTGTAGTTACTTGCCTCACCTTCCATCCCGGTATAGCTTCCTGAGTGAGCTGCCAAAAGAATTACCCAACCAAGTACAAAGTATGCTGTTTTACCATTATAAAGGTTTCTCTGAGGAATTTCCATTCTCAGACTAGAATAAATCAAGGCCTACACGTTTTTAATATTTTTAAAGTCATGACAGAGATGATCTTCAATGACTAAAAGGTTAGACTTTAAGCCTGAAATAACCGGCTTGAGTCTATAGAGTAAGAAATTAAGTTATACCATAATTGAATTGTAACCACCAAGTTAACAAGAATTTCTCATGTTGCTTCGAGCACGCCAGCACTGACTTTATCCTTTAACTCTTGGATCTTGTCAAGAAGCGTCACCAAATTCTAACACAAAAACCTCTTCCTGCATTGAGTTCTTTAATATTTACATTAGTTTCACCATATAAGTGAAAAACAACAAAATAAACAAACTGCCATCAAACCAAAATAGCAGTGTTTGTTTATTCTTCAGCCCTCTGTAAAGTTGTATTGAATTTATACATGGATTTAGTGCACATTCAACTTTATTACAGAGCTTTAAAGTATTTCAATATATGCTCTTATGGATATAATACCTAACAAATGAGGATAAATAAAATTATATTCCAAATTTCCAATTCATTAGATAAAAAAAAATAAAAAAATAACAACATTTATAATGCGCACATATCCACCCCAAGAGATGCTCAAGGCGCCTAACAAGGTAAGTACATTGAACGAAAATAATTTAACATAATTAAATATAATTCAACAACGTTAATTACATCATATTTTGAAATACACTACGTCTTAACTAAGGAATTCAGACATTAGATAGGTTTTCAATTGTTTTTTGAACACATTTTGATTGGCTGACATTTTGATTGAATGGGGTAGGGAGTTCCATAACCGGGGTGCAGCAGCTATAAAAGCTCTGTCTCCCCAACTCCTCTTTGTTCTTACTTGTGTTAAATTTGTTGAATTAGAGGAACGAAGACCTGCACGAGAACTTAAAGAGATATTAAGAAGAGAGGAAATATATTCAGGGACTGATCCATTTAGTGAACGGTAGGTGAGTAGTAGAATTTTATATTTGATACGCTGTTCTATTGGAAGCCAGTGAAGTTTCTTGAGTATTTGAGTAGTATGGGTCGAACGTTTAGATTTAGTGACAAGGCGGGCAGCTGCGTTTTGAACCTTTTGTAGTCTGTGAATTTGGTATTTAGGAAGTCCATAAAGGAGAGAGTTACAGTTATCGAGATGAGATGTTACAAAAGCATGAATCAATTGTTGAGTGGTTTTGGGGGTTAAAAATTTCCTTATAGCGCGAAGATTACGAAGATGATAATTGGCAGCTTTCACACATTTTGAAATATGTGCATCAAGAGACATGCTTGTATCGAAAATGACACCAAGATTTCTTGCCTTATCTGAAGGAGCAATGTGCACAGAACCAACACGTATATGAGTTATAGCAATCTTGGAAAGTTGTTGTCTGGAGCCTAACAAGAGAAATTCTGTTTTATCGTCATTTAGTTTGAGATAGCAATCATTCATCCATTTTCGTACATCATGAATACAACTTTCAAGATCTTTGACACGTTTTTCTACCTGTTCCTGAATAGGAAGACACGAAAAATGTAATTGTAGATCGTCTGCATACATATGATAGCTTATATTGTGTTTACTGATAATCTCATGAAGTGGTAAGGTATATACATTAAACAGATGGGGACCTAAAACAGATCCTTGGGGCACAGAAAACAGAAGATTAACAACCGATGAAGTTGTATCATGTAGGTTAACCGCTTGAGATTGATTTGAAAGGTAAGAACGAAACCAATGAAGACATGTTCCACCAATGCCAATCTTTTTTAGTCTGTCGATTAAGATATTATGGTCAACAGTATCGAAGGCGCAGCTGAGATCTAACAGAACTAATGCAGTAACTTTCCCCTTATCCATGTTTATTAAAATGTCATTTTGTACTTTCAATAGTGCAGTCTCCACACTGTGGTTTTCCTTGTAGGCCGATTGAAAGGGGTTTTGTAGGTTTTGGTCATTTATGCTGGACTGAAGACGCGTAGATACTATACGTTCAATTACCTTACCAAGATACTTTAAGTTTGCAACGGGACGATAATTTTTAAGCTCTTGTTTATCAAGGCTTGGTTTCTTTAGGTGAGGTTTAATGAGTGCATGTTGCAGACAATCAGGAAAGATGCCAGAACGTAGAGATGAATTTACAATCTCTGTGATGTATGGGGTGAATTCATTAGAAAAATCTTTGATCAAACAGGTTGGAATAGGATCTAGTTCACATGTAGATGGTGGGGAATTCATAATGACTTTCCGAACCTCACTTGTTGTGGCTGGTAAAAATTCAGACAAATAGGGAGTGGCATTTTCTGACACTGACTGATAACCTGTACTGTCACGAGCGTCAAGAATTCGACGAATATTGCTAACTTTATTCATAAAGAAATCAGAAAAACGATTTGCCAAGTCTTGATCAGACACATTACTAGGAAGAATTTGATCTTTCTTTCTATTCAAGAGTTTATTTATAATTTGAAACAACCGCTTCTGATCGCCACTGCAGTCTGCTACAGCAGATGTGTAGTGATGTTTTTGCGCTTGGTTAGCGAGATGAGATACTATTTGTCTCTGCTTAATAAATAGAGACCGATCGGATTCAGTTTTAGTGGTTCTCCAACGACGCTCCAGTCTCCGTCTGAGGCACTTTGCCTCTCGGATATCATCATTCATCCAAGGACACTTGGGTTTGACAACTATAGTTCTTGTTTTTCTGGGAGCTAGTTGATCCAATAAGGCATTAAGAGAATAATCGTAATTAATACACATAGATGTAACATCATAATCTAAGTCAGGAACAGATAAAGCTACATGGAGACCTTTACAGAACCTTTGCCTATCCAAAGACTTTAAATTCCGGGTTGAGAAACTTTGTCGAATAGGTTTAGGTTTTTCCAATGTAGTATTACACAGTATAGCAAAATGATCTGAGAGACCAGGTTGCACTACTACATTTGATATAACATTTTCATGTTCACGTGTGATCAGTAAGTCAAGTGTATGTCCGTGGTCGTGGGTCGGTTCACGGACATGCTGTTTCATCCCATATGTCGATAGTAGGTTCAGAAACTGTCTGGCCTTTGAATCATCCTGGACGTCAACCCATATATTATAGTCACCCACGAGTAAGATCTCTGATGGGTGGAGAAGATAACTGTCCAACATTTCACCAAACTCCTCCATGAAGACACTGAAGGGTAGATGACGCCCATGATCATCAGATTCGGGTCGATATACTACGACTAAACTGATTGAGCGAGAGTTTCCTGAAATTGTAACATGAAGCGATTCAAATGATCTGAACGGAGTTACAAGACTAGTAGTAAGTGAGAGCGAAGATTTGTATAACAGTCCAACCCCTCCTCCGGCCTTTCCTTGACGCGGCCGGTGTTCAAAGTTATATCCGGCAGGGGTAATTTTCCCTATGATAACATCATCACCATCTTTAAGCCAGGTTTCAGTTACTGCTACAATATCTAAGTCATTTTCAGTGACAAAATCATAGAAATCAGTCGTCTTATTCCTTATTGATCGCATATTAAAAGTGCATACTTTGGTAAAACTTTCAATCGGAGGTATAGAGATTAAGTTTGCTCGTTGAATGCATATTGACCTATCAATACCTGAGAAGTATGGATGAATACGTGGTTGAATGCAGATCGGGATAGTAGATGATGATGATGATCTTGACACTTTTGATTGTCGGAGATAGTTTTTTCTGCGGTTACCGCGCCTACCTCTCCTTGTCTTTCTTCGTTGAATTCCGAAAGAATGGATGACATCACAAACGTCGGAGCTTTGCATATCTCCACTGTAACAGATCCTCTGGAGAGTAGTGAATTCTACGCTGAAGGGGAGGGTCACGATGAATGCAAAAAGATGGTACAGTGCCATCTTGATCCCGATCTGGTCCGGGGTTGGGATGTACATCACCCGCATGTAGTAGCTCTAGTTGAAAAGATGCTGTACTATTGGGGTTGTATGGAATCCTCCTTTTAAGATAGTGTTTTCTGGTGAAGTTCTCATTAATTGAGAGTTTAATGAAGGATTGCTCATTGCTGTACACATTCCTATTCAAAGTAGCATACAGGCAGAGTGTGAACAAAAGTCCAAGTTGAAACGGTCCCATTGTGCTTGCTAGTGAATCCAGTGATTCATGTTCGTCCAGGCATACAATACATAATAGGCATACATTACATAATAGAGTACCAGGGTACTTTTACTTACATAGAGATGTACAGTGAAAATGGCTTCTTAGGTACTACACATGAATCCAGAAAAATGTTGTCATCAAAAATATGGTGTGAAATCACCTAACTATCGAATGCAATTCGACTAGTGGTATCCAGAAGACATATATAAATGACTGGTAACAACACAAATTGATATAACAAAGTAAATACAGACAAATAAGAGATCTTTTGGAGAGCAGGCAAAAAGCATGTGCAACATGCTTATGCGCTCATCCAGTTAATTGTCATTAAACAAAGTTATTTAAACAATGCTTGAAGCAATCTTTCTTACCTTTGCCACCAGTCTTGATGTCAAAGCCACACTTCTCCAGGGTGGTCTCAAACGACTGTTGCCATGCCAACTCATTCTGGAGCATCATAGCGATGGTATCTTTGATGTTCTGTAAGGATTCATCTACGGTGACCGACTGGAGGAGCTTGATCTCGTTACGGATGTGGGAGCACGTTCTGCCTCCTTCTTCAAGACGTTTCTGAAAAATCGTAAGAACAACAAAATGTTACTAACATTAAACGGGACCACTGGTTTGTTGTGTGTAAGACTTGTACACCCATTAAAGGGGAAGTCCACCCTGAAATTAAGTTAGTTTTAATAGGAGTAGAAAAATGAGAGAAACAAGTCAGTGAAAGTTTGAGCAAATTCCGATTAAAAATAAGGAAGTTAGGAATTTTGAAGTTGTGATCAATCATGCGAGCATGTATCATGCGAGCTCAACTTCCATTTGCTCAGTACTAAAAAAATCTAAAATTTTCATTTTCCCTCAAGAAAAATTTCAACCATACATGCACCCTAAATATAATAATTGCAAATATGTTTCTATACTCCCCCTGCAAGGAACAAATATATATTCCGTCATCAATAACGAAGAAAACATGATTTTATGGAATATTATGCACAAAGCAAATGAAGGAGAGCTCGTATAATAAGTCACAGAGTTGCCAATTTGTATTTGATTGATCACAACTTCAATAATTCATAACTTTCTTATTTTCATTCAGAATTTGCTCAAACTTTCACTCACCTGATTTTCTTATTATTCTGCCTCTATCGAAACAAACTTATTTTGGGGGTGGACTTTCCCTTTAATGGTATTTCCACCAAGTCTGGTGTCGGCGAATTATGACCTACTGCACATGGAAACTGACTACTATCTCCCTTTAATGATTCATTATAAACCTCTGTTCAAAGTGGTTTGGCAAATTTGATAAACAAAGAGTACTTACTCAAGTCCATCATAAAAATCCCCGAAACATGTTAATATTAATATCATTATGTGACAGCCACAACTGAGATGGAATTCACATTTTTACTCTACTCCCTCTTCTCCATTTTCAGATGAAAGTATGAAAATTTCTGTCAGCAATTCTTGTGTGTTTTTTGTTTTGTTTGTTTTGTTTTGTATTTTTTTGTTCAAGAAAAGAAGTAATAGGTAAATACCTAATCAACCTCCCACAGTTACATTTTTCAAAAGATATATTCCTTCTATTCAATTCAGAAACAATGATGGGATGTGTGTAATTTGTCATCCTGCATATAAAAGGTGACATTAAGCATCAAAGCAACGCATGATTTTAAAATTATGACTATGTTAAGCTCTCCAACCTAAAAAAGCATCGTAACCAATCTTTAAAATGAGAATGCAACTCACCTCTGCAGCTATCAGATGTTGCTTGAGTGTCTTGTGGCTAGACTTAGTCTCCTTGCTCGAGGTCTCCAGACCCTTCATGGTGTCTTTGAGTTCTCGCAACTTGTTTTTCGCCTCGTTGCGTTCCGTGATGAGCTTGGTCATCGTCTCCAAGAGGCTGTCGTCCGTGACGGTCGATTCGTCGTCAGGCACACGGAATCCCGGAGCCGAGAAAGTCGTCTGCATGACCCTTTGTCTGAAGCGCTCCAGCTAAATTAAGACAGCAATTTAGAACGAATTATACTTGAAATATGAACACTCACTATCCACAAACCTTTAAGAGCATCAATACTAGTGAACAGGAGTGATTAGACCTCCCTGCATGGTCACTGGCAGGTGGTTATCTCATCAAATCAGCTCTCAATTAACATTAGAAAAAGAGGATCATGGGGGACCAATGGCACCGATTATGCATTGTTTGTTGTATAGAGGGCGCAAGTAGCTACAAGTAGTGCAGTGGGGCTTTAAATCATTGGATAGTTCCAGTGCATCTACTGTATAACCTCTGGTAAAGACATTAATCAACAGTTGCCACTCTTGACCCGGGTGTCATAACTGGGAACCTGGTAGGCAGAAATCCCTAATATACTTTGAGAACTGAGATTTAGCTCAGAAGAAGAAGGGGGACTACTAGACTCCTTGCTAGACTCCTTGAGCATAGCAGATGTGAGTGCTATACAATAGACAAATATTATTTTTTAAATACTTCTGTAAATATTTACATTCTGATCGGGGAATAGTTTGATCCTATTCTTGAAGTACTAATTAGATACACAACGTTGAATAATGTCTGAAAGCGGGACTGCACTTCTTGTAGCTACTTGCGCCCTCTATATAGGAAACAATGTATACGCGGTACATGCAGGTACCCCATGATCCCCTTTTTCTCATGTTAATTGAGGGCAGATTTGATGAGATGACCCCAGTTTGGCAAAATTAGTACAGACAGGCTTTAAGAGACTTACCTGTTTCTTGGCTTGGTCGATGTCTACTCTGGCTTGCTTCTCTAATCTCTGAGACTCCAGGAATTTCTTCTTCATGTCTTCCTTCTCATCTTTAAACCTCTGTTTTGTCTATCATTGTAGGAAGTACAAGAAAGAGAGAGCGAGAGAGAGAGAGATGACTATCACGTGTATGACATGTAAAAACTTATGTTTAATACTAGAATTCAATTCCATTCTAATTCAATCCAAATTTTTTAAAATAAATATTGGTCATGCACAGAAGTAAAATACAATACGCATAAAAATCATAATTTTTATGAAAAACATAATTGTTATAAAAAAACAAGCACTTTTTAAATACACTTCTTTTACTCTTTTCTTTTAAATTATCAATGCAATGCACTCTCCAAAAGTAACAAAAGGACTTTCTTGATTTTCTTCTATTAAAACCAGAAAGAGTAATTTCAATAACAGGATATTAGTGTAGTTGTAGTTTTATTTACTACCGGGTATACAATAAAGAACATTAAAATTGGAACATCAAAATAATTTGCCATCCCTACTTCACACTAGGGTTGGCAATTTTTGTTCATTCTGTGTTTAGACAAAATCAAGTGAATTACTTAATATCAATCACTGATTACAGAAAGAAAGATTTTTTTTATAAATTCATTTTAATTATCATTTATTTCAAATGCAAACCCTTCTCCCTACATACAATTTTTCACCCCTCCCCCCCCAAAAAAAATACTATTCATACAGTCATTCATAACTCCTTCAATATTTATGTCATCAATATAACGTAAATATACTGACCTTTGTTTCCTCTTCAACTTGAGCTGTTAACTTATCAATCTCCTCTTTCTGTTCAGCCGTCTGTTTCGTGAGTGCCTCCACTTTGCTCTCGGCACCTTTCAATTTCTGAAGAAATATCAAGAAAGCAATTGAAAATACAAAGTTCATCAAAGTTCATGTACTGAAACATTATGAAGTGTTTTCTTATCATGGTGTCAATCACTCTCAACAAATTGACTTTGCCAACCATTGTCTCTCGAGTATGCTAGCCCATCTTTGACACCTAATCATGGTTTAATCTTGCCATTAACAGATAATGTCTTTTTTATCTGCTGCGTCTAATAATAGCATTACTACTGAAAGGGTTTAAACGTTTCAGAATTTGGATGAAAATTACACAATTTGCATTGGTATCATGTTCTACTAAATATTATATACGCTTATTGCTATATAAAATAATGAGTTGATCTAATTGATTTCAATGTACAAAATGTTTGCATGATTAAAGACACATGTACATATATAGGAATACACAATGAGATGAAAGTGTTGAATCATAGAAAACTAATCTACAATAATTTCAGTGAGACTTTAAAAAGAACGAAATGATTAAAGCAAGAAATACATTTTCTTTTTTTTTACTAAAACACTGAAATAATCTTCAAAACACTAGGCTTTAGACACATCTTATAATAATAATAATATTTATTTTTTATATAGCGCATAATACAAATGTCTCTTAGCGCTTTACAAATATACTATTACCCCGGTCATTGGATTCAGTGCTTTGCCCGCACACAATGTGTGCACGATCTCCACTCACTGGGGAGCATTCCAGCCAGGCGTTACATGACGCTCAAAACTGTTTGACCAACAATGACGGTCGCATCCTACCGGGTACCCATTTAACACCTGGGTGGAGAGTAGCAATTGCAGGTTAATATCTTGTCAAAGGATATTAGTGCCATGTCGGGATTCGAACCCTTGACCTTCGCATCTCCAAGTCAAGCGCCTTAAATCACTCGACCACAACACTCCCACAATCTACTTATTAAAAGGCATGCCAGAAATTTCTATCACCAAATATGCAAGATATGAAATGTGGCACTATTCATGTACAACAATGTAGGCCATGTTTTTAAGAAAATGAAAATTATCATAATTTTTTTTTTTAATGGAAGAAAAATAAGGAATCCATATGACACCTGAAGAAAGAAAAAATAAGGGCATGAGCTATTTTACTATATATATATTAAAAACTATCTACTCTACAATACAAATCCTCAATATTTTTTTGTTTAATATATATCACAGTATTTCATGAACGCATGACTTGACAAACGAGACAACTAAAATACATGAGACACACATCTACTCTAAGAGATAATGAAAACAAGGCAATGGGAACAACACAAATACACCATTTAGACCAACAGAAAAAAGGAAAACAAACAGATTACACAATGAAATATGACTTTATCATGTACATGTACATGGTCTATGAAATAATTCCACCTGATTTGATGCCTACTTGCAAAACCAGTGAAGCGTGAGTACCACTTTCACCAAGCATACTGTACTCTCTAAATTGCATGCATATAAAAACATCAATTACCATACAGGATTACAAAATCATTTACAAAATGCAATAAATTTAAATTGAGTACAGTCTGTAACTTGGCAATTTCTCTTTAGATAACAAAACTTAATTCATTTAAAAATTCGAATAGAATTGCTTTTTCGCTAAAATTATTTGTGAACCTTATCAAATAAACTGAATATCACCAGAGTATACAAATGATGAGTCAACCATAAATACATTTTTGTTTAGATATATAATCCAATGAAAGGAAAAGGAAAGGGAATATTTAAATTGCTGTGAATACTAAAACAATAACGATTTATAATTGTATATGCTGGCCGGTATATACAGTGAAAATTCCTTAGTGAGAGCATTTTTCTACAACCAAATTCCACTCTACACTCTAATACATCACAGACCTGCTAAACATGCACAAACAAAAAAAACTTTTGATTTCCTTTCATTATCTACCCCTTTGATGCTTTTAATTCAAACAAAATACCAAGTAGACATTCAAAAGTCATGCCTTATAAAGTTCACAAGTGCTTTAGTCTACAGACTACAAAATGGGTTTGTTTACCAGCCCTCTATTGTCTTGTATTTACCCAGCCGATTCTCAAACAAAGCAGAGGCTTATAGATCTAATTCCTTAACAACCTAACTGTTTGTTGCTACTGGATGAGACACTAGATTCAAGAAAGCGTTTACATTTTTTGAAAGTCTCTTGTATGGTTCAATTTTGCATAAATGTATTTGTATTATTATTTAATATAGAAGATAATAGAGAGTTTCAGGCAAAGGAAGTTGGTGTGAAGCTTAAAATGAAAAAAGTCATCATTCAGGGCCCGTTGCATAAAACTCACAAATGATGGTAACTTTGCCATCAATAGCAACTACCATGGTAACAGGGCTCAACAGCCAATCAAAATCAAGTTTTCCATGGTAGTTATCATTGATAGCAAAGTTACCATCAATGGTATTAGTTTAGTGCAATGGGCCCTGTTTAAAATCAAAATGATTCATGCTTTTGCCATATGGTAGAGTAAAGTATATCATTGTAAACATTTATAGAAGTTTTTGAAAACTCTACCAGTATAAAGATTAATTCCATTTTTTCAGACTAAAATTCAACAATACAACGGTTTAGTGACAAAAGGCCTTTCACAATTATTGCTGGTTTTGAAAAACAGCAAAGTATAACGGTTTTATCAACAATATCTTCATGCCAAGTTTAACAGGATTTAGTGTGAATGAACTGTGCTTTCTACTATGGCAATCATAATGTTGCATATATCTTTTTGAAAATCAAAACCTGTTGTACAAGTGAACTAACACATGAGATATGTGATATCTAACATGTATATATATACTTTGTTATTGTAAATTATGTTGACATGATGCAGAGACAGATGCATTTTAAAGGGAAATCTATGAAGGCTATGAAAAAGTATACAAATCAGCTTTGACAAGAATATATATACATGTATACTACAGGTAATTTTGACTATGCTATGACATGGATTGAACAATATGCAGCATGCAGTTTTGGTGAACTAACATTAATCATTCAATGATTTCAAGTATGGTATGGAATACTGTAATTGTGTAGGACTAGGATAGTTGTGACATTGCTATCACGTATCAAACACCTCAAGAAATTTTCCTTTAGATTTGGGGTGTGTAGCATACATTTTAATACCCTGAGCAAAACCCCAGATATCGAGAATAAATTTTCAATAAGACTCATCTGGACAATTCCAAGGTAAAAATATTCACTACCCCAAAAATAATAAAAGTGGTAACATCTCTAGAAATATGTGTGCTACTTTTGCAAATTTGGTACAATTTTTTGTTTTAAAGCTCAAAAAGTTCTTCACTTTGAGTGGTATATAAATAGGAGTCTTCTACTCTGAATCTTAAACTCAAGACTATTATGAAGATTTGGGACTTGGGTAATGAAATGTCACAGCAAATATGAGCTGATACATGGTTTTAAGTAAACATCCTTTTGGAAAAGACTGGACTTTGAAGAATTCCAACATGTCGTTCATTTTCAAAGACTGGTTAGTTGCTGTCTTCTTTAATGTACGGACAAGGACCATGGGACGTGGGCTAGGACCAGGCCCGTAAAGACTTGGACTACAGGCCCTGAATAGATTCCCTGGGAATAATATCATACTTGAAATCACTGATGATGCAAGTGTGTGACTGTTTGGGATCTTTGACATGATGCTTCGGGACATGTTTATTAACTTACAGTCTTTAAGCTGAAGTATTCAGTGTCTCGCGCAAACAGTGTTTTCTGATACGATTCTAAGGCAGTCTCGAGCTGAGACTACACTCCATTCAAGCAATGATAGACAGATAGAAGGAACACAAGATGAATAATGAAGAGAGAAGGAATGATTAAAACAAATATAGCAGAGAAAACAATCAAATGGATAAAAATCAGTGTGAATATAACTAAATGTCTGTAGACCCTTCCTCTATTACAACACATTTTTATTTGGAGACGATTGAAATTTAGTCGATTTAAAATTTACTGTAGCTTAGTATCATCTAATTCCAATGAGTTTGATAACAAAACTCAAATTTATACAGGTACATGTGTGCATTTCCAATTTCATGTGATAATGAAATCACATAAGCAGACATTTCAGCATCAATACCACACAGATATTCAACATAATTTTGCAAGGGTAAAAAGTTAATGCAAATGTGAATGTACAGTATACTTGGAATAAGAATGAAAGTGTCCTTCCATGTTTAAGTTAGACAGCTCACACATTCTCATTCACCACTCTTAACTCCATGAGGATGTACTTTTGAGTTTTGAATTAGATGAATAAAATAAAAGGGTTAAAAGTGTCCTCACATGTTCAAGTGTGACAGCTAACACATTCTCATTCACTATACTCTACCAGTACATGAGGATGTACTTTCAAGTTTTGAATTAGATGAATAAAATGAAAGGGTTAAAGAGTATTCTTACGTGTTTGAGTGTGACCACCTCCTTGTTCCTGGCCGCCAGCTCCTCCTCGTGCTTCTTGGTCTCCCTCATGCGGGAGAACTTGGCAGCCAGCGCCGAGATGGCCACCTCCTTTTCCCTCAGCTCCTTCTTGAGGAGCTCCACCTCGCCCCTCATCCTGGAGATGCTGCCCTCCTTGGTGGTGAGGTCCCGCTGGAGCTTGGTCATGAGGGCGGAGCTGGTGCCCTTCTCCTTGCGGATCTTGTCCACCTCCTGGCGCAGGGAGACCAGCTCCCGCTCCCGCTGGTGGAGCAGGGAGCGCAGGTGGGCGATGTTCTCCATGGGATCGGTGCTCTCCATCCTCATCTTGGACATCTGTTGTAACAACGATGATGATAATAACGATAATGATGATGATAATGATAATGATTATCATGATTACAATAATTATAATGATGAGGCCTTTAAAAAAAGATGTTGCATTGCCCTTTGCGACTGACCCAACAATTTTGAAATTGACGGTGGGCTTTAAAAAAATTTAAACCGTTTTTTGAGAAAAGAATGTATTAAAAAAACATCAGCCCAAAGAGGAAGTTTTAACATTAAAAAAAAAAGATTTCTGACCGACCGACCCATGTTTTAGCACCTAAAGGGCAATAAATCTTCTTTTCTTTTTTTAGGCCTGATAATGATGATGATAAATCTTAAGAAGATGGAGGGCAAGGAGAAGAACAGGAAGAAGAAGAAAGAAACAAAGAAACAAAGAAGGATTGCTGTCTTGTTTACCCAGGGCAGCCTCATCAATATCAACACTGCTCCCCCAGAGGGCCCTTCAATCATATCATTACCCCGGCCTAAATTAGCCATGCTACAATGACAAGGTGCTCAAGCATTCACATCATTTTTTCTCGCTAGAAAACTAAGGAGCTATCTTGAGTTTATATAGTTTCATTTTCTTCTGAAAAGTAAGGTCATATCATAAGGGCACTGTTTCATTTACGAGTTACAATCGATTGTATCTCATAAAAAGTAGTTCTACCTCTTTCAATCAATCATATCTGTACAATCAGCAGTAACACACAGTCAATTTGATGTTACAGGAAGATACAATTCAATGTACATGTAATATACAATAAATTGTAGTGAGAATGGAGATACAATTGATTTTTCAACTGATTGTAGGTAAACTTTTATGTTACAAGCCCCTGGTGGTATTTCTTTGCTCTGATTATCTTGGCATTGCCACAGTTTATACTGCAAAGTCTTGAGCCGCCCCCCCCCCCTCTCATTCCCCTTCTGATCTGATATCTTGACATGTTTCCTTGAGTTTTCCATAATTCTACGACCATTACAGTAAACAACAGATAAATGAATATATGTAGAAAACATACAAATTTGTGTAGCTCACAGACTTTATGCTAATGAGAATTTCTCTCAGAAACAATACCTTCACAACATGAACCAATAAAACAGTTCTCATTCTCATTATGATTATAAGTCATATGCAACCAGTTCATTATAGATGACCTACTGACCTTTTCCTTCAGTGCATTGACCTCAAGCTGCTTCAGATTGACATCTTTCTCCAGCTCCTTGAGTCTCTTCTGGACCGTGGTATCGGCTACCGGCGGAGGTTTCTGCTGCTGCTGGGCCTGGTGTGACTGCATGGCCAAGGATTCCATGTCTGACCGCAGCTGACCGATGACCCCGTCCTTCCGCTGGGACTCGGCCTCGAAGACGGCCAGTCGGTTGAGTTCGTCACCCATTCGGAGCAGTCTCTGGTCCTGTGGAGTAAAGGAGAGAAAAGCATGAGGACATAGTGGGAAATGTGATTCGTCCTCGGGGGGGGGGGCCGGGGGGGGGGGTGTTTCACAAAGATCCTAAGTCTTAACTTAACTCTAAGTTGGACTTAACAATTATGGAGAGTCATTTGTAGCCTCAAAATAAAATATATTCAGAGGTGAAAATTCAAGTATTTTTGACACAACTTTTACAAAATATTTTCATAGATGCTAACAGCTTTCTATAATTGTTAAGTTCAACTTAGGATCTTTGTGAAACACTCCCCCCCCCCCCCCCCCAGGAGTTGTGATGAAGGTCTTCAAACATTAGCAGATCTTGTGATGGATGTCAAAATCATCGTAATCATTTACACCAACGCTTTTTATTAACACTTCAACAAAACCTACATTGCAATTGAACCCAAATAATGACCACACAGAGTTCCAGGCATTATTTTGGGATGGATGTCAAAATCATTTACACTGTAATGTTGACTATAGTTTTTCCTCTCAATGTGTGTGGGGTTACATACTGGTATCCTTTACCCAAAAAATATCAGCTTTGAATATTACTTCAAGACATTGCAAGTTGAAATACTAATGAAGCAGTATAGATGAAGATGAATGCAACATGCCAGAGTAGGCCAGAAGACTACAATGACTTGTATCCCACACTTTTGTATGACAAAGACTTTTGACTGACCTTTTCATGAGCAGCCAACATGTCATTGACCGGTGAAGCTCTGGTGTTAGGGCTGCCATTGACCTGCTGAGTGGACGTTACACCTCGAGCTCCACTTGAACCGACCCATCCTCCCGTCACGGCTGCAAAGAATAAATGAAAACAAAGAATGTCACTTAAAGGGATCGTTTAACAATGTTAAATCTGAGATACATGGCCCTACATGTTATCAGTGTCTGTGATATGGTGTAATATTGAAGCCCTAAAAAAATTGCGCTTCAAAATGATCAAGAAGTGCCTCAAAAAAGTAAAAATCTTTGAGTGACCGGTTTCACCATACTCGTTTGCCCCAATAGACTGTAGTGTTATGAAAACCGTCAGGCGAACGGTTTTCAAAATTTGTAATTCCAATCATAAATATCTTGATAATCAGACAGGCGATCGGCTTGTAAAAGTCATGGGGTTCCTGACTGACCTTAAGGTTTGTAATTATCATTGTATCATGAGCTAAATCCAGAATTTTGTTTCAGAATCTGAGACAAAGTTACCGGATCCCTTTAACCCTATGTTAACTGGGGGGGGGTCAATTTGACCCCCCCCTGTAGAAATTTCGCGACTACTCCGAAACCGCGGCAGATATAAAATTTTCCTTTCATGACTTTTTACTTTCGAGTCTTACGCATCTTTTAAAACGATTTTTTTGAAAATCGGACCTACGGTTACAAGGTCACGTGACCTTTTGTCTTTGCATGTCACCCCGAAAATCGCTCATTTTCGTGATTTGTGTACAAAACATATGTAAAAGTCATTTTTCCTAAAAATAGATAAAACATTGGTTATTCAGTCTTGTTTGAAGTTTAGATGTTTGTTTTGGGGTCAAAATTGTTGAATTGTAGTTATAAATGAAATAAAACAACAAAAACAATAAAATACATAAGTTAAAAAAACAATAAAATACATAAGAAATTATAAAAACAAGAGATAACATAAGGAATAACCTGGCTCTTCCAATTTTTTGTGTCGTATTATTATTCCAAATGGTCTAATAAATATATGTAGTGAAAAAGAATATGTAAACATGAATAATCTATGATTTATGGGCAGAAATGTGAATTTGATGACCTTATTTGCATAAATTACCATAAATATGCAAATGAGTGAATTTTTAAAAAATTTGAAATTACCATAGTATTCTTTACACTTCACTTGACGTATATGCAAATTTTCGCGGCGATCGGCGGTGAAACGGCCGAGATCTTAGGGGGGGGGTCAAATTGACCCCCCCCCAGTAAAAACCTGGTCTGAAATAGCCCAGTTAAAATAGGGTTAAAGGAACGTCCAAAAGTTTTAATGTTGATAGGCTATATGATCCTTTGAAAATCTTTTGATTTCCTCTGTATAAAAATACAATAAATTGAGTGAATAATGAGCGATGCTTCATTCCTTAAAGGGATCGTTTAACAATGTTAAATCTGAGATGCACGGCCCTACGTGTTATCAGCGTCTGTAATATGGTGTAATATTGAAGCCCTAAACAAAATTGCGCTTCAAAAAAGTAAAAACCTTTGAGGGACCAGTTTTACCATACTCATTTTCTCCAATAGACTTTAGTGTTATAAAAACCGTTAAGAAAACGCATAATTTTATTTTTGATTTTCAATCATAAATATCTTAATAATCAGACGGCGACCGGTTTGTAAAAGTCATGGGATTCCTGACTGACCTAAAGGTTTATAAATATGATTGCAGCATGAGCTAAATCTAGGATTTTGTTTCAGAATCTGTGGCAATGTTACCAAGTCACTTTAAGTTATTACAAGACTCATTATTTTAACTTCTACGAGGCACACCCCATGTTAATCTAAATCATGACTTACCTCGTCTTGGTGGGAGGGGGCTGTTTGTAGGGCTCTGACTAGCGATATGGACCCCGCTCCCAGTCCCTGGTCCACTTCCGCTCCCCCTCCTGTTACCCGCGCTCGTCGGCCTGGCTCTGGGGGGTCTCGGTATCACCCCACCCCCACTGACACCTGTGGGCGGGGTCCCCCATACTGCTGGGGGTGGGGCAGCTGATGAGCCCCCTCCCAGGGAAGGGAGGGTGGACTGTTGGGGTTGGCCGTAAGGGGCGTCGCCCCCTGCATGGTTGTTGAGGTATGGGAGCTGGGCCTGGGAATAGTCGTTGAGGGGTGCACTCTCTTGCATCATCCTGGCTCCACCCCTATTACCAACAGGTGGGTAAGATACCTAATGAATCAAAGAAAATATTCATGTTAATTCTGAAATGAAACTGACTCTGAAATAAAAATGACACTAAAACATGAAATATAATTCCGGTATGCTCCTTCTTAGACAATGGAAAGGGTTCAGTTCAGTTTATCTAATTTCATCTTATTAAAAACATATTTACGAGGATAGGAACATGGAAATCTATTTAACATTAATTACATAAACAATTCAAATAATAAATTGTACAAGCAAAATACTATAAATTAAAATAAGCAACAGCTGCTAAAACCTCAGAAAAAGGGGTAATAATCATAATAATAATAATGATAGTAATGAAAATATTTCTTGTTTACCCAGAGTAGCCTCATTGTTATCCCAGAGAGCCCTGCAAGCATGTCTCATATAAATACTGAGTTTAATTATAATCCCAAATGACTAACTTCTTTGACACAACTTGGTTTTTTATATGATACACATTGCTGGCTTATCGAAAAGCATCCAAACAGCCTTCATGTTATCCACAAAACAAAACAAATTACCTGGTCATCTTCCACCTCCAATTCATGCGGGAATCCTGTGTAGCCGAACCTGATGCTGTCTCCCGGAGCCAACCTCACGGCAGCGTTCTGAACGCGGCAGTCGTTGACGTACGTTCCATGCGCAGTGTTCAGGTCCTGGATCACGAAACAGCTTTCTGAATCACTGTACTCAATAACAGCGTGCTGTAATTCTATTGACGATAGCTGCAATGTAGAAGGGGGTGAAAGAGAAAACAAGTGAGTAAATATTCTTGCTGATAAGCACAAGTTCTAAGAAGATACAGCAGATTTTAAGAAGAAGCCAAAGAATGGCTCTGAAAATATCATTATACTGTATACCCTGTATATTTAAAAAAAGCAATACTTTTTCCTCCAAAAAAATAAAAGTTGGACAGAATTATTGGAAAATAACCATGATTACATATAAATGCAAGGGGGGAAAAAATCCTACTCGTACATTGACTCAATCTACCACTTGTATCTGACTGTGTCTCAATTTAGTGGCAATGATTTTTCAAACAATTACATAGTCAACCTGCCCTCACCCCCCCCCCCCCTCTTTTGATAATACCAGAAACTGATCCATTAAAAGTATCTTCACAAGTGATTTCTTCTTTGAAGGAAAATATTGATGGCAAGATTTCTCTTTTTGGATGATTAGACAGTGTGCTTTAATTGTGTCCCTTACAACATGTGACTTTTATTCATTTTTTAAATCCAAAAAATAAAATTCTCTTGATAACACCACTGACTATTAAATGCATCTTTCTAATGTTACATCTTTCCAGAATTAATAATATTATTCAATGGAAGTATCAAGAGAGTTTAAATTTCCAGATGATAGTAAATGGAAAAGTCAAACAGGACACACTCCATGGAACCCTCCTTAGATTAGATAAGATAAAGATAAATTTCTCTTACCTGGATGTTTAAGTCACAATTCTCTCGTCCGACTAATGTGACGCTCGGTGATAACTGAAAGAGCCCCTCGGGACTCCGCAGGAAACCTTTCACCATATCTCAAAGTTTTGTTGCAGACAATGATAGCAAAGGTCTAGAGAACAACAGACTCGGTGAGTATCATCAGGAAAATGGGTCTGTCTAGTTGACCTGGAAAATGAATGAAGGTAATATTTTTCAGGGATGTTAAAAAAATAATTTCTCCTTCTTACTGTTACTGCCCATGTCGTCTCGTCTCCTTCAGTCCTTGTCAAACACATCTAGTGTGCACTTAGACCGAAAACTTCAGTCTCTCTAATCGTCGGTTGTTCCACTGAGACTACGTCTGGCTCCACTAGACCTCCGATTACAGAGACTGAAGTCTGGGGACCTCTTTCTGTGAGGCACTGTACGGAACAAATGGTTCGGTTCGACCGGACCGCGATGAATGAGATATGCAACGAGATTTTCACTCTTTACATCCTCATAACTGCTGGAATTACAACACAAATTAAAAATAACATATATATAGCTTATTTGACTTACGATAGCTTGCTCATTTAGATCCTAAATTAATGATTAATCCGAGAAAGTCTCGTCGTCAACATTATCCGTTTTGGTTTTAGTTGATGAATATTCATTTTTTCTTTTCGAACGTCCAATAGCTACCGTAGCTACGTACGAGTCGGCCCAGCTTGACCAACGAACTCCCACAAAACGAGTGCTCTGATTGGCCATTTGGCTATGTTTTGGTAGGTGGACCCGGAAATATATCGGCCGCCGGGTAATATTTCGAATGCATGAACGTACCGTTTCACAGTTCGGAAATACAAATTGGATAATTCATATAAGTAAGTCCGTAAATTATACATTTAATATTAAGTTATCAAATTTTGATAACTGTAATTAGGACAAATGACATACCGACCTAATTTACATCTGATTTAGAAATCAGAAAATTAGATCTAAATAAAGAAAATCGGGGAGAAAATGTTTTGACACAAAAAGCTGCCATTGTTGGCTATAGCTACCCCCACGGTACGAGATCTCTGGGTTGCCATCTGTATTGGGGAATGACAACAAATGTCAGTTTTATTAAAGAAATGACCCAAATCAGATGGTTATTGCTGTCTAGTGTGCACTATGTCATGATAATGAATATATCACATACCGGTAGACTAAATAACTATTTTCTAGTAGACTTTAATTAGGATAAGCATCCATGCAGACACACCCGGCATCAGATATAATTTCATTCATTATCATCAGAATTAGAACATGGAAAACGTTGAAATGAGAGGGTACAGAACTACAGTTTGAGTTTCTAATTCCAAACATTACAGATAGACTACTGGGGCTCGTTCCTAGAAACCAACGACAAGACAGTCATAACTTTATCCGCCAACTACGGAGATGTCTCTGATCTTCCTAAACCGTTTCACGAAGAGCTTACTAGCTAGTATCTCGTGAGATCGATATTATCGGCGAGAAGAGGAGCCGAGAATTAGCCTTAGTCGCAATCCCACCAGATTATTACAAAATTAATATTAGGGAAAATGCAATTATTTAAATAAATTAGTAATAAAAAAGATTGAAAATGATACCAAGAAATAAGAGATCCAATATACTTCCAAATTTGTGTAGATTAAACAATTGAAGTACTTGTAAACTATAATTGTGAGTTTTTCATTACATGACCAGTGAATCAGTTTTGTTGTTGAGATGGGCACCCCCCGAATATTTTCATTTGATAGTTTATAAAAATATACCCTTATATTATTCTTTGAAAAAATACGATGTAATGAAATTTGTGTTCAATGTTTTTGGCATCAGCACAATATAAAAATTACAAAACTTCAATATTTCAAAGGTTAAAACATATGTTTAAACCATTCACTTTACATAATTGAAAATAGAATTCATCTCGAAATTAATATGGGTCTGAAAACTAAAGAATACACTTCAAACTATGGCTTGCCTGCCGTGGCAAAATACATATCCCTTCGACGAGTTTACAATGTGGAAATAAAGGCGTATAATCAGTTTATTTAAGTGGAAAAATCCTTAAATACAAACATGGCATATTTTCATGAGATTATCAAATACAAAAAACGATAATTCACTGTTTAAGTGAATGTGTAGAAAAATCATAGTTGGAGGATTTATTGTCCTTTTTTGCCAGTCATAGTCTACCCAATAAATGACTTGTGATGGCGCTGCCCATCGACTAAATAGTTATGACAGAGATACGACGGTGTCAGAGGTGTCATAACTCCTTAGTCAGGATGTTGTCGTTGATCTTGGCAAAGAGGGCTTGGTGAAACACGTAGAGGACAAGTTGTTCACTAACGCTGATTTAGTCAAGAAGTTAGACTTATGACGGTTTGTAGGAACGGGCCCCAGTTTACATTGCATTTCAAGGTAAATTTGAGTGTCTATTTCATTCTATACAGCTTCATGTACACGTTGGCAAGTAAGCATAATTCATTTACACAGCACAGGCACAATTAATGCACAACACCAATCATCATTGGCATTTGCATGTGACCACGTCCAGCTGCTGCAGCTACGCCGATGACTTAGGGCGGTTGACCCTGCCATTGCGGTCTAACGGATAGCCAAACTATGCGGCAGGTGGATCTTTAATTTCCTGCTACTGCTAGCTGCTTGCAATTGCGCTTGATTGCAATCAATTCACTGATATAATTCACAAAATATAAACTAAATACTCACGGAAAATGAACGTAGTATGATTCTCGATGTGTATATTCCAGTAAACCAATCCTCTTAGGTTTTTTTTTCGTTCACTTCACTTGTTCCATTATTAGATCAATCGATTGATGGGAACATAACAACGCGATTTGATTGTACAGCTTGTGTATGTGCGTTTCTAGGGGGAGAGAGAGATAGAGAGAAGAAGAATAATTATCATAATTGATTGATATTGCTATGTCGCCCTCTGCGTTCTACATTATATGCCAGGTATTCAGCATGGGGAAGGGGGAAAAGGAAAGGGAGGAAAGGAGAAAAAGGAGGGGGAAAGAAAAACGGAGGAGAAAAAGAAAGAAGAGAGGGAAGAGAGAAAAGGGGAGTGAGGAAAAAAAGGAGGGGAAAGGAAGAAAGGGGAAGAGAGAGAGAGAGGAGAGAAAAGGCGGAAAAGGAGGAAAGACGGAGGAAAAAGGGGGAAAATGAGAATAATGAGAAGGGAAAAGAAAGAAAGGGCGGGATGATATTATTAGAAGATGACTTCTTTTTTTACCAGGAAAGGGGCATGGAGGCACGTAATTTTGCGGTGTGCATAATATGTGGTACATGCAAAATATTGATATCTATATTTCATTCTTTATCTTTTTAGTGAAAATGATATAAAGAAATTGTGTTTGGATATCAAATTTCATGCAATTTTCATGAGCAGAGAATTTTCCTGTGATTTGTTCCAGTTGTGGATCTCTTGGGCATATAATCATTCCGTATTACTTATGTTGACAGATTTCTACTCATGCAAACACTCTCACATCCTTATGGAACAAACATGATGTCACGTGGCACATATCTATGTTTGTTGTGTTATCTTCACTTTGTGGAACCTTGTGTTTTTGCAAAGTAAAAATGTTCATCTTTCATATTTAATTTCTGTTTACAGTCTTTGGTTTCAGTTCATTTACCCACTTTCTAAATGCTGGCACATTAGGGATGAATGATATATGCTGGCTGGAAGTAACGGAAATATGTTCGGGAAGAATTTCAGCTGCAATCATATTAATATGTTAGTACACTGCAAAAACAGTGGTGTTAAATTCAACACCATAGGTGTTAATATTAACACCATTCCGGTATCTATATCGGAAAACACCAGTTGGTG
Organism: Strongylocentrotus purpuratus; assembly: GCF_000002235.5. Lineage (NCBI taxonomy): Eukaryota > Metazoa > Echinodermata > Echinoidea > Camarodonta > Strongylocentrotidae > Strongylocentrotus > Strongylocentrotus purpuratus. Next base: position 1,735,413 of record NW_022145520.1, read on the forward strand.
TTATTTAACACCAAGGTCTGGATTTGAATGATTCAATTCTACTCTTGGTGTTGCAATTCAATTCTATTTTTGGTGTTAATATAAAATCCTACACCATTTTCTGGTGTAACAATGAATCTGATTTCTGGTGTTATTTAACACCACCGCCTGGAATGAAATAATTTTAATTCTACTCTTGGTGTTGCACTTCAATTCTATTGTTGGTGTTATTTTACACCAATTCTAGAATTAAATAGTATAATTCTGCTCTTGGTGTTGCAATCCAATTCTATTTATGGTGTTAATATAAAATCCAGCACCATTCTTCGGTGTTGCAATAAATCCTATTTTTGGTGTTATATAACACTAAAGGTCTACTACTTTTCTACTCTTGGTATTGCAATTCAATGCTAGTCTCAGTGTTTAAAAAACTCAACACACCATTCTTTCAACACCAACAATTCATTCCAGCTCACTCCATCTTAACACATGCACAGAAAATATTCAAATACACACAAGAAGTGAAAAGAAACAATTTTTTTTCGTAAACAAAAACACATGGTGCTTGTTTAATCAATAAATTAAACAACTTGTTTTCATTCATGTTGAAATCAATGATGCTTAGCGTTTTTATCTTGTATGGTTGAACATTAAATCCTTTTGTCATGTATTCAAAATCTGTGACTCATTTGTCTGAATACAACAAAACACACTTTTTTAAATCATTCAAAATCTGTTATTATGAATCCACCCTTATAAGTAAAAAAAAAAGGATGAAACAAGTAACTAAAAATCATTCAAAATCTGTTATTATGAATCCACCCTTATAAGTAAAAAAAAAAAAGGATGAAACAAGTAACTAAAAATTTTCCAATATAAAAACTTTAAACAATGTCATAATTCCTTTCAAGGAATGAAAAATCAAAGTCGTTTCTAATAAATAGAAACTAAACAGGATGCAAAATGCATGTATAAATGAAGACAAAACAAAAAAAACAACAAACATTATGCTTCTACATCAGAGTGAATTATGTAGCTAATAAGAATTTTGACACATTTCACCTTGAATCCTAGTACATGCATGCTGAAGGAAAATATCACAGAATCTTTTTCATATGAAATATACAGAGTGCCCCCCCCCCCAAAAAAAAAAACCTTGGAAACTGCTAGTATAATCTGCAGGCAGACTCTCGGCTTCGGTTTTTCGCAAGTTTCGTAGTGCATATTTCAGAGTCTGCAGTCAGAGACTACTTTCACTCATATCATGATCCCTTAAAGGGAGCATAACTGTATGTGTATATGTAGTCTCTAAATGCAGACTCTACATCGTGCACTATGCAAATTGCAAAACCGAAGCCAATGGTCTGTGCCCGCAGACTAATTATAGTATGACTTTAATTTCTTATGCTAGAACAATAGCAACACTAACAAATCTCATCCAGCAGTTTTGTTGAACAAGATTTTTTTACCACAGGCCTGCAACCATTGAGATTCAGGATGATTTAATTATTTCAGGGGATTTTTATCTCCTAGCTTCACTGCTTGTAAAGGGTTAAACAAATGTTTCAAAAACATTGAAAAAACACTATAAATTCTACATTCATTCTAATATAGGTGAACATTCTTTTACAGCTTTCTGTTTACAAACATATTCCATTTTACATCGTGCACTATGCAAATTGCAAAACCGAAGCCAATGGTCTGTGCTCGCAGACTAATTATAGTAAGGCTTTTTAATGTCTTATGCTAGGAAGCAGCCTTCAAGAACAATAGCAAAACTAACAAATCTTATCCAGCAGTTTTGTTTAACAAGATTTTTTTTTACCACAGGCCTGCAACCATTGAGATTCAGGATGATTTAATTATTTCAGGGGATTTTTATCTCCTTCACTGCTTGTAAAGGGTTAAACAAATGTTTCAAAAACATTAAAAAAACACTATAAATTCCACATTCATTCTAATATAGGTGAACATTCTTTTACAGCTTTCTGTTTACAAACATGTATTTCCCATTTTACTCCTGGGAGAAAAAATCAAAAAGTAAAATTATGCATTTCTATATCAACTAATTCGCTGCTCGTTTTTCCAACAGGATATAAACAACAACAACAAAAATCAGTCCATGCACTTCTAGTTCACTGGCTTTCATGCACAAACATCATAGAATTGTTTTTCTTGTAAGAAAAAAAAAGAAAATATACAACAGCTATTTGACTTCAATTTGGTTTCGAATTAACCAATTTAAAGATGTTAACAATTAAGAGTCCAAAATATTATTGATCAAAATTATTTTTAAAACCAATTGATACCACTAAGCAAAACCAGACATTAGCTTGAAAGCTTTAAATTACTTAAAAAGTACATGCCTTGGTGCTACATACTTCCTCGAGTCTGTCTTCGACAAAGTTGTCATCAAATCTAGTGGTTTGTAGTCAACAAGTTCCTTTTGATTCTTCACTACATGACAACGTGGAAAACTAAATTCTACTGCATAGGCATGATAGTGTGAATTGTAATACACTGTATCTAATTGGACAAGTACAAAAAATACAGTGCTATTGTGTACAATGATATGCTCTATTTGACCAAACAGAGGAAGCTCGCTAACATCATGGCAGACCAGAAGTGACAACTGATAATGTGTTCCATGTACTTTAACCCAGTTGGCATCAAATAATTCAGTAGAAAGATCCTCTACTTGGATTTGCTCTTGCACAATCTGTCCAATATTTTCATCTAAATCTGACAAAAGTAGTGAACTACCTGGCCCAACCTCCAGATATTCCAAAGGATGGTTTGACTGAAGATGGAACGTTAGTGCTGTCTGATGTTTTTTGGCAAGTGATTTACAAATGTTTTTGTAATTACGCACAGATTCTGCAACACGGCCAAAATAGTGATGTTTCGCTTCGTACCTCATACACCATACATGTATGAGTGGCCCAACTTCTCTCAAACACGTTGGATAATGCACCATAAAGTGGTGTTTTGGCAACAACCTTCTGTCAGGAAAGGTTTTCTGGAAATGTGTGTGATGTTCTTCAGTAAGAATAGACAATTGGGCTATCAAGCCTGCTGTCAATTGAGGAGCAAAAATAATGTCCATACAATCTAGTAATCTAAGTAGCAATTCCCAGTAGACATTTCCTTCTTCAATGTCTTGAGCAATTATGAATGGCAGATTTCGAATCAAGCACCATGCTTGCATAGCCTTCTGTCCAACATCATTCCTAGCTGACCTAAGTTTAATAAAGGATGGTTTGTTCTTGTTATCTGTACGGTTTAAGCAATGGCTGGCGACTCTCTGATTCAGTTCATCTTGGGACAAGAGGGGCGGTTGCCTTTCATATATGAAATACTCTAGAACAAGTTTCAGCTCATACTGAACTATGCCTTCCAAAAGATCATGCATTATATCTAGTGAAAAGTTTGCCAAGACATGAAAGTAAATACAATCATTCAATACAGTCTTTTGTTTCACTCCAAACACATGTGACTGGGTAGTTTGAGCTTCAGCTTCTTCTAAATGTTGCTCATAAGTCTGCCTGGTGCGCATATCCATTGAAACCTCTTTGAATTTGTTCTGTGCCTCTTCCTTACTTGTAACACATAATCGACAGTAATAATGAGCAGAAAAGCTCTCTACAAATCCCAGTAGGGAATTAGCACCAAGATTATCAGCACTTATTTGAGTAATGGTCCCCTTCTTCACAATTCCATTAGGGAGAGCAATGCCAACTGTTGACAGGATATTAATGTCTTTTACAATGTGCTTGAGAATAGCATTAAATCCATATTTCTTGGCATCTTCAGCATACCATAGAGCTATAAGATTGATATTGGAAAGATTGGAATTATACTTTGGTGGCAGATTTTTCAAAATGAAATATAAAGCACCTATCTTGTGAATTTTTGTTTTTGAACCAATGGGGTTCACAGTCTCGAAATCATCATAAAAACAGTGAATTTGGAGGGCATTCTCATCTTCATGGAAAAGAGGGGTTTTCTCAAATTGTGAACCATCACAATAATCTCTCATTACACCATCTGTGCTCTTATGGTCATGAGTAGCAAAATGCAATATATCTTTATTGCTTAAAAGCTGCTTCAAAGAATCTAAAATGGGAACGTAAACAAATGTATCTTCAATAGCAATCTGTTCATACTGCTTAGTTCTTTTATTGAGACGACTATCATATCGGATGCCTAACTTGATTTCTTGTGGTTCAACAAGTCCAATTGATTCACAATACTTTGTCCGCTTATATTCTGAATTCAAATTTTCAAAGGGCTTTTCAAGCATAGCAAAATGTGTTTGAATCTCCTTATAAGCCTCGGATTCTATAGGCAGCTTATGTTTTAAGAAAGCAGCTGTAACGGCTGCCGATGCACTTTTTACTACATCACCTACAATCGCACTGGTTGTTTCTACTACATCATTTACAACTTTTCCAGAGTTTGCACTATTTGCTGAAAATTTTGAAATTACATTTACACACTGCCTGTTCAAGGTATCTACAGATAAAATGTCATCTTCATATACATCCTGATCTTCAACAATCTCATCATTATTAATATTGTATTCTTGAAGACTTTCAAGACTTTCTTCAGGAAAGTCACTCACTTTATCATTTTCATTAGACTGCTCTTTATTATCTGGAAAATCGGTTTTAAGGTGAGTCTGCAAATGTCCCCGAAATCCTCGAAAAGTATGAAATGTTCTCGCACAAGCTCCCTGCCCACAGGTCAATACTTCTTTACCATCTTCAATAACTCCATGTTTCAATCTCAAATGTTGAACCAATTTGGGTATTGCAAACTGTTTGTGGCATTTGAAGCAAATCATGGTGCTAACAATTTCGATCTAATTTCACGTACTCTTGGTGTTTCCCGGGACACTCCGATATCGATTTCAAAAATGGCAGTCTGGACAAAAGTCCAGAACTGCCGCAGAGACAAGCAGTACTGCAGGCCAAAGACAAAGTGGGTCTTGAAGAGTAAATCTACTGCTGCTTCGACCGTGCGTGCCGAACATGGAATGGCCTTGTGATCCACAATGATCATGTAGTTGGTGATTCGGGCCTTGGAATTGCCAATTGCCAGAAGGAACGGTTGACTCTTGGTCTCTTTTGTGTTGTCGAGGAATGCTTGAATACTCCCTCCTGTCTGTGTTGAAAACAAATTATTTGTATAGAATGTAACTAGCACTCAACGCATTTCAATACTCAACGCATTTCAATGAACAACATATTTCGATCAACATTTTTAAAAGACAGCCTTACATGTAGTACTGGGGGAAATTGTGTTTTTACAAAAGGGTTATTGGACAATAATGTAGGACATAAAACCAAATCAAATTTACATCAAAGAAAAGAATTGGAATTGGTCCATCAAATGATATAACATCAAAATATCAGATGATATTTTTTGTAATGAAATACAATTTTTCTTACCCTGTAGAGGGGTAAAAATGCAAGTACTTTCAAAGCTTGTTTTATGTATATGATTAAAAAGGGTCTTTCTAATGTGGTCAAGACATTTCAACTTCCACAAAAGGAGTACGAAAAATAAAGATACTGCAATTTCTGCACTATTATTAACTTGCAGCAAATTTGTGGCATGAAATATTCCTTTTCATTTATTGATTCTCCATGTAGGGCTGTGAAAATCAAAGGCAACATGCCTGATATATCACACAAGTTGTTACTATGTTTTCATACACAACATGTTCCTAGTATTTGTTTGCAAATCTTGATGTCTACTGTTCTAGTTTATTTTACTCCGACCAATTTCAAGGCGGGTGAAGTTTTTGAATAGGCCTAAATTTCTCGAGCACCTTCTCTGTCCAAATCAGTCTAAGCCTCTTCATGTAAGAGATCATAAACCAATATAATTGTTCTCTTTGAACACACATCACGATGCTTTCTGAAACTTTTTTTTTAATGCAGCAAGAATGTGTTTTATGTGACAGGGTATTACCGGTACTTAATATTTACAGTTCTCTTTCGTAATGAAAAGCTAAATACCTTCTGAAATTGAATAACCCTCGAGAGAGCTGAAGAAATGGACACTTTTGCTGACGCAGCTTTGGACTTCCCTTGGCTTGCAGGAGGCAATAGGCACAAGAGGAGGAGGATAGCAGATGTGCTGGAATTCCATCCTGTGCATTACAAAATGAAAATGGTTATTATTAAACAGGCTTACATGTTGATCAAGGTGAAAAATAGAAGTTAAATGTACCAAAATAATTACAAACTGACCTGCTAAAATTTGAATCAAAATAGCCTGTAACAAGAAACTATTATAAGAAATAAGTATATAGTCGAGGACTTATCAATATTATAGCCAAAGCATGCAAGTGGCTGTTAATGCAGTTTAGGGGTACTAAACCAAAAATCCAATTGATGCCAGCTTGGCACCCTTGGAGAAATTTTACTGACACTTATAGCAACGCCTTCTTCTTCTTTCTTATGAGAATTTATACAAAGGGGGATGGGAAAAAAGAAATCAATAGGAAAATAATAAACGGGATATTTATGCATGGGAGAAGGCAACATTCATGGCAAAGCACCTAACCTAGATTGTTCTCTGTTGACACATATATAACAAACTCTTTAGTAGCATAAGTTCATGTTTTTTTTTTTACAATTTTTTTCTTGTTCTACTGAATTTAACATGCTTCTACCCAATTTGACATCCTTTTCATGATTAAATCACAAAAATTGCATCAATACTGGAATCAAATGTTGCAATTAACAATTTATCAAATATGTCCCCTATGGGCCACCATATTTTTCAAAGTTAACTAATGAAGAAAAACAAAAATATCATGATTTTCTGAATTCTAAAGCATTTATCTTCAAATAAAGACAGAGTAAACACAAGCAAGCTGCTAATATGTAAATGCAGGGTCCTGTGGGGTCGATTCAAGTTCATATTATAAGATAATAAGCCATGCATATCATATCTGAGGAAGAAAAATAACAAAGTGAACATATAAACATGATGCTTTGTTTCAAAACAGAAGCTCATTCTATTTCAAAAGTAATGATTGGCAATGTGATAATCCTTATAAAGATTCCACAATGGGCCATGCAACAAACTTTTTTCTTCATAATTATATAAATTTCTTCTTCATAATTATATAATTAATATAATAAAAGAATTATGGAGAGCATGTTCCAACTACAAATAACTTTGCCAAGTGGGCATGTAATGTAATTTTTTGTAATTCTCATTGCAACAAGAGTCCACATTATTTGAGATGCCCAATAACCCTACTGTATCCCAGCCTTCCAGATAAATATAATTTGTTGGAGGAGTTGACAAAAAAAAGGGGGGGGGGGGAATTGTTTTAATTGGGATGGGTCATTTTTTGTGATTTCAGCATACTTGTCCCTTAATATACATTTTTAATGAGACTGCAAGCTCTTTGGTGGAATTCTCAATGGTGGTTTAAGACCAAGGTCTAAACTTGGTTCAAAACCATGGATTGGATTAGATTTGCATGTATTCTAAAACTTGTCCAATGAACATGCTTGTGTGAAGCACATATATGCTCAAATTTAAACTAACCTATCAATGGTTTATCCATGGTCTCAAATAAACCACCATCAAGAATTCCACCCTTTATGACATCGGAGGGTGCATTCAAGGGAATGTGCAAAAATACCTTCTTTATTTTGATCAGAACTGTCATAAGATGACAGAAGCTCCATCACTGTCAAGTTTCCTTTCTGCTTCAGAAGTTGTCTTGCAAGTGTAACAACCTTGGGCTTCAACTCGGGCCATTTGGTCAGGAAACGCGAGTGATTTTCAGGAAAAAGTTTCCGAAAATCTACCTCAATCTGCAAGAATACATGTAAAAGGAAAACGGGGAAAAGAGAGAAAAAATAAACTATGCATAATTTTACAGTACAGATACCCCAGTTAGACTAAATCAGCAATATAATAAGGTACCGTCAAAGCTCAGACCCCCATATATACACACCCCAGATCCAGGAAAAGGGGATTCTTCAAATATTTATCTGAATAGCAACCACTAAGAAGTACTTTTGAAGGTCTCTCTACACAAAATCCATACATGAATGAAACTTGCTGGACCTTTGAAATAGATTAGATTTGCTAGATATCACTCATGTTGATGCTCACTGTCCAAAGGTACATGACAACCAGTAATGGTGATTGTTCACCAACAGACAGTCACATGCGGTAAATACAGATACAGATTGAAGGATAAAACTGGCAGAATCTTCGGACTGATATTTTCAAAATCTCAAACATATATAATAAAACAGAGAAATATGAATTTGATGCCTCAGTGCCAAGTAATAATTCTGATGCTTTAATTCCCATACACATAATTTTGTTGCCTTAGGCCTGAGAGGCTAAATCAAGAATTAGGAGTAAATTTTTTTGTAACACTTACCAAACCTGGAACAGTTTCAAAAGGAAACTGTTCCAAAATATCCGATGCGGAGCGTCCGTCCCTGACCATATGCTGTCTAACAGGAAAAGTGGATTTCATCTTTTCAACAACCAGGGTAGAATCACGTTCTAATGTTGGACAGTGTCGTAACCAGTTGAGGTCTTCATCATAGGTGCAGCCTGGAGCAGATTCTTGGTCACCTTCTCGGACCTTCCCAGGACCACCATCTCTGCTTGATGGCTTGGGTAATGGGTTGGATGTCTTCTCCTCTGTTGTGCGGTTAACATTTTTTATTCTAGCAGCCAGGAATCCCGTGTTACTTCTTGCATCAAAATAAGCTTCCTAAAGTGAAAGAACGAGATGAATCTTTGACCGCGTGGTTGAAAATGTATGTATAAGCTTTTTGTTGATAATATTAACCTTGAAATGATGCACAAAATGATGTGATGAGAAATTGTAGTTTTCAAAGAAATTTTAGCAAAGTAGCATTAGTGTCATATAATGCAAGCATCTTGACTTTGATACAAGGAAGCAGCCATCACTCTGCCCCACTTCAAGAAAAAAAGAGTTTTGAGTGGTTGTGAAGGAGAGTAGAATGGTATCATACATTTCTTATTGGATATTGTGCCAAAGATGGTGGAGTGTGACCTACACAAGATAAAATTTAAAAAAAAAAATTCTTCTCAGAATATAATTTAGAGAGATTTTGAGGGTATTTTTATCTTATCAGAGTATCATAAGTTTTCTTTTGATTAATGGAATGCAATACCTTCTTATCAGAGAGGACCATGCAGGGCCCATATTCAATTAAATACTTCAGTCAGAAAAATAAATATTTTTTCTTAGATTTTTGCTCGGATAAAATACTTTGCAGATTTTGGTATTCAATTCATAAATTTGGCTAAGTATTTTACTTTAAATTTAAGACACCTCTAGAGGAGACTTAAGCCAAAGCATTTACAAATTTAACTGGTAGATGAAGGCTTACATGTATGTGCGCAGTCACTCTCAGCTGCGGAGAATTATGAAGTAGCGCATTTTTGGTGCAATGTGTTGATTGCGCATCATTTGGTCACAAAATCGTGATGTCACAATGCCTCTCAATAAGTATTTTACTTAAATTTTGACTTACTAAAGTAAAATGCTAAGAACTGAATTGAATACAAAATAAGTAAATACCTTAGCCAAAATACTTAGTAAAAAAACTTACTTAGTCAAAGTATTTATTTGAATATGGGCCCAGATTATAATACTTACATGACCTGTGCTAGTAAACGGATCCTTGAGTCTTGGAAACAGATTCACTATCCCCATGGCATATTTGGTTTTCATAGCTGCTTTTGGATGTTTGCTGTGAAATAAGAAAGCACATCTCCTGTATGAGAATTACAGTCATATGGACTCATGACTGGCTCTATTAAAACAGAACTTAGTATGTTGATAACAAGTAGCATACCCCTAGTGGTCTCGTCTGCATCATATAATTTGCTATAGTTTAGTATTTTTTTATTACTTTAAAATCTCAAAATATCACATGGTTAGTTCATAATACATTTATAAAGTGAGGCCTCATGACGATGAGGCCGCTAACATCTACGGCATTAATCTATTTTAACGTAATGACCCAAAAATGTCACTCACAAGACTGGTAATACCTGATAACCATCATGTGCAAATCACATTTAAAACTAGATGAATCTTCGACCACGCACGGTCAAAATTTAAGCCTCTGCCATCATGCGATCAGAAAGATATTATTGCTTGTTCCATGCCATTGGAAATCCGAAACATTTTGGGTGATTTTACAAATTTTGGGCACTATGAACTTTGACCCCGTGAACCCAAAATCTTCTTCCTCCCATGCTAATACATAATTGAGCTAGGTTTGAAAGAAATTAGTTCAATTTGTCTGAAGTTATAGCAATATCGAGCTTTTTTCGGGTAATTTTTTACAATTTTTGTTTGGCCCTGTGACCTTTGCCCTTTGACCCCCTAAACCCCAAATCTAATCAGTTCATCCTCACATGTATATAAATACTTGTGTCAAGTTTGGTAAAAATCCGTCCAGTAGTTCTGAAGTTATCGTGGTAACAAGTTTCCGACGGACGGACGCACGGACGGACACACGGACGCACGGACGGAAGGACGGACGGACAACCCCGAAAACATAATGCCTCCGGCACCACCTGACGGTGGCGGAGGCATAAAAAATGAATATTTTGAAAAATGATTTTGAAGAGACAACAAATTCCTTTAAAGTTGACCATGTTACCTCAGTTTCTTTTCACATAATTGGTAGTACCTGATAATTATTATGTGCATTTACACAATCATAAAAGAAAATTTGCTGGCACTTACCCATAGTGTTCTTGCATGTGGGCTACCAAAAGGTTAATCATCTGCCGTCTAGTTTTATCTTGAAGTGCTCCAGTCAATTCATACTCTCGGAGAATGGCATCACCTCTGTGCCGCAAAATTTCTTGTACAAACTGCAAACAGGTAAATCATCCCATTAAGTCATAAATAAACATATTGAGTTTATAATGCACTTTCAGGCACTTTAATTCATACTGACCTTTCTAAGGGCACGAAATTTTATGAATGACTATGAATTTATATAGGTACATTATGATATTAAAATTGATATATGGCCAATAATCATAAATTCTAAATAATAATATATTTATTTATAGAGCTTGAAATAGTTTAAATATTGTTAAATACACACTCCCACAAACACCCCAAACACACATATGCACACACGCACATACACACACACGAGGGGACACATGAGGCTACAGGTAAATTTGTGTTTATTGTAATGCGAGTTCCTTCTACTTAATATAGACATGCAAGCCCAATGCCATGGGGAGACCGTCTAAAGTGCCCTGAACAGTGTTCATTACTTTCATATCCACAAACAATACAGCAGGAAACTATTCTATGTTTGGGATCATCATGAACACTACAATAAAGGTTATGTAACAATCGATGCATCTCATCTTCAACTTTTTAATTTTGATATTAGTCCTTTTCCTTGATACCCTCAGAGGTCTATATGGAACCAGATCATGAGATGTATTATTCGATGATTATTTACCTCATTTCTCTTTCCCATTTCTAAAACATTTCATAAAATTTGGCAATTCAATTTAAACCTCTAGACATAATATCATTTGTTTGAAATCATACCACCCATTGGAAGAAAATGAAACTGTAAAAGTTTATGGAAAACTTATGACAGATGACGAAGCAAAAAAGATGGCCAATATCTTACAGGAGTCGTCAGCTTAGATGTACCAAAAAAGAAATCAAATTAGTTGCCTAATGTTAACCTATACCATTACAAAAACCTTACTACAGGAAATATTAATTTACAATGTTAGTTCTAACTACACTAGATGTATTTTTTTTCTCCCAATATCATTTTCAATTTTAAATAATATGAAATCCGTATAGGTGATGAGTCCCTTATATTATGTTGATTATGATAGCTGAGATTGAAATGAAGCAAACAATTTTTTCTTAACCTTACCTCACAAGAGTTGTCAGTGATTGCACCTGATTCACTGAGGGCATTTAATCGTGGCCTCTTTCTACTGGAGCAAAAACTTGAATCAGATTCTGAGCTACTCAGGGAAGAGGAGCTGGTATCCACCTTGATAGTGTCTGCACTTGTGATGCTATGTACATCTGAACCTTTAATAAAGAAAAAAAGATATAAAGCCATGAGCACTGTTAAAAAACAATGAATACTGGCATCTTAAACTTTGGTAGAATTGAATACAGTTGGGCCTCCTTTATCCCCACACTTGGGATCAGCACTAACATGCATAAGGGAATCCTATATTCAAAACATGCAGTTGCCGAGTTTGAATGAATGCATGTTTCTGATCATGAAAAATTGAATTGAATGTGTAATAACAATGTTGGGAATAATGTATATAAGTAACCCAAATAGTTTGCGATATTACGAGTATGCTTGAAATCTTTGTTGGTTCCGCTAATTATTTGAGTAAAATAGGCAAATTCTCAAGTGATCTGGATAAAGGAGACTGGATAAGGGAGGTCCAACTGCATATAAATTTCTATTAGTCTAAAACCATCAGAAACCAGCTAAGTTATATTGGTCTGACACATTTGTTAATTTTACAATACTTGAGCATTTTTTAATGGACAATTTGTTAATTGATGCATTCATTCATGTCTAAGTGAATTATAATACTAGCATTTAGAAATGTTCAATTACTTTTCCATTGGACTGTTCCCAATGAAACCAATAGGTCTGTCCAATATAATCCAACAGAATTCTTTCATGATGGTTTTCTATAAGTATAAGACTAACAGAAAGAAATTGTTGGATTCCTATTATCCCATAGGAAAGTGAAAAGTATGCCGCAGACCTGCCGCAGACCTGCCGCAGATCTGCCGCAGACCTGCCGCAGACTTTTAGTCTGCGGCAAAGAGTATGCTGAAGTATGCGGCAGAAAGAAATTTTGCTGCAGACTTGCCGCATACCAGTATGCCACAGGAACAGTCTGCGGCAGATCTGCGGCAGGATGAAATTTTGCTGCAGACTTGCCGCATACTAGTATGCCACAGGAACAGTCTGCGGCAGATCTGCGGCAGGATGAAATTTTGCTGCAGACTTGCCGCATACTAGTATGCCACAGGAACAGTCTGCGGCAGATCTGCGGCAGGATGAAACTTTGCTCCAGACTTGCCGCATACTAGTATGCCACAGGAACAGTCTGCGGCAGATCTGCGGCAGGATGAAATTTTGTTGCAGACTTGCCGCATACTAGTATGCCACAGGAACAGTCTGCGGCAGATCTGCGGCAGGATGAAACTTTGCTCCAGACTTGCCGCATACTAGTATGCCACAGGAACAGTCTGCGGCAGATCTGCGGCAGGATGAAACTTTGCTCCAGACTTGCCGCATACTAGTATGCCACAGGAACAGTCTGCGGCAGATCTGCGGCAGATCTGCGGCAGGGCGAAACTTTGCTCCAGAATTGCCGCATACCAGTACGCCACAGGAACAGTCTGCGGCAGGTCTGCCACAGGAAATCCTATTAAAGTCTAATAGGGCCAATTGAAACCAATTATCTCATGCATATTCATTATTACTTTACACGTGTGACAGAAAAATACATTTATCATGATTTGTTAAGCAAATTAAGACAATGCACATCATTTTTGTGATTTCTATTTTCCTTTTGCCATTATTATCCAATAGATTATTTTGTCTGATCATGTTACAATTACATTCACGTTTAAGCAATAGATATATTGATTACTAACCAAGAAACTATGATTACTAACCAAGAAACAATATACATATTTAGTTTATATATGTGTACAAGCCTGTGTCACTTTAAAAGTTACTCTTGAATACACTTCAAATGATCAATGTGATGAAGTTAATACAATTGAGAATAGAATGTACCTAATTGGTAATATCGATATATATTGGTATTACCTAATTGGTAATATCGATAATGCCTATATCGATTATGAAGTATCAATCAGTTTATCACTGGTTCTTCTACATGCATACTTTATTGCCACATACTGGATATGAAAGAGTATGCGGCAGGTCTGCAGCAGGTCTATATGAGATATGAATATTCATGACGAAGAGTCTGCGGCAGGTCTGCAGCAAGTCTGCGGCAGACCTGCCGCAGACTCTTCATCATACTGAAAGAGTATGCGGCAAGTCTGCGGCAAGTCTGCGGCAGACCTGCCACAGACTCTTCATCATACTGAAAGAGTATGTGGCAAGTCTGCGGTAGACCTGCCGCAGACTCTTCATCATACTGAAAGAGTATGCGGCAAGTCTGCGGCAGACCTGCCGCAGACTCTTCATCATACTGAAAGAGTATGCGGCAAGTCTGCAGCAAGTCTGCGGCAGACCTGCCGCAGACTCTTCATCATACTGAAAGAGTATGCGGCAAGTCTGCAGCAAGTCTGCGGCAGACCTGCCGCAGACTCTTCATCATACTGAAAGAGTATGCGGCAAGTCTGCAGCAAGTCTGCGGCAGACCTGCCGCAGACTCTTCATCATACTGAAAGAGTATGCGGCAAGTCTGCAGCAAGTCTGCGGCAGACCTGCCGCAGACTCTTCATCATACTGAAAGAGTATGCGGCAAGTCTGCGGCAAGTCTGCGGCAAAACTAATTTGCATGTGAAAAAGATGACTGTCTGCGGCAGGTCTGCTGCAGATCTGCGGCAAGTCTGCCGCAGGAGTATGCGGCAGGCTCATTTCTTTCCTATGGGATTGGATCAGCAAAAATTTTCTGATGGATTTCTAATGGACCAACAGAAGTATGTGTTGGATTTCTATTGGAGCAATATAACCTTTCTGCTGGTTTCTATGGGTCCTTTATTTCCCTTTCCCTATTGAAACCATTAAACTTATTGGTTTCTATGGGTCCAATAGCCCTCACCTCGTGCTATCACACAAAGCAAACAGAATCAAAATCAGATGAGAAATGGCATAGGAGTGGCCTTTTGTAGGATTTTGAAGCAAAAGGTCAAAGATCATACACAGACACGCACAGAAACACACAAGTATGGCGCCCGTTTCACAGTCCCCTCCTCAAATTTGTTCGGTGGGGTCACAATTTAAATTAAAGACATTTTTTTTTTAAATGCAAGTTTGCATTGTTAAAAAATTCAATTTGTAAGAATCTGTAATTTTTATAATCTTTAGACTTCGAATTTAGATCATTGACCGCCCACAAATCACGGCTCTTGTGGCAAGGTTACGTCATCAAAAAAGGGTAGGTTTTTTTTTCCTCCACCAAGTTTTGAGACCTGTGCCTGTAATTTGAACTGCACATTCATTTATTGCTTATGAAAAGCAAAATGTTAATTCCCTAGACTCTATACAGCATACAAGCCTACACTGTACCTGCTACCAGACGAACGCTGACTCATTTTAACATGCATGCACATACAATGATCAGTGGCGGATCCAGCAGGGGGCGCACCCGGCATGTGCCCCCTCTATATTTTGAGAATTACCTCGTGAACATACACATTACTAAGGTTAAATTGTGATCTGCGCCCCCTCTTTATTTTTAATATGCTCTTTGCACCCCTCTAACTCTATTTTAAAATCCTGAATCCGCTACTGATGATATCACATTTAGCAGGGATTTGCAATTTTGTATTATAATGCACTTTATCCAAAACTTACCAGACCATTCTTCATCTTCTTTTAGCACCATGAGGCTGACTGTGGGATTGCTGGTCACCACATCTCCTAGTACGTCATCGTCTATACCAAACCCTTCTTGTTCATCCACAAGTACGAGATCTTCCCCATCCCTTATGTGGAATTTTCTTCTGACTGTAGGAGAGATTAAATAAATGAGAATAAATATCACAGTGCACTTTTCAGTTTCTTACAGATTGATGGCTCAGTCATAATAAACGAATGCTGCAAAAACTGCTGCTACAAGCCCAACTGTGCTATAGTATACAAATAACGCACGTCCCAGAGTGCAATAGCGGTGAATGCAGTACGCGCGAGGTTTCTTTATATTGGTGCCGCTCTGTGCAACAAGCCGCTTGCGGCGAGTTGACAGTGCGAACCATCTGAAGAAACCGAGCGAACACTGCATTTACGTTTCGCACAACAGGGTCAAGTGCGTTATTTGTTTTATAAAATAGCGACACAAACAGCAACAAACAAAAGTTTAGATCTTAAGTATACGAGAGTTCGATCTAGATCTAGAGTTATGTTGGTTCTAGAAATAAAATGAGGGTCTAAGACCTTGCAGGCTTACCAAAAAGTCTACAGGATTCATTGTTTGATTAAAAATAAAATGCATAGGGTGTCTAGAGACGAGTCTACATCAGACAGCTGAAATTCCTGGCTTCATTATAAAATCCAAAAGTCAAAACGGGTCTAAATCCAAGGCAAAAGTAAAACAAAAATTTGCTTTCTAATAATACCCCGCTCTAGCTAGAGCTAACGCGTACGCTGCGCTGGGGATCATGGTGGATCTTGGAGCGTACAATATTAGCTACGCGTAGCCTATAGCCTACAATGCACTCGAGGGAGCGTACTAGTACTACGCGTACGCGCGCGCACTGGATCCCCATGGTCACGCGTACGCACCGTGCAATATAACTTTTTACTGCGCTTTTTCTGCACTCATTTCTGCAAAATCGTGCTTGCATCAAAAATTTGTCAATGCCATGTGACGCGTATTGACCAATCACGATGCTTAAAATACTAGGCTAGATCTAGAGCCATTTTATAATACACCCTAAAACTGTTAAATGGGACATCAAGCTCAACCGGGGGTGGAGTTTGGACTGTTGTGTGCGCTACAAATAGTCTAGATCTAGATCTAGATCTAGAGATTGAATTTCCATGTTTATTATTTTTGCATTTTTTTTATTACATGAATGGGGTAGATCTAGATCTAGTCTAGATCTAACGTTAGATCTAGATCTAGATATCTAGGCCTAATGTCAATGCAGATCTAACGTTAGAACTCTAGATCTAACTGTTAGGCCTAGAAATCTAGAGTCTAGATCTAGTCTAGACTTCTAGATCTAGATCTAGATCTAGCCTAGACCTGATATTTTTGCAAAAACCCAGGATTAGGCCCTAGACTAGGTCTAGATCTACTGATTTTTCCTTTACATTTTGAAACAAATATGTAGATCTAGACCTATTAAATAACAATAGAGTCTATATAGACCTAGATCTATCATGAATGTTTGCCCTTTGGAGTATTTATCAATGATAATTTTTCAGAAATCCATAAAATATTAAATGGCATCATGCTGACCGGATACCCAACCCGGCCGGACAGCCAAGGCATAGTAGGCCTAGACCTCTAGGCCTGGGCTACCCAACGACAGGCGCGGCTAGCGCCAGCTGACGAACACGTAATACTATAGGCTAGCCCTTGTAAAAAAAAACCATGGATCCATGGTACGGTAAAACCATGGTTTTACCGTACCATGGATCCATTGTAAACCATGAAATAACAGGAGTAAATTGGAACAGACATATTATGGTTTTACCATGGATTTTCCATGGATTTTCCATGGTTAAACTGTGGTTTTTCCATGGTAAAACCAAGGTGTTACCACGGTAAAACCGCAAAGTACCGCAAAGTACCGCAAAGTAAAACCATGGTTTAACCATGGTTTCACCATGGTTTCACCTTGGTTTCACCATGGTATGACCACGGCAAAACCATGGTAAAACTACAGTAAAACCATGGTTTTACCATAATATGTCTGTTCCAATTTACTCCTGTTATTTCATGGTTTACAATGGATCCATGGTACAGTAAAACCATGGTTTTACCACGGTTAAACCGCAAAGTACCGCAAAGTAAAACCATGGTTTAACCATGGTTTCACCTTGGTTTCACCATGGTATGACCACGGCAAAACCATGGTGAAACTACAGTAAAACCATGGTTTTACCATAATATGTCTGTTCCAATTTACTCCTGTTATTTCATGGTTTACAATGGATCCATGGTACAGTAAAGCCATGGTTTCACCTTGGTTTCACCATGGTATGACCACGGCAAAACCATGGTAAAACTACAGTAAAACCATGGTTTTACCATAATATGTCTGTTCCAATTTACTCCTGTTATTTCATGGTTTACAATGGATCCACGGTACAGTAAAACCATGGTTTAACCATGGTTTCACCATGGTATTACAGTACACCATAGTATTACAGTTTCACCATGGTATTACCACCTTGATAACATGGTACTACAATGGATCCACGGTACAGTCAAACAATGGTATTACCATGTTTTCTCCGTCGTTTAACCATAATTTCACCATGGCTTTTAGGTACAAACCATGGTGAATCCAAGGTGAAACTTCTGAAATGTAAATCATTTATAGAAAAGAGAAGCTATTTTAAATGTGTAAGAAATACATAATATATGTTTGATATCAGTGATGGGAGACACAATGAATGACCTGCCAAAAGAAATGAAAAATTGTGTTGAAAAAGATGAATACTTTTAATAAAATATATGTCACACACGTTTTAGAGTAATACATGTAAATGTGTTTAAACATCCTAGTCTTTAGACGTAAAGTGGCAAGACTTTATGCATGTTCAAATAAATATTTGTAATAAACTGTCTTACCGGTACACATAAAAAGTTAATTAGTAAACTGTTTGTAAACAGCACACACTTAGCAAGCTTATATGTATGAGGTATAGGCTAATGAGGAATAAAAAGGAAAGACTAAAATATTTCAATTAAGAGTACCATTACACTGACCACAACACCATAAAGCTGTCAGTAATAAGAACAAATATGGCAAGGTATCTGAGTATGCAAGATTTTTTTTTTTCCTGAGTTGAGGTCCTATTGCATATATTGTAATAATAAAAACTGTAAAGAGGGCATGACCCCAAAAAATCACACAAATATACAAAGATAATTTTACCAACTGCAAACATTTGATTTGTTTGAAAGGTAACAAGTTGTATCCCAATTATAGGTATTTGGCTAGTCAGTCAAAACAAGTTCTTCCCCTTCTTGTTTGTACCCTTTATTGTAATGCATTTCAGATGGTCTCTATTTTAACTCTATAATTCCAGCAATTGTTTGATACAAAAAACCTATAACTATATTTCTTCAATTGAAATTGAAATGTACTGTTTGAGAGGGGAAAAAAAATTGTAATTAACACTGACTTAATGAGACAAACATAACAAACTTACAAATGGTAATGAACATCTTGCAAATAACTGGATCAATATGGACATATGTTTATAAAATGCCTTTTCACACCTATACACCCATATCCCTCCCTACACACAATAACAAGACCATCTCCTTGAATAAAATGGCCTAAGGATCAGAATTAAAAGCCTTTTATTTCAACCACTTCTATACTAAAAGCCACCCACCCCTCCCAAAAAGACTTTAAACCTGAGTAACAATAAATATAGGATGTACCCTGAAACCCTTACAAGCAGGTATAACAATTGTAAAAGAGGAAATATGGCCCATCTTGTTCAACTTTTGGAACTATTAACAATGTGTTCATTTGAAAACTTATATAATTTTTTTGGGTTACTGTGTTACAATCATTTGTTACAAAACGATACTGGACAATGTCATATGTGACCTTACACCACAAAATGACCAATAGGTCAAAAAAAGGATTGTGCTGATTTTCACATGACATTAAAGTAGAAGTCAATATCTTAAAATGGTGCATAATTTTTCAAATAAGTAAACCCTCTCAAAACGAGCACCCAAGATTTAGAACATTGCTGAAGCAGATTTAAAGTCAAAGTCAGGGAGAAAATGGGCCACTACAAAGAACAGCTTCTATTGAAATGCTGTAAAATTATCATTTTCATTTGATTAAAACAAATATCATATTTACATACATGTACACATGATTTCCGACGCTTAAAATTACGCAGAGGGTTTAAGATACCCTCATTAGGAAATACCAAAATCCTGAATCTCATATTTTGAACAAAATTAGACTATTTTAGCTAGGTTACATATAAAAGAATGTAACATAACTAAGTCATCCGATGGTAAAGAGGAAACTTACTAAAGATGACATTTTAACCAGGCAAGTGGAATCTTACTACCGGTACTCTTAATTACAAAGTAATTATAGCAAATACATATTTTCTTGAACACAAGCTAGTTTCAGCACACAATGAAAGATTACACTAAGTGAATACATTTTAGCAAAATTGTTGGCATCGGCAAGTGAACGGATGAGTAAGTAACTCGATATTTTCACATTTAATAGAAGAAAAAAAATTGTAACATGAAAACAATCTTCTTTGGTCTTCCATCAGCTTTTGTTTGAAGAGCACAATAAACAATGTCATTTAAAACTGGTGAAACTGGTAGATATATGTGAACCAATATTGAACAGCTTAAAAATAAAGTCAAGTTCTGGTCATGCGATTGCATTGTGAAAGAAACGTTGTGGAATCGATCAGGACAGGTTGATCATCTAGCATATAAAAGTATTGGTGTGTACTGCAAGGTTCTGGAATCATCAAAATTATAAGAAATTTGGTCTAGTCTTGGTAAGGTTACAAGCACTGTACACAGAAAGATGTGAATATGGGACTACATGAACATGTGGCGTAAAAATCGAACCTCAATATATAATTTTACATGCCATGTTTAGAATATTAAGGCATTTGATTGAAGATCCATGCTTTTCAGGGCACATTTTTATCTGATGTACTGCCACACTTACATAATACAATGATAAAGCTCACAATTTTTTTTCACCTCTTCCCAGAACTCAACCTTCTCTCTAAACATGAATATCTAAATAGATGGAAAGTCTCAAACGCTGGCAAATTTTTGGGCTTATACATGTATACATGTACATATCAGTTGTGTAAACCAAATTATTATAATGTAAATCTAATCTGAATGAAAGATATTCCTAACACGAAAACAAGCATTTTTATATTTTTGCTGATAAAATACTGGTAAAACTGGCAGATAAATGTGAACCATTATTGAACAGCTTAATAATGACTATAAAGTGCTGCGTCATACCAGTAGCAAGGCTATCTGGAAAGTTTTGATGAGATGTCATGACAAAAATAAATATTCTAAAAAAGAATTCTTTAAAATTTTGTATTGATGAATTATACGCGTGAAGGTAAAGGTATAATTTTACTATACATAGAGAAGTTCACTTCAACAACAAAAAATATCAACAAAATTCAACCAAAAAAAAACATGGCGTCCGAGTATTCGACTGTAAGCCTGGGAGTGTACTCGAGTACTTCATTACACGGTTATGCACAGCCTTACTTTAATAAGTGTTAAAGTACAAGTCTACTCCACTGAAAAGTTGAGTCGATTAGATAGACATAGATCTGTACAGCCCCAAAATAACTTGGTTTTGGAAAATGGTGCTCAGACTTATTTTTAATAATTTTGTTTAAAGCCCCACTGTCCTACTTGTAGCTACTTGCTCCCTCTATATAGAAAACTTCCCCAATCGGTGCCTGTTGATCCCCCATGATCCTCTTTTTCTTATGTTAGTTGAGAGCTGAGTTAATGAGATAGCCACCTGTCAGTGACCTCGCTGTGTGGTCAAATCCCTTCTGGCCCAGTAGTATTGACGGTCTTTAAAGGCCATCTGTACTAGTTTGGCCAGAAGGGATTAGACCACACGGTGAGATCACTGACAGGTGGCTATCTCATCAACTCGGCTCTCAAATAACATAAGAAATAGAGGATCATGGGGAACCAACAGGCACCGATTGGGGAAGTTTTCTATATAGAGGGAGCAAGTAGCTAAAAGGAGTGCAGTAAGGCTTTAATGAGCAAAAAACAAGTGAATGATCGAGCCGGTTCCTCTCACAATGCATTGCGCGACATTTTTTGTGACGTAGGGTCCTCACAACACAGACAGAGGCGTATACGTCACATCTGTGCGGCAAATTTAAAAGTTTTGCTCGAAAAAAAGCTGTGTATTGAAGATTACTTTCTCAGATTCCTTCCGACCGAACAAAGGTGACAGGGTCGATTGTACTGGATGTACTTGCTGAATGTTTGCTGGTCAGCATAACTGGTATAATTTTGAAAAGCTCTCCTCTATAGGGATCCCATACAGATGAATTCTCAAACTCTCACCCATGTCTTGCATAATTTCCGTGAAGTTTGTTGGACAGTTTAGTCTTACAAATCAAGACTGCATGTTCACTGGAACAGTCCATGTTGATGACTTTCCCGCAGCCGAAGATACCCTGAAAAATAAAAATAAATATTAGCACATTGTAGAATTGTATTATATGCTCTCAAATCAAATATAGCGAAAATTATGAGTTGATATTAGCAACATGTACACTCTACAAATGTACCTCCCCCTTTGAAAGCACCCCCTATCTCCTGTGTGTAATTTTAATACGGGCCAGATTTTTTAAACAACCTATTTAAGTCAATATGGGCCAGACTTTGTTGCGTTAAAGTACCCCTTTACCAGAGATTTGGGGTACACGAACGTGCTCAGAGCCCGTTTATGAAAGTGATTCAAACAGCGCTGTTTACTCGAAATTGCTGAATAGTCTCTATGCATGAATCGAAGAAACAAAGCCCTTCTCAACCTCTTATATAGGCCTATACAGCAATTTAGACAAACGGCGCCTAGAGTAAAGGAGGGGGTAATCGACCATCACCAGTTTTCGGCCGGTCCTTTGGATGCATAGTAAAATTCCTTTAAAATACATCCCATGATAGCATATCACATATTCCACACATGCCATACCATGCCAGAGTCACTGAAGAACCACATTTGCAATGGAAAATATATCCTAAAATATCACATTTTAGCGATGTAATCAGCGGTCCCGCTACCCGAATCTGAAAAATCGAGTATCTTACGCATGTCTGTAAGAAATATGGGTACCATAAAATGAGCTTTATTTCAAGTATTTTTCATATTTAGAGCCCGATTTTGTGTGAGTCCCAAGCTAAAAAGTATCTCATCGCATGTATTAAATCAATGCAGCCGAACACCGCAACGCACACACGATATCTCTGTCCAATTCAGATTCCAATTTCCGATCACCGCAGAACTAGTTTTCGGCATGGCGAGCTCCGGCTCGGGATACCTGCTCCGCCCGCTAGTACTATAGATCAGCGGGGAAACGCACGACGCGGGCGCGCTTCCTATTGACTTTGTACATACGACCGAAAACTGTCTCGCTAGGTCGATAACTGTCTCCGAAACAGTGAAAATTGAAATGGATATTGTCATGGCAATTCATGATTTTTTTTCTGGGATTCTTTGTTTGTTTGAATAATAATATTTGCTTCATGATTTGAACAAGAAATGATAATAGGAAGTAAAGAGTCCTAAAATAGGATTTTGTCTTAAGTGGCCGAAAACCCCCCTCCTATCATGAATATTAATATTTGCTCCGCCGTGACCGCGCATGCGTACTTTCTCCTCGCCATGTTAAATCAACGAACATGGATGAATCGTCGGGTTAGCACAAAGAATCACCCTTTTTCCCCCACGAGACTTCTTCATATTATGATTTCAAGTGGTTGGAAAGATGCCCAAAGGAGTAAAAAAAAACATTGTTAAGTCTAGTCAAAGTTGTAATTAGACTACCTCTTTTTCAGTATTTACTTTGCGAAAACATGTGACCAAACCCGCTCAGCCGCTGTTTGAATCGTTTTCATAAACGGGCCACATCTGCATGAGCTTCGATGCCTTTGGCATCGGCGTCGGAGCTCCATGGAGTACGTTACTTTCATGGATGCAGTATTGTACAGTATGGAATATAATCTAGTAAATCTACTATCATCATCAATTGCAATCCGTTTGGTTTTTTTTCATGAACAAAATTTACAAAAAATCAAAAAGAAGAATGAGATTTATAACCAAATTTCTTAATTTTTACAGAAAGCATACCCAATTCTGTATCAAGCCTTAAATTATGTTTAATCTTATTACTCACCTCCTGGAGAAAATGTTGACCTTAAAGTATAGCTCCAGCAGCAAATCAAAGTTGGTCGTTTTCTGCAGACCGATATTTTCCCACACATGAGTGGCTGTGTGGGACTGTACTGTAGTATGTAGACCAGTGTGACTGTCTGGTAAATTGAAATCTAGATCTACTTCGAGTTCTGCATGTTGTCCAATTCTTGCTCTGGAATACTCTTAGTCTCGTACAATTCTTCTTTCCTGGTGTAAATCTAACCCTTATCCCCTATATTCTGGGTTTTAAAGGAAGACAAATTTGGCGAAACGGCAAAGTAATGGCTGGAGTGAAGAAATTCAAAATTGGAAATACAGTGTGCATTCCACCACTAGATGGCAGCAAACACACTAATAATTGTATTTATTTTGGGGCAAATTGTTACAATTCCATATTATCGAATCAGTTCAAGGTCATCAAAACAATCGAGTAGTGCTGGTCATACATGTATTATGTATATAGTGGTCATAACTACATTGGTTACATGATAGTAGTTTTTTTAATTTTTTTTTAATACTCGTGTTGAGACCATGTCAAAAGTGTAGTTAACTACGGTCAGACCGTTGTTTGATTTGTGGTAAAACCATGGTTTAACCATGTTTTTATAACTATGGTATCAGAACAATTCTAAAACCATGGTTTAACTATGGTTTCGTAACCGTAGTTTGTCAACCTCGGTAAAACCATCGTTTTAACTATAGTTTCGTTACCATGGTTTACAACCATGGCAAAACCATGGTTTGCACATGATTTCTTTACCATGGTTTTTGTATCTTGGTAGAACTTTTAAAAATGGTTTCGTTACCTAGTTTTTTGTACAGTTGTAAAACTATGGTTAAACCATGGTTTCATAGCCGTGGTTTTTCAACCGTGGTAAAACCATGGTTTCATCCACGGTTCAATAGCCATGGTTTTTCAACTGTGGTAAAACCATGGTTTTTAACCATGGTTTAGTTACAGTGGTTTTCGACCATGGCAAAACCATGGTTTCACCATGGTTTCTTAACCATGGTTTTTTAGCAATGGTTATCCAATGGTTCAACAATGGTTCAATAGCCGTGGTTTTTGTACCGTGGTAAAACCATGGTTTCATCCATGGTTCAATAGCCGTGGTTTTTCAACCATGGTAAAACCATGGTTACATCATGGTTTCTTAACCATGGTTTTTTAGCAATGGTTATCCAATGGTTCAACCATGGTTTTGTTACCATGATTTTTGTACCGTGGTAAAACCATGGTTTTAAGCATGGTTTCTTAACCATGGTTTTTTAACGATGGTTATTCAATGGTTAAACCATGGTTAAAAAACCATCGTTAAGAACCCACGGTTAAACCATGATATTGCCACGGTTAAAAAAATATGGGTTTTGAACTATTGTAAAACCATGGTATAACCATGGTTCAATAACAGTGGTTTTTCAACGTTGGCAATATCGTTGTTTAACCATGGTTTCTTAACCATGGTTTTTTAACAATGGTTATTCAATGGTTTAACCATGGTTAAAAAACCATTGTTAAGAACCCACGGTTAAACCATGATATTGCCACGGTTAAAAAACTATGGTTTTTGAACCATTTTAAAACCATGGTATAACCATGGTTAAATAACAGTGGTTTTTCAACGTTGGCCATACTGTTGTTTAACCATGGTTTCTTAACCATAGTTTTTTAACCATTGTAATACAATGGTTTAACTATGGTTTCATTACTATGGTTTTAGTACCATGGTTAAACCATGGTTTATTTATGGTTTTGTTACCATGGTTTTTGAACTGCTGTAAAACTATGGTTTAACCATGGTTTTGAAACCGTGGTGTAATAACTGTGGTTTAACCACGGTTTAACCATAGTTTTTAAACCATGGTTTATTAACAGTGGTAAAACCATGGTTTAACCATTGTTTAACCATGGTTATGTTGGTAAAACCATGGATACTCACGGTTGGATCCTGAAAACAGTCGATCCATTGTAAAACCATGGGTGAACCATGGTATTACCATGGTTATGATGGTAAAACCATGGTTTTTTTTTACAAGGGAGATCTATAAAAGTTTATAACAAACAAGAACCATGTACACTTACTGAGTTCAAAGAATCCTACTGTGTCTTCTGGATCTATAGGCAGGTATTTTCTAATACTTCGATCCGCTGAACAGACCCTGACGCTTAATGGCATGGTTGCATGCACTTCGATCACTTCACATCTAGAATCTAGGCCTAATTTGAAGAATTACTACTCCAGAATCAAGACTTCAAGTCAGTGCCAGTGAAATTCTCTAGCCACATGCTCTCGTCTAGCTGTGCGCGCGCAGCTGCAGAGGCGCATATCGGATCATATGACAACTTTCGTCCAATGATTTTCGTCGAATTCTCTAGCTTATGCGCATGTGCGATTTTATAACACCAAATATGACACCATCAGCCTGTAATTGAATATTTTCACACCGTTGGTGTTATTTTTCGCCAATCGGACATGAAATGAACACCAAGGGTGTTGATATTTTTCTATTCCATGCTGGTGTTGAATATTTAACACCCTGGTTTTTGCAGTGTAGACCTCCGACCAGACATTTACCCCTAAGAGTGTAAATTGATGAAAATGTCTGGAAGGAAATTGAGATAATAACAGATCGCTAACTGTGTCACATCATAAGTCTAAAATGAAAACATACTTGAGCAAAGTTTATACGTGCTGTAATTAAGAGTAATATTTTGAAAAGACCTTCCATCTAATTGACACAAATCATTTATTTCTATTCATGCAAATGATTTTAACAATAATCAAACTTCTTTGTCGTTTTACTCTAGAAGGACCTGTTGTCTTTATGAAGAAAAAAAAATTCGCTATTTACAAGAAAATAGATTTAAGAGGATGCCTTTTTATTTTCCATCAAACTAAGCAACTCAAAATTAACTTTCATTTGAAAATTACGACAAACAAAATATGGGGTCCCTCCTGCCAGGCGTAAAGCTCCCCCCCCCCCCCCCCCCCTCCAAAAAAAAAGAGATGGGAAAAGGGGGAAAAGAGAGAATTTTTTTGAGTTAAAGGAGAAAGGAAAAAAGGAAAGAGAATTAAACAACGATAGAAGAGAGATGCGAGAGCATGATGAATTGTATTTCTTTTAAAAGAATGATGGGATAACAACACAGTTAATACACTCGAGATCAATTTTGCAAGTACTACTGGTGAAGTAGGAAGTAGGATAGCATTATACAATGTCTCGCTACGTGACAGATCATTTTTCTCTAACTTCTGACCAATCAGAAGGCCTCGTTTTTCAGTTTCCCAGGAAGTGCCGGTGGACATTAATGCGCCTAATGTGGTTCTAATAATTGCAAATGCTTCCTTCTCTGGTACGTGGTTCTGACCCCCTCCCAAACAGGCATGTAGCCACGGGGGGTACGGAGGGGGGGGGGGGGGCACGTGCCCCCAATTTTTTTTACCACTTTTTTTTACCTCGATCGATTACATGTATGTGCCCTCCTCCCCCCCCCCCCAAAAAAAAAAAAAAAAACATCAAACTCAGGCTATACGTGCCTGTTCCCAAGAGATTAAAGGAAAGGAAACGGAACGTGAAATAATCAGAAATAATATAAAGAGACAGAATGCTCGAAGATGCTCTCCAAAGTGTTATGTGAATGCACCTCATAATGATTTGATTTAATGTTGAGTATTAAACCTGTAAACAGAAACTGACTCTGTAGCATGTATGATGTAGAATTATTATTATTATGATCCGATTTGCGTCCTTGATGAACCTTACAGCAGAGAAGGACAAAAAAAATGGGCGGATGTATAGGAGTGAAATATAGAAGACATACTGGAAAAGAGACAGAGATTATGTGTATGAGCCCGTTTCATTTTTTAAATGCAAATCATATTCCCTCCCGGCCTGGACAATCTGCCCCATCAAATGTTGACCATCTAGTTATTAGACCAAAGACTGCATGGTACCCCCCCCCCCCCCCCACGTATTTAGGGTACGCATATGCGTGTTCCCAGCCGCCCCCCCCCCCACCCCTTTCAGCATAAGTCCAGTGTGTAAAGTCAATACGGGTAGACCTTTTGTTACGAGCCAGAGATTTTGGGAACACGCATGACGTCCCTCCGTTCCCGGGGTAGGGGGGAGGGGGGCGGGGCCCCACCCCCATGACTGAGACCATGCTATACGCCACTGTATAGCGCCTAGGGCCTAATTTAAATTATGAATAGGCCTATAGAAAATATGACAGAAATCCAAGGGGTTGAAATCAAGTAGGTGTCACCAAACTTAAATGGGTGGGGGGTGTGGGATGTAAGACTATAACTCCGGGCTATAACTATAATCTGAAATATAGGCTCTGCCAAACAGGCGCGTACGCAGGATTTTTTCAGGGGGGGGGGGGGGGGGTTAACATTTATAAATCGGGCCGAACATTTCGCAACGACTCAGCCCGCCGCTGAATAAGCGGGGGGTTGGGGGGGGGGGGGGGGGGGGTAAGAGGACGCTTTATTTTATTTTTTTTGGTCTCGAAAATTTGACATTTTACTCCGTTAGGGGGGGGGGTAAGGTCAGCTTTTTTAGCTCAGCCATGGAAATATATATATTTTTTTTAAATAAAAAAAAAAAAAAAAAAAAAAAAAAAAAAATCCATAAGGGGGGGGGGGGTTAGGAAAAATTAGGGGCGGGGTTTACACACACAAAAATACCAAAGGGGGAGGGGGTTTAACCCCCAACCCCCCCCCCCCCCCCCCCCCCCCCCCAACCCCTCCTGTGTACGCGCCTGCTGCCAAGGCTCGGACTGTAGTTAAGTGTCAAATAAGAGTCTGTGCTTTGCAGACTACCTTCAAATTATACTGCACCAAAGACCATTTAGTGTCAGGACAATTTACTCTGACTTACTTTTGTAGTACTCTAGGTAGGCTGAGATTGCTGTGTGAAGAAGAGCCTGAGCTGAGGTTATCAAAAAGCCTGGGTCAAAAAGTTCTTTCTCCTTTTTTATATTCCATATTTTCATAGTCTAGTCGGCTTTTTGCATGAGAACGAGGATGGAGAGTTCGAAAAAAAAATTTTGTACGATGTACATGTACTACAATGAGCTCGCGTGCTTAGTTTCGTGACTAACCAATCTTTGCTAGTCAATGCTCTCTGACGGCACAGGACGAGATTGCGGTCAAACAAGCCACAGAAGATCGCAAAATATCTGGTATTGAGCAATTTGAGAAAGAAGAGACAGGTAAATTATCAATGCCACAGTTAAAGTACCGGTAATGGTATACACATAAAATACATTCGAATAATTAGGCCTAGGTCTAGATCTACTTGGATGACGATCGAATTCGGGCCAATATTACTTGCTCGGTCCCATTCGTTATGTTTTGAGCTGCTATTAACAGACGTAGCATTGGTTTCGATTTTTTTTCCCTAGACCTAGACCTAGGTCTACACAGAAATAACTTTAGAAGTATACTAATGAAAAATGCTACTATAAATGGAAACGGAAATAACTTTCTTGTAATGCCAATTTGATACTTACTTTATGGTAATAACGATTAGGTCTAGTTGTGTCCTGAAAATTGAGTTGATTCTAGGCCAATTTAAGTCGATCTTTTCCTCTGTTGTGCTTTCAATTTCATGTTGTTTTGTTGTTACAGTTGTTTTGTTCGTGTTAAATGTGTGTGTGATTTGTTGTTGGTGTAGTCTATAAGGAATCCACTTTAATTTCCCTTTTCCTCCTTGTTCATTCAGGTGCCATGATGAGATTTTTCCAATTTTCTACTGATGATCTGCAGAACAGATTAATCTGACATTTTAAAAAAAGGGTAAGAAATATTTATGATATTGTATTCTCATTCTAGTTTTGTTTTAAGGCAATGAAGTACTTAGGCGCTAGTGAACTTTCGTATCCATTCATTATATAAAGTCATTATATTTCTTACCCCTTTCGTGTCAATTTTCTTATCTTTTTTGTAAGAGTATTTTTCCTAAAAACAAAGACATTATAACATTCACTTTCTTACAGGTTTCATGGCCAACCAAGGCACAAATACAATACAAATGCATACACTGTGGACCGTATCGACGAAGGGCCTAGGGGTGCGGGAGCGCAAGCGTGCGTGAAGTCGATCCCAGTCGATAACTTCATACACGCTCGTGCGCCCGCACCCCTTCGTCGGTTCGGTGTGTAGTTGTATTGTAATTGTGCAGCGGTTTGCCGTGAAACCTTGTGAAAAAGTGAATATTATAATGTCTTCGTTTTTAGGAAAAATACTCCAAAAAACATTAAAAAATTGTCCCGGAGGGTATGAGAAATATAATGACTTTATATCATGACCATTATATGAACAGTTAATGAAGATTAAGTTGATAAAGTTCTGATAACCAAATTGGCAATTTGTGATTTCCATTGTTCTATAGATCTAGTATTACATACCGGGTACTTTTTCTAAAATTCATAACTTTCTTATTAGATATCCGATTTTACTCAAACCTTTTTTGATTAGTTTGTCTGATTTTTCTGCTTCTATTGAAAGTAAATTATTTTCGGAGTGGACTTGTACTTTAAGCGTTACAAAGAAGCTACTGTAAATTCTTTATTATAAGTGTAGAGGGAAATGGGTAACCACTGGCACTTGTATAGAAAGACCACATTTCTCATTGAACCCTGCTGTACTAAAGCGACCTGAGACAGACCACTTTGTCATGAAGACTTTATATATTGTCTCCCTACAGCAGTCTGCTGTATCACTTTATTTACATTACTTACATTTTGTATCTCTGCCAAACTTCAACCTTTCTTTTTTTCTTCTTTTTTCTGTCTTTTTCCCCTTTTATCAATATTTTGTTCCTCCATATTTGTATTATTATGTATCCTTTGAGGGTAGTCATACTATCAAGCTTTGCTTACTTTGTCAACCCTCCTGTTTCATGTTTTTGATTAGTTACAACCAGCCTTACTTTATTCTACATATATTGTTTTGTCATGTGTACATTTGCAATGTTTGTTTGTTATATATTTGTAAAAATGCAAAAGAAAAAGAAAATCAAACAGAAATAAATAAATCAAATCAAATCAAATTTGTTTACTCTCCTGATTAATGTTAATGAGTTTTTCTCTTTGTTTTGTCATTTCTGTGTTCAGGAGGATGGCTGTTTCACCACACCTGATGAGACCTTGAATATCTGGGACTATTACTTCAATGAACACGACCTGAACTTCAATATCTGGGACTATTACATCAAGGAACCCTACCTAAACATCAATATCTGGGACTATTAACTTCAATGAACCATGCCTGACCTTCAATATCTGGGACTATCACTTCAATGAACCCTATGTAAACTTCAATATCTGGGGCTACATGTATTGCCTGAACGAAACCTACCTGAACTGCAATATCCGGGACTATTACTTCAATTAACCTACATAGACTCTAGAATCTGGGACTACTACATCATAGGGGCTGCTCTCTTGGTCTCACGGAAGGTCAGCATAGAAAAACAACAAATGTTGTAGTGTAGTATCAGTCCTTTCTTGACAGCATGGACGGCAGAGCTGTTGGCGGCCTTTATTGTGGAACCTACTTTTGTAACAATCAAACTATAAATTCAAAAGGTGTCCCTCAATGATGTGAATCACTTTTATGGTTTAGTCAGTGCTTTATGGGTTCTGGTTCATAAGTCACTCAAATAAAAGAATTGGTGATCATGAGTCTGGTGAAGGGAACTATTTACAAGTATTTTTAACTGATAAGGCTCGACAACAAGCATGTTTATAATGTCATTATGGTAGTTTTTATTCTCAGTTCTTGATTTCTGTTTTCATCTTGACTTTTGAAAGTATGTCTGAAATCAAAGTAGGCTTATTGTTTGTATGATCCTTCAGAGATTTCATTCAGTATTTTGTTCACAAGTCACTGTTATATATTTGGTAATATCATTCACTTACATAAGATGAACATTTCATTGACTTCTCTAACCCTTGCAGATCACAATATGACATAGGAGGAGACTTTGCTATCGTCTTCATGAGTAACATTCCTACATGTCTGCTCTACAAAAAACCTTTATCTCACCAGGATGGAGACATTATTCAGATGTAGATATTGTCACAAGGCCTGCAACAATAGTCTTCAACTGGAGAAGCATGAGAGAACGCACCAAGAGGAAACAGTCGTGACCTGCAGAGGTTGTGGTGAGCACTTTGAAAGCAAGGATTTACTTGCAAGACATCCCTGCACAGGATCTGACAAAGGCAACTTCTGTGCAAAGACGCATGCTACAGATACAGAGCTGCAAGAACATGAGCAGGGACACCTTCGTGGAGTGGAGAAGTTCCAATGCAAACTATGCAACTGCAATTTTGACATGGTCCACGATCTTCAAAGACACTTAGAAATGCACAATCATACCAATAAATACATATATATGTGTCCGAAATGCTCAAAGAGGTTCGAATCAAAGCTGTCTTTGGAATGTCACCTTCAGGAGCACGAGGAAGTGAAGTCAGGCTCGCAGGATCCGTTGAGAGTGATACCAAGTAATGATGCGGTGGATATCACTGGAAGTACAAGGTTAGAGACATTCTTTTGTAATGTTTGTGGACAGACTTTTAATCGGGAGGGACAGTTTCGGCAGCACCTGGATGGACATTTCCAGAGGAACTTGTACGAGTGTGACATTTGCAATAGCAGGTTTGCCGGTCCATTCCTCTTGCAACATCACATGGAGGTACACAGCTCAGCGAGGCCCTTTGTGTGCTCACAATGTGGAACGGGATACAGACAGAAGGAGTTGCTGATGAAGCATTTCAAAATTCATGGTGTACCAAAGATGGACAATCGTGATCAACTCCAAGAGGCAAGTAGCAAGCAAGAAGTGAAGCAGACTGGTGTGTTTATTTCTCATGAAGAGAGCGATGCAAGTGCTCTGATTGACAAAAAGGTCAACCAACACTTGGACAGTGATGGAGCAAACTTTTTTGACTTGCTTCAGACATGTAACAGTGAAGACAGTGAAAGTATCTTTTGGGCATCTCAAGCAGGTAAAGATGATTTTACCAAAATAAATCCTGTGTATGAGGACTTGCTGTCCCAGACAGCTTTACAAAATGAACAACTTCATCCAAAACAACTCAGGGAAAACTCTTTGCCCATGTCTGGTGAAGGAGGAGACCAAAGTCCTCCTCTTGTAAAGATGAAAGGCAAAAGAAGGAAGTCCTTTCCGTGTGATATCTGCAACAAAGTGTTTAAATTTAAATCTCATTGTCAGCGACACAGGCGGATACATACAGGAGAAATGCCATTCAAATGTGGGGTTTGTGGCAGGAAGTTCAGGTGGAGGAGCTCACTGGTGACACATGCGTGTCTGAAGTATCGTGGAAAAGATAAACCCTCCACCAGCGATATTTCTCTTGTGCATTCTGCAGAGCATCTGAATGATCACCAACAGGGACATAGTGGAGAATGTGTTCCTGAGGTCAATGGACATGGCGAAGTGACTCAAAATGCCAACGATGGATTCGTCTGTAGTCTGTGTGGAGGGAATTGTGCCACGGAGATCCTGCTGCAGAGTCACACGTGTGTACTTGATGGGCGTAAGTCTGATCCTCCAACGTCTGAAATTCAAATGCAGTGGCAGAGTGATAGGGTTGATCCCGCGAAGAGAAGTGTGGTGGTGTCCAGCACGATGCCTACAGAGAATAGCCAGTCCATCTTGCCAATGACTGGTGCAGGAACTAACCAAACATCTGATCCTGCTGTTGGCGTAGTGCAACAGAAGCAGCTTCAGGGATCAAGAAAGTGGGGGATATCTTGGAAGACCAGGCAGCCAAGAGTTTCCACTCCGAGTGCAAACACTGCTGTTACCTCACATCCAAGTGCAGTAAAGGAGAGGAACAAGGTGTTTGCATGCGAGTTTTGTTACAAAGTTTTCCTCTGTAAAAATAAATATCTGCGGCACAAGCGTTTACATACAGGAGAGAAGCCTTTTGAATGCGTTAAGTGCAACAGGAGATTCATGTGGGCGAGCTCACTGGCTTCACATAAGAAAACACATGAAAAAAGGGATTTACATGTATATGCTACAAATCATGATGTTATCTCCGTAATTGATTCTGAGCAATCTGATGAGGCAACACTAGAGCAATCAGGCTGGATTCCTGAAGTTAAAGAGGAAAGAGGTTTGGACAAAGCTTTCATTTGCGGGCAGTGCGGAAAGAGTTTCACCTCGGAACACAAGTTGCGATGTCACGCTTCTGTACATGAAGTCCACAAGTACTTCTCACGATCAGCGCCAAGGACTGATACAGGTTTAGCTCAAGTTTCTTACAGGGCTAAGGATGTAACTCAAAAGAGCAATGTTGAACCAAAGCATAAGGAGAAGTGCCACACAAGGAAGCCTGAAGGCACTACGTCAGAGACAGGTGTGCTTTCGAGAAAGCGGAACAGGAGGCAGTTTGTTTGTGAGTATTGCAACAAGGTGTTTAACCATCGCAGCCGGTATGTGCGACACTTGCCTATCCATACAGGTGAGATGGCATACCAATGTAGTCTTTGTCACATGAAATTTAAGTGGAGAAGCTCGCTGGACTCGCACAAGAAGTCTCACGACAAAAAGAAAGGAGGAACTTCTAGTGATGACTCTCTTCCCTTCATTGATGCTGAGAAGTCTGGTGAACTCATGCAAGAGCAACCAGATGGAACCCTTGAAGAAAATGAGGGGACTGTTGGAGACGAAATGTTCATTTGCTTGGTATGTGGAATGGATTTTGACACGGAAATGCAACTACAAAGTCACAACTCCACCCATGAAGACACAAAGTATGATCCAATATCTGTGCCAAGAACTGATACAGATGTGGCACAACTTTCTGGTAGAGCGAAAGAAGCACCAAAACAGAACAATCCTGAGAATTCCAAGGGGAATGAAAAGCCCCACACAGGAAGGATTGGTAACCCTTTAGAAACAGATAAATTTCATAAGCAAAAGAAAATAATTAAAAACTTTGAATGTGAAGTCTGTAGCAAAGTGTTCCATATAAAAAACAATTATCATCGGCACAAGCTTTTGCATACAGAAGAGAAGCCATTTCAGTGTGACCAGTGTGAAAAGGCATTCAAGTGGGGAAGCTCATTAGATTCACATATCAAGTCTCACAACAAAAAGAAAGGACCTACTTCCAGCTCTGACTACGTGTCTCTCATTGCTAACGAGCTGACCCAAGAGCACTCCGAACCGATCCCTGGGTGTAGTCAAGATGAGAAGTCGGCAAGCACTTCTCTGAAACCGTTTGTTTGTCCCCAATGTGGAATGGATTATGTCTCTGACTTGGAGCTGCAGATTCACATGTATATACACGGAGATGAGGCCTATCTCCAGAGAGTCCAGACAAAAAAGCGTATGGATGGGACTGACCCTGAGAAAATTGATAGACCCGTGATGCAAACAACCCAACGTCCTACAGCCAATGTTCCACCTCACCAGGTACATGAGCCAGAGAGTAGAGGGATCAGGTCTACAGAGAAGTCTGGTACTAGTGGTAGTACTACCTTGGAAAGAGGTACAATGCAGAAGCAGACGAGCAAGAACTATGTGTGCGAGATCTGTGGCAAATCATTCGGCAGTTCAAACCACTATCGGCGTCACATGCCACTCCACACGGGCGAGGTGCCGTATGAGTGTGAGAGATGCAACAAGAAATTCAAGTGGAGAAGCTCGCTGGATTCACACAGAAGATCACATGCACGGAAAGATGCTCTTACCGATGTATAGTTCAGTCAATCCATGAACTTTAAAGCCCGTCTGTACTAGTTTGGCCAGGGGGGATTAGACCTCCCTGCAAGGTCACTGACAAGTGTCTATCTCATCAAATCAGCTCTCAATTAACATAAGAAAAAAAGGATCATGGGGAACATGGTCACCTATGCATTGTTTTCTAGATAGAGGGAGCAAGTAGTACAGTGGGGCTTTAAAGATACAGAGTATGATTTGTAAGAAGTCTTGGCAATACCTTTGGCACTTCTTTCCTATGATTTTCATTTTTAAGAAGGGCATCTGCCCAATGAACAACCAACCATCATTTTTTATCCTCTGGATTTACCCATATACAGTTTACCAGGGCAGGCATACTCACAAAATTCAAATGTATCTGCAGCAGGATGGTTCACACAAAAAAATCCAAACATGTAAAATTGAAACGTGGAAGGAGTATGAACAGATGTGTATGAAGAACAAAGTCTCCTCTGCCCAGGGTACAGGGGCCCGTTTCTCGAAACCGTCATAAGTCTAACTTCTTGACTATCCCATTGAAACCTGAGTTATACAATTTACACACGTTTCAATGAGATAGTCAAGAAGTTAGACTTATTACGGTTTCGAGAAACGGGCCCCAGGGCTCCAGGGTCCTTATTTGCCCTCTGGTGCAATCGGAGCTTTACTTTGGAGCATTTTTATTTAATTTCATGACCAATATTACAGAAATAGTTTTGGTTGGAAAAGAAGTTTAACTGGTCTCTTATTTTAAAACCTGTAATTTCAAAATTCAAACCTGTCACTGCTAATGTTGATACCCCTCATGGACCACCCTGGTGCAGTCTTTTCCCAGGCAGCTCCTGGACATCCCATAGAATCGTGGGTTAATTCTATAACACATATGTCAATGAGATGTCCAAGAAGTAAGACTTCTCAAGTTAGATGGTTTCAAAAAATGGGCCCCCTGGAGTTCAATATTTTGAGGGTCTGTATGCAAGGCTCTTTTGTGTACCCCCCCCCCCCCTTTTTCTTGGGGGGGGGGTCTAGAGTTGATATTAAGGGCCATGTCCATCATGTACCCCTGTATAAAAAAAAACTGTATGCTTTCTTAGCAGTCAGGTAAAATAACCACCACTGTAAGTAAGGATAAAGATTTTGTTATGCTAGAAAATATATCATTTGTGTTTGTGTGTCTATATAAGGGTTAGAGATACATGCTCCATAGTAGTTCTGAGATAAGGTCTCAATGAATCTGCCTTTCTTGCTCAAATTGGTAGCAATACTTGTATGTTACACCCTTTCTTAGTTTAAGAAATAACCATGTATATTACAAAATCAACATGGAATTGCCAATTTGATCATGGAAAGTGATTTCATTGTGTATTTCCTCTATATAGATTATAGACACTTCAGTGACTATTGTTTTATCAAATCACTCCTAATCATGAACAACTCGATGTCCAGCAACAGGAATGGACTCATATTTTGGTGTACATGTAATAAGCAAAGTCTGATCAAAGATTAGCAAATTATATTCAACTCACTGGATTGTTTTTATTATAAATGCACATTATATCATGCCAATGAAATTATTTGTTTGTTTTGATCAACAACTTTCCCATTAGCACTATAAGCTAGTGGTAAGTTATATTACTGGAAATTCAGAATGTTCCTTTTTCCTCCCAACTTAGTTTGATCAATTTTTCAGAATACCGGTATCTTTTTATTTATATATTTGTACGTAGTAAGGAAGGGGAACCAGTCAAGAGGTCATTGACTGAAATTCAGTAGGCAGTATACAAGGCCTGATGTGAGAAAATTCTTCTTTTCAAATTTTGTAATTGGTACCTGGAACAGTTTGCCAGAGGAGGTGGTATATCAGCGCCTTCTGTGAATTCTTTTATAAAGCAACTAAAAAAGATCCTAAGTTGAACTTATTTCTCAGTTGGACTTAACAACTATGAAAAGCCGTTAGCATCTTTGAAAATATTTTGTAAAAATTATTTTAAAAGGCATAAGATGTTGATTCAATTCATTCATATTTTCTATTATCAAGGAGATTTCATGTTCTTATGTGGAATTTATGAAAAGTCTAAAATACTTGAATATCTGCTTTTTAATATATTTCATTTTAAGGCTACAAATGGCTCTCCTTTATTTTTAAGTCCAACTGAGTTACGTTCTACTTCGGATCTTTGTGAACCCCCCCCCCCCTGGTATGATGGTATATCTTCTTGTGTCACCCTTGCATTCATATCATATACTGATTGGTCACAGTCCTGGCATGGTTTTTATTCAATTAGATTTTCCATTTGAACCACACCTTCTCCTTCGGTGGTATAATGTCCTTTGGCAAGACTAAGTAAAATAGTACCTGGCAAGAATTATTTCCTTAAAATGCTAATTCTCTATAATGGCAGCCATGCTTTAGCCGGGGTAATAATTTTGGAGTGCCAGGAGTGTCAAGTCTGACAGACATGGGCGCTATACAAGCCCCACTTTTATTAGTAGTAGAAGAAACAGTTAAAATGCCATATACGAACACGCAGTCAAATTTAATAGTATGAAGCAGCTGAACTTTTTACCAATGATTGACAAGCAAACCCTGTATTACAATCACTCGTTTGATAGTAAAGTAAAAATGTGTTTATTATTAAATTATTTTATTATTTACTATATTTCACCATGTATTTTTTACACATGTAAGTGCAGTTTTGTATATTTTATGTATCTCTAAATAGCCAAAAGTTGGGTCTGAGCTGAAATAATTGAAGATATATACATTTAATAATAAATCTTATCAAAATGTACCAGTTGCATGTACAAATTCTTCTCCTTTTCTTTATTCCCTCCCTCGAAGTATATCTAATGCTTCCAGAGTTCAGAATTGATTCCCATAGAATTTGAAGTTGAAATGAAATGACTTGTCATATAAAAAAAAATTACATTTACAGATACATACTTTTACACAAAAGCTCCTGGTTATAAATCAAGAGGTATGTGTCTTGATATTGGTTATGAACTTTTTGCTGGTTTTGACATGGAGTTTTATATTAGGGATCACTTTTAAAGAAATTATTTTTCCAAGAAGTATCTAGACATGTGAGGGTCATTGTGAATGTTAGAATATTATTTACCCATTCTTTGTGATTCATGAACTCGAGATGATGCCATTCAACAATGACTACAGAATAGGATGAGAGAAAGAGAAAGCGATGGGTATAGGCGGAGAAAGATAGTGATGGGTATAGATGGAGAGAGAGAGAGAAAGTGATGGGTATAGATGGAGAGAGAAAGATAGTGATGGGTATAGATGGAGAGAGAGAGAGAAAGTGATGGGTATAGATGGAGAGAGAAAGATAGTGATGGGTATAGATGGAGAGAGAGAGAGAAAGTGATGGGTATAGATGGAGAGAGAAAGATAGTGATGGGTATAGATGGAGAGAGAGAGAGAGAGAGAGAGAAAGTGATAGGTATGGAGAGAGAAAGTGATGGGTATAGATGGAGAGAGAGAGAGAAAGTGATGGGTATAGATGGAGAGAGAGAGAGAGAGAGATGGAGAGAGAAAGATAGTGATGGGTATAGATGGAGA
The DNA here is from genome assembly GCF_000002235.5 of Strongylocentrotus purpuratus. Classification (NCBI taxonomy): domain Eukaryota; kingdom Metazoa; phylum Echinodermata; class Echinoidea; order Camarodonta; family Strongylocentrotidae; genus Strongylocentrotus; species Strongylocentrotus purpuratus. The sequence goes on from NW_022145520.1 coordinate 1,774,655, forward strand.
GAGAGAGAGAAAGTGATGGGTATAGATGGAGAGAGAAAGATAGTGATGGGTATAGATGGAGAGAGAGAGAGAGAGAGAGAAAGTGATAGGTATGGAGAGAGAAAGTGATGGGTATAGATGGAGAGAGAAAGATAGTGATGGGTATAGATGGAGAGAGAGAGAGAGAGAGAGAAAGTGATAGGTATGGAGAGAGAAAGTGATGGGTATAGATGGAGAGAGAGAGAGAGAAAGTGATGGGTATAGATGGAGAGAGAGAGAGAGAGAGATGGAGAGAGAAAGATAGTGATGGGTATAGATGGAGAGAGAGAGAGAAAGTGATGGGTATAGATGGAGAGAGAAAGATAGTGATGGGTATAGATGGAGAGAGAGAGAGAGAGAAAGTGATAGGTATGGAGAGAGAAAGTGATGGGTATAGATGGAGAGAGAGAGAGAGAGAAATTGATGGGTATAGATGGAGAGAGAGAGAGAAAGTGATAGGTATGGAGAGAGAAAGTGATGGGTATAGATGGAGGGGAAGTAGATAGAGAGAGAGAGAGAGAGAGAGAGAGAGAGAGAGAGAGAGATGGGGGGTCTATATATAAAGGAGCTAGGGTAAATGAAAATGGCTAGAAATTCATATAGAGTAGTAGAGAGAGAGCAGATGTGGAAAATATTTGTAAAAGGGGGGACCATAAACTAGGCCGGATATGGTAGTTCTCTTTTTTCTTTTATTTGTTTTATTTATGTAAACAATCACGTCGAAATGTATATCCGGATAAGGGATTGAATGAAACAACATCGGATCGGATATCGGCCGGAGTTTTATAACAACATGCTGCGGAGCCGAAATCGAGACTGAGAATATATTTGTATGAGATATAAATTGATATAAAAATGGTCCACTTATCTCTTGTGAGGATGATCAGGTCAAGGGGACCGGACAGATATTGGAGGAAGAGATTCTACCTTGACCAGTCAACGGTAAGAGCACGAAAATTGATCATTTGTGAACATGACATTTGTGGCCAGTCCCACATGTTTCTTTTCGTGTGTGAGCATGTTTAGCCGAGAGACAGAACTTAAAAATCCATTTTATGCTTGACCAAACATGTCATTGTAACTTTGATGATAGCAAAAATTCAAAAGGGGGAATAAATTGCTAGTGCTGGGAATACCGTAAAGATTTAGATCAATACTCAAGCATTAATAATGTTTAGATCTAGACCTATGTTGGCAATTGTTTGTTTGGACTTGGTCAGTTGGTGTTTTTTTTAATATTTTTTATTCATAATCATTCATAGATCTATTCAATAATTTTGTTCAGTGACGCAAAAATGATCTAGAGGTCTAAACATCGATGTGTGCTCTGCATTTTGATTCTTTTCTAGCAATACTTTGGCCGTAGGAGGAATTGCTTTTCAGTGGCTGTCAGAGCTGTGAGGAGGGCATGGCAGAATTCAACCGCCGGCCGCAAGAAGAAAAAGGGACAGATGAGGAGGGTAAGAATGTTACTATACCCAGACGTTGTGTGTCCGGACAGGTTGTGTACTGACCCGCAGGGGGGAGGGGGGTACTCACATATTTAGACTTACAGGGGTGTGCCGCTCTAATGGGTTACTTACTTTAACAAAAATTATCATTAAACATGGGTCCCATCTTTCACAAAAATATCCCAAAACATGGGTCCGTTTTTTCAAAATTTCCAAAATACTTGCATGGCAAACACCCAGAAATTGTGAAAAATGGGCGTTTATTTCGAGACAAATTACCCAAATGCGTATGAGTTTCGGGGTTTTAGCGGCACACCCCCGTCCAAACCAAATCTGATTACCCCACCCCCAGGTTGTGTACATACGGACAGTTGATTTAAAGGTAAAGACCAGTAATGGTCATGCGATTGCATTGTGAAAGAAACGTTGTGGAATCGATCAGAAAAGGTTGATCATCTAGCATCTAGCATCTGCAAGGTTCTGGAATCATCAAAATGATAAGAAATTTGGCCCATTCTTCGTAAAGTTACAAGCACTATACACAGAAAGATGTATATGGGACTACCCTATCTCTCTCACACGACCATGAGAGAAATAAATTTACCAAATATATGAATTAGTAGGCGGTTTCCCGGCAAATTTTTTATCATCATGTATTAGTCAAAACATATTCTTTCACATGATTGGTAATGAGAGCTTCCATTTCATTTTTTGAAATTGGGGCGTTACCAATACTGGTCTTTACCTTTAAGACAGTAGTTTGAAGAAGTTCACATGCAATGTTTCATAAGTCTTTCAAGACTTATGTTAGACAATATTTATAAAGGATGAATATTTATGATGGTTTGCTGTTTGATGCATACAAAGGCAATAGTGGTTACTTTTTAGTTTTGGAAAGCGTCTAGACACACTACCCTAGATAAAAATCAAGCCATATATATTGCATGTGTCTAAGATCCACCATCCATCTTTTCTCCTTTTTTTGGTCATTTTTCCTCTAGCTCTGGAACCTGAGAATCAGTGCCGCTGTCCAGGAGCATGGGTTAACGTATGGACCATTCATTGGAAATCTTTTGAAGGTAAGATTACATTGCTAATCAGTGAATTCTGTAGAAATTAAAACAGGCTTGTTATTTCAATTCAAGCAATGTAAACCTGTGTAAGAATTGAGATGATCAGGTGTATGTGTATGCAATGTTTCAATTTTTGTAGTCGCATGAAATGTTTAGCTTTCTAGAAATCTTAGCTTGGTCTTAACCATAAACAGTGGATTTTTCATTCAATCAGCTATGATCAACAAATATATCTAAGTTCCTTTAATTCCATTTTAAGATCAAATTTTATACATGTATCATGATTATCAAAGTTTATCTTTCATTTAGAAATTACATAGAATTGACCCAATTTCAATAAAACATCAAAATCCACAAAATGTGTTTCAAAAATTTCAACTGTTGAGTGTACTCTAAAACACATTATGAAAAATTGCTTATATTTAATCCATAATTAACCATGCATAGCCAAGTTAAATTTATGTATTTCTGCTGAAATGATTTTAATGTTATTTTTCTTCTTCCTATTTTTTTTTAACAGCACAATATTCGGCTTGACAGGAAGGTCCTTTCTCATATAGCCATCTATGAACCAAAGACATTTAAGGTAAATTCTGAATTTCAAAGATACTACCGAGTGGCTTGCCTGTATTTAAAAAAGTTTATATGTGTAAATGTAATCATCATATGGTAAAGGATTCATTCTGTTACTTACTTTATATCTAGATTTGGTCATTAGTAAATAGTAAACCCGTTAATCTGGATTTCTTTCACCTCTTCGAAATCAATGTTTGTTTTTGAAATTATTTTTTTGCCTCGTCTTTCATTTTCTTCTGATTCATAATCTAAAAAGTGAGAAAAAATAAAAAGGATCATACCCAAAACAATTCCTTAAATCATTTGTTTAGAGCCAGAAGGTCGCTGACTCTATGGTGAATGTATGAATTAATACCCTTCCTGGGGAGTGTTTCACAAAGATCCTAAGTTGGACTTAACAACTATGAAAAGCCGTTAGCATCTTTAGAAATATTTTGTAAAAGTTATTTTAAATGGCATAAAATGTTGATTCAAATCATTCACATTTCTATTATCAGGGAGATTTCACATGATTTCATAAGTCTAAATACTTGAATTTGTGCTTTTGAATATATGTTATTTTAAGTTCACAAATGACTCTCTATAATGTTTAAGTCCAACTTAGAGTTTAGTTCGACTTAGGATCTCCCCAGCTCTCTGGAGACCATTTGTTCATGTGTGCTTACATACTGCGATACATGGGTATCTATGTGTGTTAATTATTTTCCAAATTTTTTTGTGCCAATGTCAATGATCTCATCTGTTCTTTCCCATCCATCCAGTGTTTAGCTGAGCTAGCCAGCCAGAAGCACAAGGAAGGACTCTTAGCAACGCTCGCAAAGAACCCAGAGGGCTTCCTATCAGGCCCCGTCACGCAAGACGACCTTTTGGCCGAGAGCGTCCGCAAACTACGACTGAGCTCCAACCCATCTGCCTCGTCGTGACCTAATGGTCATGTGATCGCAAAAGACTTTGAACAATAACCCAATTCAGTGTGTACTGTAGCTGATGGGAAAGACCGAGAAAAACTGTTGGATTTTTTTGCAGATGGTCAACAAAATGAATCAAACAACTTTTTATATCATATGCCGTTGAGAAATGATGATAATGATGGCCTCTTGTCGCGGCTCTTGCACTACAATGTCTCACAAATTCAACGTTCTTGGTCAGAACATGCATTTCAAATTAAAGATTAAAATGAATTAAGGATCCATCATTATCAACTTGCATGTTCTGTGATTCCAAAGAAAATCTGGGAACCATGCATAGCAGTGCTATATATAACACAATGGCACTAACCCTCCAATTGTGTGCATGCATGATGAATTATATTGCAAAATATGCATTTACCAATCACGTGAACTTTGTAGAGATGAGCTAACATGTACTAGTATATCAAGGATGTGGTTTCAAACTTTCAATCCTATTCTAATGTTTTGGACATAGAATATTATCCTTCGATGTAAATTTTCTCTTTGAAAGGTGCATCATGTAAAGCTACGTGTATCAGTAAATTCATATTATAACTGTGTATACTTGGTGTAACAGTGTATTCTGTTTATGATTTGAATTTTATTGCATTTTATTTTTCATTTCAATCTCTTGACTTTACAGGACAATATATGAATAACATGGTAATGTTACAAGAATTTTGAGTGGGTGTCTTTCATTGAAATATGTTTCAAAGAGATACATACGTCCAAGATGAAGAGACCTAAACTATCATCAGGATTTCTGAGAAAGACAGAGAGAGGGAGAGGTAAATGGAAAGAGAGAGAGAGAGAAAGAGATGAAAGAAGGAGAATGTAGTAGAGGAAGAGAGACAGACATTGGGAGACAGCTAAAAAGGCAGGATAGGGAAATGGAGAAAGAGAGAAGGAAAGGAATGCAAGGAAGAGGGGATAGAGACATGGGAGTTGGCCAGTGTAACCGAGGTATGAAACAGTTACGGTAATCGACAGGAAAGGGGAAAAAAGGGGAGGTACAAAACAAGATTTACAGAATATGCACATGTAGGAAGTTTGGGAGCGATGAAAAAGATCCAAGTATGACTGGATAGAAAGTGAAAGATTGTAGGCAAGTGTTTATAGAAGTACTTCTTTCTTTAAAAATAAAATACAAGACATCTTGTACGATTGCTAGAAATAAAACAGAACACATCAAACACTATAAAAAGGATCACTTATATCATTACCTTTTATTTACACATATTCTATAAAGTGATTGATATACACGGACAAGAGCCCGCTTTTCACGGTAGAGTACTTTCGGCAAATATGGAGTGCACATGCAACATCGCATGCATCTACTGCCGACATGAAAATCAGTACAGTGGGACTACATGTAGACTACAAAACTGTAGTAAACCAGAAGAATGTTAAAGCCCTTCTAGGGCTCTGAACAGATGAAATATTAATACTCCACATACATAGGTAAAAAATTGTTCATATTTTATGGGAATACATGTACATCATCAAATTTGAAGTGAAAAAAATAATTAATGATTATTAGAAGGCAAGCATGCAAACTATTGATAAATGGTGTTTTTTTTAAAAAGAGAATTAGAATAAAATACTGGTAAAGCAAAAATATATATCGTAGTGATTGTATACTAGATAAGCATGATTTATAAGCTGAAACATAGTCTTAATTATAAGTGAATTAGCAGCAATATCAGTGGGATAACAGGTAAAATCATAGGGGGTGGCAATGGTCTTAAGAGATAGTAAAAATACTCAGGAATGGGGGGGGGGGGGGGGGGGGGAGGGGTGGGCGATGGCACCCCCCTCCAAAGTGGTAGGAAAAGTCATCACAATGCAAGTGTCCCTCCCTGTGTCTGCCCGGGGGCTGTGCCACTGACCCTTAATGTGACATAGCACTAATACTTAAGCTTAACAAATTTAGGTAAAACATAAATCATTTTTAAAGTCATATACTAGAGATTATTTGAAAAGATTGTTAGCAAAAAGTGTAATCAAATAAGCTTCTTTTTCAAACATACATGAAGGGATATTATGATTGCCTCTTATCTGTTCTCCTAATGTGTATCGGATAAAACGGTTACGGTAGACCAGTTTCATTTCCACAATGAATGAATTGTACATTATTAATTGTGGAGGAAATCCAGTCTCTGAACATCCCAATGTCTACAAAAAAACATCAGGTTGGCAGATTATTTTTTTCCAAAGTTCAATAAATCAATATTTCCGCTGCTGATAGCATAAAGTATTATTTTAAACCGGATTCAGAGTCTCATGAAATGATTTCTTATATTCTCAGGAATGTTTCAAGATTTTCACAATATGATGACCTTTCTAATTCCTGTAAATTTTCATCACAAATTTGCAACTTTATCTTCTAAGAAATTACAAGTACCGTACAATATTACTATTTACTAATAATTGTTTAATATGTTTGTTTTTTTCTTCCCGGGGTAGCCTTGTCAGTGTTAATACTATTCTGCAAACATATTATTAGTACCCTTATCTATATCTAAAATATATTGATTTCAGACTGTTGATACACACAAATTATTTAATATTCAAAATTACCGGTAATCATTTTTTTCCCTTCATATTATGGTGCATTGTGGTTCTGGTAAACACCAGTGGATGTTAACAGGCGAGGATCCAGGAAATCTTAGGGGTGGGGGCCCAATTTTTTTTCTTTTTGCTCCCAAAAATTAAAAAATCGCGCCGGCCGAAAATGCCCTCAATGTAGGGGAGGGGGGGGGTGGTAGTGAGCAAATTTGTGTGTTTTTTGGCCCTCAAAAATTTGCACCCCCCCCCCCCTTGAGTGCCAGGGGGGGGGGGGGCCAACTCCCAAAAAAGGTTAAATTTACAAGTTTTTACACATTTTTTTTCCAGAGGGGGGGGGGGGGGGGCAGCCCCCTCCCCCCCCCCCCCCCCAGATCCGCCACTGGATGTTAACAAAGCTCTGGTTTCAATCATAAAGGTTTCAAACTACAATTACGGTCTGAATAAAATATATCACCAATTAAATAATGTTCAGATTTAAGATTGAATGTGATCAATACAAAATACAGATACTACATTAATATTTAACATATAAAAGTAAACCTTCCTTCAGTGTCTAGTTTACAGAATACAAAATATGAGCTTTAAATTAGATTCTACTTCAATTATATGGCATCCCAAACAAGTAGCAAAATATGACAATATTAGTGCTGATGTGAGAAATTAATGCAGTTTACTTAAAGACTTTAAAAAATTGAGTAGAGACATTTATTAACTACTTATTAGTGCAAGCTCACCTGTTAAATCTAAATTGCAACTATTAAGTCTAGTCTACATGCAACTTCTAGCAAAGTCTATTTATCGCAAATTTCCAAAGGCACTTTATCTGTAATAGCCATGTTTAACCCAATTTGGTGCAAGGATGTAACAGTACAGTGAACTAAAGGATAGACAATAATATAGTGTAGGTACGAGTCAAAACTGTTTATTTCTTCCATGAGGCTCATCTCCCTTCTATGCACGTTGACTGGTTGGTCTGTGTGTAAAAATCCATTTTACTCACGGTCAGTTTAATTAGCAGCAGAAGTATGGGCTGTACCATAAACTGAATATTTCAATCACTTGTTACATCGTCCGTTCAAAGCCAGATGCATCGACTATTTAACTTGTATTATTTAATACAGGGTTAAGCCCTTTTGGCTAACAACAGACGACACGATCCAGTAATATCAAGACAATGTTAACAAAACATACCTTATGGTCATTGTGTGCGACTGGCTTCATAGATGCTGGTGTGCATTAAAAAAAAGCCCCACAGCATTAACAATAATAATTATAATTTTTACCCAGGGTAGCCTCATTGGTATCAATACCGTTCTCCCTGAGGGCCCTGCAATCATATTATTACCCGACATAGCAGCAGCAAATCAATAAATGAATTACAGCATATACCACATACCTGAAAACCACATTTGGGGGAGAGAATCCCTATGGTGTTACACAGGAGACATTAGAACATCCTTTATAAGTGTTTAGTATAAAGATATGGCAATGACTTGTATAAATAATTGTCTCATTAATCATTTAACATAACTATAATTACTACATATATATAATCTTTTTATCTATTTACAGTACAAATATCAAAGCTGATGAAATTTTGGAGGATTTTTTTCTTCACAGTTTACCTGTATAGATGGAGGTTGGAAATTATTGTTCAACATGAAAGTTCACTCACTCGGCAAATTTGACAATACAGGCAATTTTGGTTACGATGGTAATCATCCGTAAAGTGTCCATTGACGAGGATGCCAGGTGCCAGTGACATAAATGAGAAAAATGAGATGTCTCCAAATTAGCCTATATCGAAGGGTCAGTGACACAAAGACGTAACTCTATTTTGGCCATTTTGAGAAAAAGTATGTGTCACTGAGCACTTGGGCCTTATTAAGGAGTTAAGTTTATGTTTCACCAGCCATTGACTTCAATGGGGTGTTGGGTGGATTTAAGTCTTTGTGTTTCCTGGAAAGCCCACATTTTTCTGAACATTATGATATCAAATACTCATTTGGGGAAATATGGAGTTACGTCTTTGTGTCACTGAACCCTCGATATGTAACACACGAAGACTAGCACGGTGGTAGCCACACTACAAACACTGCACTGCAGTAGAATCAGTCATGCATGAGATACTGGAGGAGACAACGAAAATACAACAGGTACATTGGTGAACACCGTAACGGCATAGAGATTAAGAGACGACACCAACATTGTGATGCACTGTATGTGAGGGTACATACATGCTCTTATAAAGAGTTGCAAGTTATTTGCGATTGATATCAATCGCAACTGTACCTGTACATAAGAGGAGAGTGCAAACTTGCGACTGATTCGGATCAATCGCAAATCTTTGTAAGACAGGGCCCCGGGTAATAATAATAATACTGTAAGCGCTTCGGCCACTTACTGGTAAAGCGTTGTATATCAAAGAAACAGGTATCATTATTACAAGACATGAATGCACTAGAAATGCAATGCACCACGAGCGAGAGAGCGTGAACATGGCGAAACGAAGGCTAGATGTTGGTAAACCGACACATGTGAGATAGTTTTACAGATAGAGGTGATATTACATGATTGACTCGTTATACAAGCAGAGGAATGTACCTTATATTGTCAAAGAGCCCAAATGAAAATAGTTACTCTGTTCCCTTTTTAACAGATGAATGGCTCCACTTCACACACCTTAATTTACTGCACCCCTCAGAGATTTCATTTTCTCTCTAAAAATAAGAGAGATTATGGTTTTTTACAGTACCTCACTACATGTATATACAGTTAACAACTAAATTATTCATACCCCTTGTAAGTTTGATGTTTTTTTGTTTTGTTTTGTAACTCTGGAATGAAAGGTGGACTGGTTGAATTAGGGCCTTTGATGAATACTTTTCAATGTTAGCTTCAATACGTCACATTCTCAAGAAACACAAATCGGGATAAATCAATTTTCCACATACTTAAAAACAAAAAATTGGTAAGGGTATGAATAATTTAGTCGTTTACTGTAGGCCTTTGCACGACTGTTCATTGACACATGCTCCGGCTATCATTGCTCGGCTAACTATTCCTTACACCAACTTCAACCCGCACCAAACACTACACCTAACCTGAAACCTAACCCTAACCCAAAATAACTGAAGAAATAAAGCCCTGACCAACTATCACCGAACCAAATGTCGCCAGACCAAATATTGTAAGAACAGATGGCAAAAAGGCAAGTGTCAGACTGTCAGGTTATCTGCTTGGCACTTTCTGGAAGAGGATTCACTTCACAATACTTGCCCACAGTCAATTTGCTTGTCATAACCAAATGCATCCCTGGACATAGCACTACACCTAGCTTTAAACCTAACCCTAACCAAACAATTTTGAAGAAATAAATCCCTGACCAAATGTCATCAAAGTAAATATCACTGGAGCAAAGATAGTAAGAACAGATGACAATAAAGCAAGTGTCAGATTGGACCATCTGCATGGATTCCCTTCATATCAAATAGTAGCCCAAATTCATTCTCTATAAATTGTCATGAGACTGATAGAAAGCATTTGTATGTTTGTATGTAAGTAGCAAATGGACAGATGGCTTTAGGTCCTTTCTGAGGGACTCAGTAATACAGATTAATGCCTTAATACCAAAGGGCATGAGCATATTGACTTGATTGCGAACCAATGACCTCCCAGTTACGAGACCACTTCTCTACGGTTATCAAAACAACCATGACTGTCTGTAGTGAAGATGATGAATAATCTATTACACCAAATACCTGGCATACTTACAATGAAATTAATGATTCATAGTAACTACAAGTATGTTCACTTCTTGTAATTATCTTCACATATCACACATTTTCATCAATGTCTTTGGGCTTCTAAAGACCTGTAGATTACTTTTCTTGGCTGTAGCATTCAAGGAATTACTTCCTACTGCTACCCATTTACTTCATCTGAGACAAGTGTGGCAAATGTAGACTGATATCTTGCTACAGGACGTTAACCATAAATATCCCACTGAAACGCATTCAGATTTTAATGCACACATTTCAGTGGGATGTCAGGGAACTTGTACCTAGGACACGTTTGTGAATAAAGCTCTGTCCTTGTTACAAATACCCCTCTCAAAATTCCACCAGCTTCGCTTACAAATTAAATGTCCGTTGCAAAATTCCATGTTCCCTATCAGTCTGTGTTGGCTATGCTACGCAGTACATATTTGACTGTCCATGCAAACGCAGCAAAGCCCACGATAACGAGCACGTTGGCCATGGTGCTACCGACGATCCCAGCGGGTCGTTCCGCGGGGGCGTTAAAGTTATTCGTCCTTGTCCTCATCTGACTGTGGTCCGGGGACCTGTTGGCGTTGGATTCGGACCGCTGTTTGAGATCCTCTTCTTCTTTCTTTATTCTCTGCCTTATCTCCTGCAAAGAAGGATAGATTTTAAAGAGAAGGTTGAGTTCTGGGAAGAGGTGAACAATAATTTGTAATCATTATCATTGTATTTTGCAAGTGTTGAAGGACATTAGATAAAAAATGTTTCCGAAAAGCATGCATGGCTCTTCAAATGCCTTGATATTCTAAATATGACATGTAACATCATAAAAATCAGGACAGATTTTTACGCCACATCTTCGTGTAGTCCAATATACTATATACATCTTTCTGTGTCCAGTGCTTGTAACTTGACCAAGATTGGGCCAAATTTCTTTTACTTTGATTCCAGAACCTTGCAGTACACACCAATACTTATATGCTAGATGATCAACCTTTCTGATCGATTCCACAACGTTTCTTTAACAATGCAATAACATGACCAGAACTCAACTTTATCTTTAAGTTTAAAATTCATACTACTATCATGGTAATAAACTAATTATATTCGACAGTTACCTGAAAATGACAATAAATACATAATTGGGAAGAGAAATCTAACTAAAAATGCAGAGGAGTTTATGATATCTAAACTGGATCTCCAGCAAAATTTTGAGAATAGAAATCAAATTTTATAGATATCAAATTTTGGAATCACGGTAATATCAACATTTTCTACATCTACTTTCAACATCATCATATTTCTCTAAGAATCTTGAAAAATATATTAGAATGTCTCAGGCAAAATGATTATCATTTAGGGTACCTAAGGACAAACATGCCTTTTTTTTCCCCCTTTCTTTTGGAGGTTCATTTGACTCATGCCCATAGAAAAGTTACTAAGTTTACAAGTTTCTGTCCCTATTATTTGATTGATTTTTCATCGCAGACCCAAACCTTCTAAATACCAGTAATGTATTTAACCCCCTGTTTAAAACAAGTCCATGCTACACATCAAAATTTCTTGCTAATGGAATAATGGAATCTAAGTAGTAATTAACATGAAAGAGAATCAAGATAATAGCAAATCAATTAGCCTATTCTTAATAATGATTGCATTTGAACAACAAAAATTATAGTGAGAGATTCCTTGAAGCAATTTTAAGTCATTTGTGTTTATTTATCAGTATTAAGTAATGCACTTGTCATTTGTAAGACGCACCTCTTGACCCCGGGAATGGTGCGTCATTGTACCGATGTGAGTCGTACATTTTGATACCATGACGCACCTTCTGTCACAGAAAGTGACACACCATTACATTCCATCGACGCACATTTGAGTCAAACATATGACACACCATTTTATGAAAATGACTAGCCAATGACGCACATTTGAGAAACACTTCTGCTTGGAGAAAGTGACGGTCCCATTGACACACCAAATGACGCAACGTGGTAAAGTGACTTACTATGACGCACATATGGGTCAGTATTGTGACGGACATTTTGCGGCCATGACGGTACTGTGCGTCACGATTTTGGGGAACATGACGAAACCATGACGCACCATCCCCGGGGGTCAAAAGGTGCGTCTTACAAATGACATCTGCATAATCTCCTTAAAAATGGGGTTTAAATGCATTTTCAACTGACTGACTGGTAACACAAGTAACCAGAGATAGGAGTAGATGGAAAGCCTGGATCGCCAATGTCTGGAACAGACAAGGCATCTAGCAAGTAAGCAATATTTAGGGCAGGGGACTTAGGTGAAAGGAATCTAAAAGTACTTACCTTTGCGGTGTCTGGGAAGAGCTCTAAAAATGTTGAATTTTTTATATTGAAGGCTCCGCTATCATGAGCAAATTGCCTTTTCTGTAAAAGGCATAGAAAATGGAGAAAATTATGAATATAAGAATAAAAAAGTAATCATCATATTGTACATATATATTTAAGTTCAGGATTGTCAGGCCAACTAGAATGGTATTACAGCAGAAGGGCAATCCAGGGACCTGTCTTACAAAAAGTTGAGACTGATCCATATTAATTGCAAGTCCTCATATCAATTTTAAAACTTAACTTAGAAACTCCCATCTCTTTAGTACAGAGCTGCGATTGATATCAAGTTGTGAATGATTTAAATCAATCACAACTCCTTTTATGACAGGGGTGCAGAGTCTCTGATGTAGACAAAATAATTGTAAAAGAATTTTGTGGATATTTACAATAAATTACCAGATTTAATGCATTGTCACATTTTATTTTGGCAATGAGAGAACAATAAATTATGTGATTTAGAGAGATCTGTTACGACTTTTTCACGTTGACAAACTATTTTCCTATTACCATGAAATCCCTGAAGATTAATGCAAGACTCACTTATGTTGTACTGCTATCTTACAATTAACATAAAAAATGCACAGTCTGTATTAGTATATCAAGGAGATTTAGGGTGATTCAAAAAGTTACAGGAAGTGATGACATCTTGCAATCAATATGCTTTTAATATACATCTAAAGGCCACACAAGTAAAGTAAACCGGCCTCCTATAAGCAGTTAATTGTTTGAGATCCGTATGAATGATAATCAATTGACCTTGAAGGTACTTAATCCACTTAAGAAACATTGGCATGATAATAGCATTACATAATACATGTATGTCATGTTTACTATTGTCTGCCTTAGGTTTATACATTATGTTAGCCTTATTCAGGGTCCTGTGACAAATGAAATTATTAGAGTCAGTTGCAAGTCCTTCAGCAGTAATTTTCCTTACAGAGTCTATATTCAATTGTTACATGAACTAAAGTGAAATTGAAGGGGAAAAAATACTGATGGATGGATGGCAGACATGCAAATTACTTTTCTTCACAAATTAATTAACTTTAGCTTTAGAGTTACGGTACATAGCCTAAAAGACAATATTTGCACCCTTTGAAAAACAGTGAACCTGATTAGACAAAGATGGAGGTCTGGGCCCTGTCTTAATACAAAGAGTTGTGATTGATCCAAATCAATCGGAAGTTTAAAGTCTCCTATCTCTTAGGTACATAGTTGTTATTGATATCGACTCTTTGAAAGAGGGGGGCCCTGGAGAATATTAAGACATGGAGTGGAATGACACTGCAAGAGTATACTAGAATATCAGAGAACTTGGTGTGTGGAAAAATTGTTGCAATCTACCTCTGAGCTGGAAGAGGATACCTTACTAGCTAGATAGATTAAACTTACACATGTACACTGAACATTATCGTTGTTCAGTTCAGTGCATGTAGATGCTGTGCCTGAGCTTTCAGGGTGAAATGGTCAATAAATACACTATACATCAACATTATATGAAGAAGAACAAAACTTTTTGTAGGAATTCTCACTTGTATGGCTTTCCAGTCACAAAACACAATGATGAAGTAAATTTGAATTTGATTATCTTGAACAAACAATTTTATGGGGTATAGCGGATCATTCAATTGACTCTCAATCCGAGGGTTGAGGGTTCGAATCCCAGCCCAACATCGTTTGGCAAGACATTAATCAACATTTTGCCACTCTCCACCCAGGTGTTAAATGGGTACCCAGCAATTACTGGGTTAAAAGTAATTGCAGGGCCTCAGGAAGAACAGCATTGGTGCAGATGAGGCTTCTCTCGGTTAAAAAACAAAACAAACAACAACAAAAACTTTTTTTTTAAATTTTTTTTTTTAAAATAATTATTATGGACAACATTTGTTCCTTCTTTTTCATCCACAATCTTGTTAGAAAAACTATATGAGGCAGTTTATTTGACTTACAACAAAGTCTGTTGTTTCTATGCTGCCCCATGTCGGGTTCTTTTCGACCATGAAGCTGAGTAAACCGGTTAGGATGGTGGATACAGACCAGGCTGGATTCCAAGTGTCGGGATGAAAATCACTAATAGACAGACATAACCTGGAAAAAGAAAAATGTAGAGATAGAGTATTATAATTGCATTACCGGTATATACAGTAAGGTCCATTTAATTTACAATTTTACATACCGGTAAGCACTAATACCCATTTCTATTCTAATACACATTGATCATCTATCGTCATTGTGTGATAAACCTATTTGGTCTTTTATCATACTAGTTTCTCACAGCTGGCCTCATTGATTATTAAGAATCAATTTAATTTACATAAGCACTAAAGCCGATTTGTTGTCAGTTTTCATGTGCAGAAAGGTCTTGGTGGAAATTCCATTAATGGGCGTACAAGTCTCGCACGCAGTAAAACCGTTATTCTGTCAAGAAATATCCCCTATAGTCTCTGAGAGTCTTCAGGTGAGGAAAATGTACGAAAATGCCGAGAAGGCCTATTGGTCATAAAACTGAAGGCTAATCATAATTATTGACAACATATGTTGTTGGGTAAACACTTGAGTGGTGTTAAATTTCCCATGAGAGCCTACTAATATGTGTCTTTATAAATGGTGATGTTTTGTTAGATCATTATGTTAAAATTTATATTTATATTTTACAAAAATTCAAGATTATCTTTAATTGGTATTACCTTGTATTGGTCTTGAACCTTCCGTTGGGTGTGGTCATGTAAATGCTAGGAGGTTTGAAGGGGAATTCCCTGGGAAACACCAGCTTTCCATGGTATAGTCCTCCCTCGTAAGGAGTTTCCTTGGGGCCTCGTACAACATAATGCCTGTAAGAAAAAAGTAATAGCAAGGGTGGTCCATGAACAGAAATTCAATCATGTAAAATTAGATAATGGAAGGAGTATGAACAGGGGGGCGTTTCACAAAACTTTTCATCAGTGACAAATGACATTTTTTGTTATACTTATAAGCTACTGAAATCCTTATCAGCAGATTTGTCACTGAATTTTGTCACTTGTCATTGAAAAAAGGCTTTGTGAAAGCCCCCCTGCCCCTGGGCTGGGTGAAGGGCTCTAAGGATCTTAGATGCACTCTGGTACAATCTGACCCATATTCTTAGGCATCGTCAAACCAATTTGATGACTAATATTTCATAAATAATATTAGTTAAGAATGGAGATTAACCTCACCTGTGGCTGCTTTTCAAACCTGTATAGTGAAAATTCTAACCAGTTGCTCTTACATTTTTAAACTCCTTGTCTACCACCCTGGTAATAGCACTTTCAGTATATCTCTAAGAATTAGATTTTCTTTAGAACCAAATCTGCATTTTTGTGGATTCAGTGCAATTGCAATGTGTGGCAAAATCCTATTTCAGTTCCTTTTTTTTGTAAGGAAAGAAGTTGCACCATTACAAGACACATTCATTCATACACAAAATATTCTGCAATCTCCTCCTCTCCCTTTTGAAAAAAAATATGTCAATAAAGTATGAATCATCTATACTTGCCCTAAAATATCTATTCAAGAGTTTGTACATAGATTTAAAAATCATATTTCAATTAGAAATAGGGCAGAGACAAAACTGTAAAACTTCATTTAGTTCTACAAATGTAAAGACTTTCAAAGAAAGGAGCAAAGTGAAAGAAGCTTGAACAGAATCACAAGATAATGAAAAAAGAAAAGGAAAAGAGACGACAGAGAAGAAGGAAAAGAATATAAATTTTACCATTCCAGGATATTTGATGGCAAAGGCTCGGCTGTAACGTAAGGGACAGGATCTTTCTTGAGTCTCATGTAGTCCTGCTTTAGCCTTGCCGAAGCCGTCGTGTTCACTCTTTTGCTCATCTTGTGTTCCAAAGTGTGAGTCTCTTGATCAGTAAGGTCCAGTCAAATTGGCAATCGAACTGCTGATTTGTAAAGTGTAGCTTACTTCTTCCACTTCCACTATTCAACCAATTGGCTACATGTACATGTAAGCTTTTTTGTTTTTAGTCCAGCTTTCTGTTTCCTGGCACTTTACAACAGATTAAAGTTAAGTTATTGGAGTGTCTTAACACAGGACTGGATACTTTTTATGTGTTCAGCTTCTTGGTAACTTGGACAGCACCACCTACTTGAAGTCAGGGCAGTATCTCAAAGCTGGGCATTCTGTATCAGCATGTACAGTGTATGTGTTGTGTTGGATCACCGGTGTGAACAGATCTTCTTTCACAAACTCATACAGCTCCAAACTTCCAACATCGATGAAGTCCTAGCTATCCCTACCTTCACTCTCTCTCTCGTGTTTTACATCACTTGATCTGATGAAAGAAACAAAAAAAAAAAAAAACAGTTGTACAACAATGTTGATTAATAATTTTTTCATGTTTTATTAAAGGTCATGTAGATCTATTCTGTCTCCCATGACTTTTAACACAATTAGTCTAGAGTCTAAACCATGACCATCTACAACATTTTACTTCATCCTTGACTTCAGCCTACAATATATCTAAAAAGTAGGCCCCCTCTCACTTAAATTTGAAGCCACTCGAGCGGATCGGCCAATGGGAGCGCAAATTCTAAATGTACAGCGCTCAATGCGTAAATTTCTACATGCTAACAGAGCAAAAATATGAAGAGAGGACCAGAAACTACACCCTCTCACTCTCACTCACATTTCCTGGCGAAAATCATCCAACAACGGTGGAAAACGCCATAAAACCTAACAACAACAACATAGTTAGCTCTTATTAGTATATCCTACATCACATGGCTACAATTCATGCAGAATCTCTATTGAACATGTTGAGAGCCAACACTAACACTACAGCAACACAACTGTTCATGTCGCAAGAGACATGTCAATGCAATATCAGATAGGCCTATCTGGATGCACACAAAAGTCTCAGCATGCAGCTTGCGGAACAGCCCGCAAAAATTGACACTGAAAACTCACACCAACTGCGAACATTTTCATACCACAATCATCAATATCGTAAACTCCATATAAACTCATTATAACTTTCCGAAATTAATGACTGAATATGTATCTAATGTTGGAAAATACCTTTTTACTTTGTCGATCTCTCACTCAATAGGCGTTCGTAGTAAAGTAGGCGCAGCGTACGTTTAGACTTTAAAGCCCCAACGTAACGTTAATGGCTATATAAGGTACCTACCAGCCGTTCCAACTATGCAGTGGCCTTTTCTCCGTGCAATTAGTGTATTATCGCTAGTTTTAAAATATGAAAACGGCTGGCATTAGACTGGCCCATACAACCAACACAACGTCAACATTACAGCTGCTAGCTGATGCATCTCGACTCCTCTGATGACTTTTTATCTTCGAAATAGAAGAATGTTCACAAAGTAAGTATGTTTAGACCGATGCTGGCTGATGGCCGAAATTCAGACCAATCAACCCTACAAATTATAGTACTTAGTAGGTGTAGATGTTATTTTGAAGCCCGAATTCATTCAGTCTCCGACTTCCAGTTTTTTAGACAGTGGTGGACAGTGCAGTGCAGCAGTGTAGTGGGTGCTAACTGCTAATGAATTTGATCATGCAAAGAGGACCTGTGCATTGCAGCTGCAGAGACATTGCATTGTTGAATTGTTCTAGACCTCTATCTCAAAGTGGCCAATTAATTCAATTCCATATAAAACAATGATGTGTCTTTAAGTCATTGATTTTCATTTGGCGTATTCTCATGAAACATAACAACACTTCCGTGTTGCCCCGGTCCCGCCCTGCTTGTCGTGTCTTTAAGTCATTGATTTGGCGTATTCTCATGAAACGTAACAACACCTCTGTGTCGCCCCGCCCTGCTTGTCGTTATTGTGTTTGGGTTTCCTGTTTTAACAATTTACAAGTTTTTTTCTTCATGTCTTTAAATTAAGTTATTCAACCACCACTGGAAATAACATATCCATCATTATTCATTCTGTACCAACGTGCTGTCCTAATGTCGCGTTTTATTTTCAGGTGCTCAAGATGAGGATGTCGCGTACATTCCGGTGGTTTCTGACCCGTTTTCTCCTATGCATCCCGATATTCTCTTTGTGCGGATTTGTTCTACTCCTATCATCATGCAATGTAACTGAAGACTCCCCCAGAAAACCCTGCCCGCGGGAGAACTCAAACCAAAATCAATTAAGGACGTTGGACGACAGTGGGGGCGACAAACCATTCTCAGCATTTTTAGTCATACTGGTCATGTCCGGACCGAAACTCCTAGCAGGACGTCAAGTTTTACGCGACACGTGGCTGACATTACGAACAAATGACATGATCGTAAAGTTTGTAATTGGCACTGCCAACTTGCCAACGGAGCATCTGGAAGCCTTAGAGAGAGAACAGAAAGAGTATAATGATCTCCTATTCTTGCCAGACCTTGAAGACAGTTTCCTCGCTTTAACTCAAAAGTTGATTGATATGTTTGTGTGGCTGGATCACAATGTAAGTTATAAATTTGTGCTGAAAGTGGACGATGATTCCTTTGTTAGACTTGATGCTTTAGCGAAGGAGCTGCCGCAAAAGAGCCAAGAGAAACTCTTCTGGGGGTTCTTTGATGGACGTGCCCGGGTACACAAGACTGGGAAGTATGCAGAGGCAGACTGGGTACTGTGCGACCGCTACCTTCCCTACGCTAAAGGCGGTGGCTACATCCTCTCCGCAGATCTAGTGCACTTCGTCAGCTTGAACGCCAAGTACCTCAAGAAATACAACGGCGAGGACGTATCGCTCGGATCTTGGCTGGCGGCAGTGGAAGTTAATCGTCAACACGACACACGCTTTGACACCGAATATCTGTCGAGGGGCTGTTCAAACACCTACCTAATCACGCATAAACAGACACCAGAGGATATGAGACAGAAATGGAAGCATTATAAAGAAACAGGGCGTCTGTGCTCTCAGGAACATCAGACGAGACCTTCTTATATTTATGATTGGCAAAAGCCACCAACAGAATGTTGCATAAGAAAAAATGGTATACCATGATAAATTTTCAAGGATCTTAACAAATTCTACATCTAGTTTGACTTCTTCCAAAATTTGGTGCTACCAGTATATCACTTTTTATTCTTCTCTTTTTGTGCAGTTTATACATTGTACATTAAGCATTTACTGATCCTATGCATGCCATAACTTAGTCCAAATTAATAATAATTTCTCAATGTAACCTACAAATTCCAAGGATTTGTTTTTTTAATGATTAAATTACTTTTCCTATTCATCGTCAGTGCCAGTGGACCAACAATGTTGGTTACCATCACTTTATGAATAGTTCAACAGTCACTATGTGTTTGCCCATTTTGGACATCCTAGAGCCTAAACAGGATTTAAAACTAATTCATTTAATGTTGAATCTATACTCTGATGCAATTTGTAGTATTACAGGCCAGGGGTAAATTTGTAAATGTGCATTTATGTGTAGCTTTGCTGCTTTTTCTGTTATTAACATTGGGCTTTCTTGCTATTTTAAAATTGTTTCTATCTTCTTAAAATATGATATCAGATGGGTAAAGAAATATAATCAAAAATTTGTCTCTTTATGTTGTTGTATTAATATTAATAATAATAATAATAATAATAATACGTCTTGTTTACCCAGGGTAGCCTCATCAGCATCCCCCTGAGGGCCCTGCAATCTTATCATTACCCGGGCTTTAGCCGAGCTAGTGGAGCTACATGTACTATGAAAAGAAGCTCAAGCATTCAAGGAATTTCTTCCGGGTACCCATTTACCTCACTTGGGTGGAGTATGGCAAATGTAGATTAATGTCTTGCCAAAGGATATTTAATAGTGCCGTGGCGGGACATTGTATTATTCCTGTGTAAGATCAACAGCAACAACTTGTAAATCTTTCAACTGTAATGTGATTGGACCCGTTGCAAATACGGGGCCGAGTTGTCCCGGCATGATTGAATTTTTTTGAAATCTTTTAGGGTTAGGGTTTAGGGTTTGGTTTTAGGGTTCAGTTTTAGGATTAGGGTTAGGGTTTAGCATTAGGGTTAGGGTTAAAGTTAGGGTATGCGGGGACAACTCGGCCCATATTTGCAGCAGGCCGAGTCAGAGTACGCCCGGATTCATGTGAATAATGCTCTCCCATCCTGCCTATCAGTGAAACAGTGATCCAGAGTCGTGTTTTGCAAATGGTACATGTTAAAAGTCAGAGTTACAGTATTTTCTGTTATCAATCATTATTATTTATACTGTTAATGTTCACCTATGTATAATGCATCAGTATTGTGAGGAAAGCAGAAAAATCACAGTAGACTGGTGAAAGTTTGAATATAATCAGACAAAAAATGAGAAAGTTATGTAGTGGGGAACCACTTTCTCATTTTTTCCAACACACAAAATGACCACCACTAACAAAAAAAACAAAAAAAAAATGTTGTTTTTCTTCTAAAATTCATGACTGAGGATTATTTTCTCTTTAGAGGACCAATGCTTATAAATATCTTATCCATAACATATTTTTTTAGTAGTGCCCCAAGGGAGAAGGCACTTTAGAGAGAAACAAACATAAATGAGTGATAACTGTGTACAGGAGAGTTATCTGCAACTATGTCACAATCCACTGACCAAACTGCCAACTTGAAATTTGCATGGACATTATTGATCTCATATTTTGAACATTCATAAATTCTTATCATTGATCTGATTTATTTCAAATTTTCGCATTTCTGTTTATCTTATTTTTCTGCTTTCATACAAAAATAACTTATTTCAAGGGTTGGATTGCCCTTTAATCATACCAGTGTGGACTGAATATATTTTGGTATTTATGAGCCTTTGTGATCCTAATACAAAATTTTACAAATAAACACCAGTCGGTACCCAGACATAAATACATGTATTTGATTGATGCAAGTCTTCAAAGACCACAATCAAATACATTGTTTTGTAGCTGCAATTTGTTTCTGTCAACTCAAAGATTATTTTACTGACTTTTGTATGAATATATATGTTATATAAATTATGTGTATCGCAATACCATGTAACACCACAAATTTCCATTGTTAAATGGACAATAAATATGAACCTTATGAACCTAATTTCATACATGATTGTGTTTTTGCTTGTTGATCATCATTCTACTTGTCCAGTCAGTGTCATCATCATAACATCTGTTTGGAGCCAGAAGGGCATTAACTCATATACTCTTAACACAGAGTATATAATTTTATCATAAATTATATCTATGTCTGTTTTTTTCATTTAATTTGATAGCATTTTACTTTAATTTTGTTCTTTCTAATTTATTCATATTTTTAAATCATATATCTTTAATGCTTGTTACTTTTATTTGATGCGCTAGCTTTTTAATTTAATTTTGGTTTATATATATGTCTAAATGTCTTTCCCGATGTACACACTGTTTTTACATTCAATTTGGTGTCGATATGATCTGTTTTATGTTTTTTACACGGACTTGCTGAAAAGCAGTCTTTTTAGGGGGATGTGAGTTTTACCATGATTAAATCAATCTAATTCAATTCAAAAGTTATAGCCCTTCTGGCTGCAAACAGACTATACTTGATGTACTAGTACTTTATAAATTGTATATCTACCTTTGTGCAGTTTAAGATACAAAGTAAAAGAATACTATGAAGGTATTAAAACTTGATGGATTTTACATTAATTTCAAAATGCTGCTTTAATAAACATAATTCATATTTTGCAACTCTTTTTCTCAATCTGAACTTGTGTTCAACTGTTTTTAGGCAATATCGGAATGAATATATTCAGAAAGAGCCTGAGATGTAAAGACAATACAATAAAGAGCAAACCAAAATATTTGTTTTATTGGTAGTAGTTTAAAGTGACACTGTAACATGGTTGAAGGTTAATGAAAAACTACGAAATTTGTGTATAAAATGTTACTTATTAATTTTCCCAACCGTTTTTCCAAAAAAATATGACATAAGACGGGCTTTAACAAATCTTTCAACACTTAAATGTCTGGAATGGTATATAGAGCCAATTCATTGCTCTGTGACGATTTACATTGACCTAAAAAATTATTAAATTGTATATAGTTGGGAGAATTAAGGAATCAATCAGATCAGTTTTTCCCAATTTTTATCATTAATAATGGTCTGTTATCATTCTAACTGTCGGATTATCTGTAATTGTACATCTAGCATTCTACCTTATCACCATTTTATCTCATCTGAACAATTTGTTTTTGTTTTTTTTGTTGTAATATTCTTTATTGTATTCACTCAATAAATAATATTAATTCATACAAATTGTAATATATAACATATTGAAACCAATTACAGAGTACAAAATACAGTAATCTCAATTATATTGAATGAATTAATATTGTTATAACCCCCCCCCCCCCCTCTATATTTTGTTCTGTAGTACTAGTATCCCTATTACATATTATAATTTATAACATATTGGAACAAAGTACAAACTACAATCAACTTAGTTATATCGAATGAATGAAGTTTGTTATATCCCCTACCCCCGTTAAAAACAAAACCAACAACAACAAACACAAAACAAAAACAGAAAACAAAACAAACAACAAAAAAACAAACAAAAAAAAACAAAAAACAAACAAAAAACAAAAAAAAAAAACAACAACAAAAAAAACGATACAAGAAGACGTGGGCAGTCTATGGCAGTCGAGACCGGTCAATCACACACAGCTGTGAACCGGGCAGGCCCCCCCTTGTTACCAAGTAACCCGTAATGCAATTAGAAAAGTAATGTGAAATTGCTGTTTCCAAAGAAATTGTCAATGTCAATTGATAAATCAGGAATGAACTTGATATTGAATTGGAAAGCAGCAAAGTAAACAGTCATTTTTTTATTTTTTTTTTGATTGGAATAATATTTCAAAAGCACTAAGGAAAATATTGAAAAACCATTCAGAAGCAGCTACAATGAATATTAGCACCAAAGAGATTATACTAAAACCACACTTTTATTTGTCCATTTGAAATCCAAAGTAAAACAGCACAAAAAGTGGGGGAAAATAAAGACTTTAAAAGTTGATGTTATATGGAGAAATTGGGAGGGAGAGAGAGAATTGGGGTGGGATCTTGTGGAAAGATAACGTTTTTCTTTTCTTTTCTTTTCATTTATACTTTTGGTTTCGGGGTACATGAACACCTGTACAATCTCCTTTGTTTAAGTTGGGAAATTGGACCCCCCCCCCCCCCTTTTTTCCCCCCCTTTTTTTCATTACTAAAATCCTGGACAGTGGACACACCTCGAGAGTGGTAGAGAAAGGGAGAATGGGAGAGGTATTCGTTGGGTGAAGAATGAAGCAATCGTGAAATAAGTTACATATCACGAGTATAAGAATAAACCAAGACATCCCTCTCTTTCTTCTTGTTTCTTTCAACACCTGATAAAACGTTAACGATGCTTGTATCTTTCTTAATTGGTTGCTTGTTTTCGTTTGTTTTATGTATGCTTCCGATTTGCAAGTGGCAAACGTAGTTTTTGTATCACGAGTATATTTAGAACATATACAATCTATGTTCTAAATGCTGTTATTATGGTCTTTGGTCTTTATTACCCCCCCCCCCCCTCTTCTCTCTCTCTCTCTCTCTCTCTCTCTCTCTCTCTCTCTCTCTCTCTCTCTCTCTCTCTCGACTCTCTTTCTCTCCCTCTCTCTCTCTCTCTCTCTCTTTCTCCATCTGTCTATCTTTCCCACCCCTCCAAATCCGTCCCTCCCTCCGACCAGCCCTCCTTCCCTCTCAAGAAACAACCTTTTATTTGTTGAAAGTCAGCATGCACCAACTTACGAGCGTCATTCAACTCGTACACAAGAGAATCGGAGTTTCCCTGGCTATCTAAAGCAGATTCTTTATTCTCTATTTTCTTCTTAAAGTTTCACCCCACCCCGTAAACAATAACTAAAATCGACTTATGGACGAATGAGATTTTGAAGGTGACCATGTTTATATTTTCAATCCTAGAAAATATGCTTCAGAAAATATTGAAAGATAAAACCTTTTTAAAGTAGTTTGGCTTGGGGAATATATTGACCAAAAAGTTTCAGCTTTGGTATTCTACAAGTGAAAGGACTGACCGATTATAAGAAGCATAAAATCAGTGTTTAAAAAAAAAAATACATGGTGCCACATAATTCTGCTGTGATTTTGTGCATCAATCAAGTTAATGTTGATAAAAGACGGACATCGTTAAAATCAGGAAAGTGTAAAGCGTGTCACAAGTAGGATCATGGTAAGAGGAACTATCCCTGCTCCGCGTTATAATTCCGTCGTGCATGATGTTTAATGTGAAAAAGGGCACATGCACCCTCTCGTAATTCCCTCACTGCGTGCCTTTTTGTAGCCATGGTTACCAGTCATCACTTTCCACATTCACCATTATACCCCCACCCCTTTTTCCTAAAATCCTGACTCTGCCCCATCACCTCTTTATTGACCTCTTAGATTTAGAACCTGGAAATCGTTCCAAACATGCCCACTGACCTTGCGTAGTCTCAATTTGGTGACGAGAGGAAATCGCTTGGTCGGTAAGTTTCAATACCTATGGATTTGTATCCTCTGCGTCAACGTGTAGTTGACTGTCCTTACATCCGATTTGAATGATCAGCTAAACGACCAGTCGTATTAGCTAGCATCGGTATATTGAGCCGTCAAAGCAACTCGTTTACATACTCAGGATACCAATCGTAATACAAAGTTTTCCTCAAAATGAAATAGCAATAACTAGAGCTAGTGTCTGGCATCCTCATCAAAGACGTTACAAACTTTCTCTCAACACGCACCGCATCACTGATGAAGAGGGGAGACCCTGGTACTTATTTTTTACGTACGTGTCGTGGTAGAACTTGTATACGCTGGAGTCGCGAAGTCGTAGGAACGTAAAGGTTAGATACTTTTCTCTTCTTTCATCACTTTGAACTAACACATTATTAACTCTTTCCCAGCTGAATGTGGCATGGGATTGCAAGGCTCTGTATTGAGTATTTAACCTCGTAATGTTTGAAAGTATGACATCTTTGTCTGATAAACTTCCGATGGATTTATGAAGTTCAGAAGTTCGGTTTTGACTTTTGCATCCCCTCCGGACAATCTGCACAGCCGTGCCACGTAAGCAGGAGATTTGTGTGTGTATTGGTAGAGAGAGAGAGATGGTGGTATATACTACAACTGAAAGATGGTCGGCAAAATGTAATCTAGTGAATTTAGGATGATCGGGGACGTTTATGTTGGAGATCATACCAGCACGTGTGCAGTGAGCTGGGTAAATATTGCAGCTTGATAATATTGGCATGAAAGTCTTTATAAATTTTGCTCCTGACTGAAATAGTTCAGTCAAGCATGCATAGCTGTCATCCATTCCGATTGGCAGATAGTTCTTATTACAGAGTGAACATATGGCATTGGTGCATTCTCTTGTAAGAATTGAAATGGTGCATGTGCTGGTTGAATGATATGGTTTAAAATCACTAACAATATACAATCAATGATCAGTAGTGGAGCCAGGGGCCTGCATGGGCCTGGGGACTCAGCCCCACCCCCCCCCCCCCCAATCATGAAAATCACAATCTAGCATACCGGTACTTTATATTATCAACAATAGTTGATCCCCCAGTTTTAGTCAACATAAAGCTGGCTCCAATACATTTTGTTGATAACCTTTCTTTTCTCCTTTGCCTTTTGCCTCGTTTTTTTCTTCTTTTATATATAAATTTGTCTTGCTTGTTAGAATTTTTGGCTAGTGCCCCAGCCCCCAGTCCACCAGCTCGAGAATCCTGATGCAAATAATGGCCATTGTAGCTTCAGAAGTTTTTTTCATTATCTTTTTCTTGATTACGAAAGGCGACTCAAATATTGACAATACATCATTTTTTCTGTATCTTCCAATTCATTATGTTGGATATTGTTATTGTTTATGTTAGTATATATATATGATTACAAAAGATGTTATGGAAAAGTGTCATATTTATTCTTGAGAGCACCAACATTTTCTTGAATGTAATACATGTATAAAACTAATGACACTCATGATTATCCTCATCACTCTCATCCTCATACTCATCATTCTCACCATCACTCTCATCTTCACTCTCATCATCAAACTCATCTCACTCTCATCCTCACTCTCATCATCACTCTCATCATCACTCTCATCATCACTCTCATCTTCACTCTCATCATCAAACTCATCTCACTCTCATCCTCACTCTTATCCTCACTCTCACCTCACTCTCATCATCAAACTCATCTCACTCTTATCCTCACTCTCACCTCACTCTCATCCTCACTCTCATCTCACTCTCATCTTCAATTACATCCTCACTCTCATCCTCACTCTTATCTCACTCTCATCACCAAACTCGTCTCACTCTTATCCTCACTCTCACCTCACTCTCATCATCAAACTCATCTCACTCTTATCCTCACTCTCACCTCACTCTCATCCTCACTCTCATCTCACTCTCATCTTCACTCACATCCTCACTCTCATCCTCACTCTAATCTCACTCTCATCATCAAACTCGTCTCACTCTTATCCTCACTCTCATCCTCACTCTCATCCTCACTCTCATCTTCACTCACATCCTCACTCTCATCCTCAAACTCATCTCACTCTCACCATCACTCTCATCCTCACTCACATCCTCACTCTCATCTCACTCTCATCTTCAATTACATCCTCACTCTCATCCTCACTCTCATCTTACTCTCATCATCAAACTCATCTCACTCTCATCCTCACTCTCATCCTCACTCTCATCCTCACTCTCATCTTCACTCACATCCTCACTCTCATCTCACTCTCATCCTCATTCTCATCTCACTCTCATCTCACGCTCATCCTCACTCTCATCATCCAACTCATCTCACTCTCATCATCACTCTCATCCTCACTCTCATCTCACTCTCATCCTCACTCTCACTCTCATCCTCACTCTCATCTCACTCTCATCCTCACTCTCATCTTCACTCACATCCTCACTCTCACCATCACTCTCATCCTCACTCACATCCTCACTCTCATCTCACTCTCATCATCACTCTCATCTCACTCTCATCCTCACGCTCATCCCACTCTCATCCTCAAACTCATCTCACTCTCATCATCACTCTCATCCTCACTCTCATCCTCACTCTCATCTTCACTCACATCCTCACTCTCATCCCATCCTCACTCTCATCTCACTCTCATCCTCTCTCTCTCTCAAGACTCTCATTATTCTCATCATCACTCTCATCACTCTCACCATCACTCTCATCATCACTCTCATATTTTCTTGGTTTGATTTCTTTCCTTTGGTGAAGCCCATTTAGGAAAGCCTTCATTTTGCCTTAAAGGTAAAGATCAGTTGTAGAAATGCCTGCCTCTCAAAAAATGAAATGGAAGCTTTTATTACCAATCATGTGAAAGAATATGTTTTGAATAATATGTGATACAAAGTTTGCTGAGAAACCGCCTACTAATTGATATATTTGGTAAATTATTATATCTATTTGGACCTGATAGATATCGTGCACGTGTCATGTAGTCTTTCTGTGTACAGTGCTTGTAACTTTACCAAGACTGGGCCAAATTTCTTATCATTTTGATGATTCTAGAACCTTGCAGTACACACCTATACAGTACTTATATGCTAGATGATCAACATTTTCTGATCAATTCCACAACGTTTCTTTCACAATGCAATCGCATGACCATAACTGGTCTTTGTCTTTAACATACTTTCATTGTATGTTTGTTACTAATGGTTCAATGGCAGGAGCAAAAATTTCAATGTCATTAAACTAAAAGCTTTTTTCTCTTTGCATATTCTCACAGAGCAAGGACCCTTTTGTCAGAATCTACCCGACCATGGCACGGAAGGCAAAGTCTCAAGCTCTGACGCTTCTGCTCGTCGTCCCTCTCCTGTCTTTTGCTGGAGTCATGTTCTACATGTCCAAGTGTACTCCCGGTCCTGCACCGGAGTGTCCTCAGCCGGACAACAGCCGCATCACCAACGAGGGGCTCAAGTCGGTCAAGCGTGACCACACCGCATTCCTCGTTGTCCTTATCATGTCTGGACCTCAACTGGACGCGAGACGGTACACCATCCGTGAGACGTGGATGACGAAGAGGACGAAAGACATCATCATCAAGTTTGTGATCGGGACGCACGGACTATCCGGAGAGGAGAAGAAGCAGTTGGAGAAGGAGAGTGCTCAGCACCATGATCTCCTTCTCCTGACATCCCTCCAGGAGAACCTACTGTCAAATACCCAGAAGCTTATAGATTCCTTCGTCTGGGTCGACAGGCACGTGGACACCAACTTTGTGCTGAAGGTCGACGACGACTCCCTGGTAAGGTTGGATGCTCTGTCCCGGGAGCTTCGCAGCAAAAACCATGAGAGGCTTTACTGGGGATTCTTTGATGGACGCCAGCACGCACATACCCGTGGAAAGTACGCCGAGAACGACTGGCTCCTCTGTGACCACTATCTCCCATTTGCCATCGGTGGTGGCTACATCTTATCCAGCGATTTGATCCACTATGTTGCCATCAACGCCAAGATGCTCAAAAAGTACAATGCAGAAGACATATCGCTGGGTTCGTGGCTAGCTGCGGTCGATGTCGACAGGGAGCATGATCCTCGCTTTGATACGGAGTACAAGTCACGAGGCTGTCGCAACGTGTACCTCATCTCACACAAACAGACGAGCCAGGAGCTCAAGGAGAAATGGAGCCACTTGCAGAAGACCGGTAAAATGTGCCAAAAGGAAGAGCAACTTCGGCAATCTTACGTTTACAACTGGAACAAACCTCCCACGGAGTGCTGTGAAAGGGTACAGGGTGTTCCTTGATTGACATTACAAATGATAGAATTACTTCAAGGATGTACATGTATTTCACATTGACCAAACTTGCATGAAACAGGGTGTATGGGAGTGACTATTGTGAAATTAGGCACTTCATCTATCATCAGTTAAACAAAACTGAGCTTCCAAATTCAACATTTAATAATTCACATTAGAGTAAAAAGGTGTGCAGCGAATGAAATTGACAAGAAATAAAACATGTGCAAGGAAGAATATTTGATTAGACTGACCTCGCATGAACCAGGGTATTTTATATCATTGTGAAATTATATCCTTCATTCTGTATCCGTTCATTGCCATTCAACAAAAGTCAATATATGCACAATTTGTCAATAATTTTACTAATGATAATGATGTGAAGAGAATCATTTCTATATCGCTTTACAGTTTATACTAAATGTTTCTAAGCACTGTACTATTGTTACCCCGCCATTAAAGAGAAGGTTGAGTTCTGGGAAGAGGTGAAAAATAATTTGTGAGCATTACTCATTCTTATTATGCAAGTGTTGAAGAACATCAGATAAGACATGTTCCCTGAAAAGCATGGCTCTTCAAATGCCTTTATATTCTAAATATGTCATGTAACATCGTAAAACTCGGGGGTGGGATTTTTTCGCCACGTGTTCGTGTAGTCCCATATACATGTTTCTGTGTACAGTGTTTGTAACTTTAACGAATTTCTTATCATTTTGATGATTCCAGAACCTTGCAATACACACAAATTCTTATATGCTTGATGATCAACCTTTTCTATTCGATTCCACACCGTTTCTTTCACAATGCAATCGCATGACCAGAACTCAACTTCATCTTTAAGCCAAGCTACTGTGATAGGCGCTCCAGAAATATCCTCTTACCAGGGTACTCGGATTTACATAATAATCTTCCTACAATGAGGAATATAATATTAGCAACACAAAACTTGCTTATTAGATTCTTGCCTAACAAATGTAATGACTAATGCAATCAAGTACTACAATATTGTTACGTGTACTCTTTTTATGATGAAATCCAAAGATTTTTTTATTTTGTAATTTCATTTCAAGGTTTATCAAAAACATATGTTGATGTTCACAGCCTGATGGATGAATTGTCATGTTTTACAGATCTTTAATAATAAAAAAAACTTTACAATAAACAAAAGCAGAACTGCAATGAATGTTTAAAGAATAATGAAATACAAATATGTTTGTATGCTATTCAGTTTTGTGTTTTTATGTTAATGAAATACATAATTATGCATTGATGTCTTGCCTCATTATTATGCAACAACTCTATATCAATTTCACTGCATAGTTTATTTCATAATCATAACCACTTCAGTTAATTATGAACATCTAGAGCAAATTTGGATGAATTTGATTAAATTCAGTGACTTAGCTAGGTAGTAGTTCTCTCTCTTGGAGTGGCAGCTGAATGAGACGATGTTATGTATTTAAGAAATTTAGTCATCTTGCCAAAAAAAGGTGCAATTCTATCTTGTCCAGCCAATTCTTGTCCGTTAAAATGTTGAAATAATGTTGTGCTTGTCTGTTGTGAACATAATTTCATAAACGCTATATTAAGACAGAAAATGAATTTCTTAAACTAACTTGGCGACCTATGATTTATGTTTCATAGGCTTAAATGAGCATCTAAACATGCATCATATCTTTTTTTAAACTGTAATCCTTTTCGAAGTACCTAGTGTGTAAAAATGTAAATCGCACATGTTTATAAAGACCTTGATTTTGAATGTCAATCAATGCCAATCAATGCCAAATTATCAATAGAAAACTTTGTTTAGCAAATCTTAGAAAGTTGATAGTGTTTTCGTAACCAGATTTCATATTTTGAGATATTTAAACAAAAATTACTTTGTTTTGGTCATTATGCTACTTTGCTGTGTGAACTGATTCGTGTAATGACATGTAGTCTAAGAAATGTATATTGAAAAATGATAGCATCTTTAATCAGTATGCTTTGTTTTTATGATGATGAAATATAACTGATGAGTGTGTGTGTGTCATATTGGTACACGTAGATGTATAATGTCAGATGATTTTACTAGTTGTACAGCTGAATTCCTGTATATACAATTATACATGTACATTTAAATGCAATGTTTCAGCTTTAAAAGCCCCACTGTACTGCTTGTAGCTACTTGCTCCCTCTATATCGAAACAATGCCCAATCGGTGACCATTGGTCCCCCCTGATCCTCTTTTTCTTATGTTAATTGAGAGCTGAGTTGATGAGATGGCCACCTATCAGTCACCACCTGGGCGGTCTAATCCCTCCTAACCAAACTAGTACAGAAGGGCTTTAAAAGCTATGAGATTTAAGGCTCTGAGCTGAACAGATTTATTCAAATAAATATTATCCACAATCCTATTCTTGACCAATGCAGGCACCCTCATCTTTTTGACACTGATGAATGAGGGCACTTCATCAGAGCCTACAGGGGCAATTTTGGAGCAGGGGCGTGACTGGCGTATCCAATATTATCTGGCAGGGGGGGGGGGGGGGGGGGGGGGGGGGGGGGGGGGGGGGTTGGGGGGGGGGTGCAAAAATATGAATCGTATTCTTACAACAGCCCAATTGTAAAATACCTGAAAAGCTTAATACATAATCCTGAATTTAATTAACTCTGATGTGTGTTCTATTTAGTTGTATCTTTCTTGAGTATATGATTTTGTTTTAATGTACATAAATTTATCAACTAACAAATCAATATTTTTGTAAGATGTAGAATTTGTGAATAAAATTATGACCAATCAGTGTATAATCATGTTTGCAAATCTATTTTTGTCAGTAAGATCATTTTTCTGAAGTATTATTGTCCTAAAAAGCAGAACTGCTATTCTCTAGAATGTAACCCGATGCCCTTGAAAGTCGTGTTAATATTTTAAAACATTTCTACGGGGAGGGATGGCTCAGTGGTAGAGCAGTGATCTCTTAACTGGGAGGTCTCAGGTTCAAAACCCAGTTGATATGCTTGTGCCATGTGGTAAGGCATTAATCCTCATTATCAAGTTCCTAGGAGAAGAGTTAAAGATAAAATTGAGTTCTGATTGCATTGTGAAAGACACGTTGTGGAATTGATCAGAAAGAGTTGATCATCTAGCATATAAGTATTGGTGTGTAGTGCAAGGTTCTGGAGTCATCAAAATGATAGGAAATTTGGCCCAGTCTTGGTAAAAGTATCAAGCACTTCATGCAGACAGATGTATATGGGACTACACAAACATGTGGCATAAAAATCTGTCCTGATTTGTATACTGTTACATGCCATATTTATAATATTAAGATATTTGAAGAGCCAAGCTTTTCAGGGAACATTTCTTCTCTGCTGTTCTACCACACTTGCATATCAAAATAACAATGATAACGCTCACAAATCATTTATTACCTCTCCCCAGAACTCAACCTTTTCTTTAAAGCCATTGGTTCCCTGGTTGCTTACCGTACTTCCAAGCATGCACATGCTTCGTTCACTGCCGGGTAAAACAATCATCAAACACTTTCATTGTCCACACAGAATGAGTGATGAATATCAATTTCACAGAAATCAAATTAAACAAATACAACGGTGTAGAGTCCTGGTGTTTTTTATTGCAAAATAACTTCTCAATGCCAAAGAAGGAGTGGGGACAACAAAAGCACTTACAGTTACACCATATCCACCATTCAATTAGGAATTCAATTTCAGTAAAAAGTGAAGAAAAATATCAAACAAATTCACATAATCATCATTTATCAAACTGGCCAAAATACTGAATCTTGAATCAAATTCCTCAAACAGAATAGCCCAATATCAAAATTATACTAGAATTATATAAAAGTGATACCAGTCTTTTGGTTTCAGATAGAATTACACAATGACAGAGTACTTTATAGTTTTATTAGATACATGTATCAAAATTAATGACTGACCAAATATCACGGTATCGCAGTATTACAAAGTCAAGATTAATTTTCTTTCCGAAATTTCAGTGGGGTTTCTTTCTTGATATCAGTCTGATCTCTCAAAGAAATTTGGTTAACGACAATAGAGGGAGGTAGACAAACATTTATTTGTGTAGACAAATGGGCATACTAGTGACTGAAAAGTCTGCACATTAAATACTTAGCACCTTTTTTATGTCATTTGCCTGTGATGCAAAAAAAGGAAAAAAAGCTGTCAATAATTTGTTGTTACATCTTAGCAAAACAATCATAATAACCAGGATTGTAATTTAGTACACATCATTAATTTCACAATTGGACAAGAATTGTGATCGCCAAATAAAGCAAGTGCTTGATACTTCATATTTTTCTCTTCTTTTCTTTATAATTAATTTATTCATTGACACCGTTGTACGGTTGTTATCCTTCTCTCAAAATCATCAATCGCCTTGCTTAATGAAACTTAAAAACTCTTTAAAAACAAACATCCTTTTGTTCTTTTCAAAATACACATACTTTTGGGGTGGAATGATGAAAATGCTGATAATACTTCTTTTGCAAAAGAAAAAAAATACCATGGATGACTCGACCACAAATATTTCATACTTTCAGTTTGTGCATTTCAAAAGCATCAAGTACTCTTTCACTTTGAAATTTGGCTTCAGAAAATGTCACATTCTTTTTACTTTTCATACTGTACAAACAAGAAAAGATATACTCATATTTCTCAGAAATATTTCCATACTTTCAACGTGAATAGTTGCATAAACTTTATTTTGGTCACGTATTTGGCAGCTCATAGTACAACGACAATCATAAATTTCCATCAAAAATCTGTTCATATGAAATAGTTTAAACATATGAAAGCTCAATATTTTCATAACAGCATTATTGCTGATAATTTTTTGTCTCCACTATAAAAAAATGGTCCTCGATAGTACAGTAACAAGAAATAAAGCACGATTGGTTTCAAATCCTAATCTTTAGGAGTAAAAATATAGGTAAATATTTACTTTCTAGATATTTGTTCTTTCTTAATTTCTGTTTTTGTCTTTGTTCGGTCCATGAGCCTGCTTCCGATGGAAATATTTCTGAACATTCAGTAACGACACATTATTATATACTTTGAATGATATCAACCTGTAAATCTAATGGGGAAACAAAAACACCTTTATGAAATAATGAATAACGTACACAGAGACTTTTAAGTGAAATTAATGAGCAATTCCTTTCACTTGGATGTGAATATCAAACAGGCTTTGTTTCTTTTTCAACAAAATATGTTTAAATTCATGCTAATTTCAAAGTGATTGTGATTTAAACTGTATGCTCCAGCAAAGTTGATGTCCATCAACATTATATGTCAACAAATCATTGAATCAATTTCATCTGCAAAGAATATTTATATATACTTTATCTGCTCCTGCAATAAAATAAATATATTGGCTTGATTATCTTAAATTCAAATATCAAAATTGTATTCTTTTGATAAATTGGAACCATTCAAATGTCTTGCCTTTTCCTCTCCAAAGTTCATCGTCCCTCGGATAGGACATTTAAATGCAAGTCCCATGGATGACAGAGCCAAACTCCATATTTTCAAGATCATAGCTTGGGACAACTGGGGCTTGTACTCATTCTAATACAAACTAAAAGTTAAATTAAAAAAAAAAGTTGTTTAAAGCTCCATATTCATGTAGTGCACCTGCATAACCTCATCAATATGGTTGTGAAAGCTTAGCCAGCAATGGTTTGATAGCTTATACAATTCAAATGAAGTCAACTACTACGACTCCTTCTACTTACATTCTACAATCTCAACTGACTATCAATGTTTTTTAAACTAAATCATTTTACGAGTTGCTGTCACGAGTCACATCGGAGGGTCATGCCACTTTTCTTTACACACCAATGTATCTTATACTGGATATTGAACTCTTTAACGCTTGGTTTAAACTATAAACAGGGCGTTCGATCTGAGTGCATCTTCTCTTTTTTCACAAATGGAACATTCTAAATGTTCTGAAGGAAAATTTATCAAAATATCACATATTTCTCAGTTGTGTAGTACTACTACTACAGTATTGGTAGAAAAATGGCCCATCTCCATTCTCGATTTAAATCAGCAATTTTTATTTTGAATCCCAGGTGACCGTATTCATTTCATACCCCCTCGATGTTCAATTTGTTCAATTTGTTCAACACAACTCAAAAAAGACATCTTTTCCAATGCAAGAAATATCACTGCTTATTCTAACACAGATTAAATTCCAATATAATTATGTCTGGCATCTTCAGTTATGTTGAAGCCTAACGTGACCCAAGTATGAATAATCAAGCCTGCCCTCTGTAGTTTTCTTAATGTCATGCCAATAGCAGTCAAGTGAGTCAACTCCTCTCTACCCACGTGCAGCACATTTCACAAAGAAACACATCACAGATCAAAGGCTCGTTCAAAACCGCAGCGTTTAAGACGAAGTCAAGTGTTAAACGCTTCAAATTTCTTAATCTAACAACAAAGATCTCAGTGAATGCAAGCACTTCCTTTGTTGCGCACAGTTACCAGTCATTCTACATATTGAAATATCTGGCAGTTTTTTTTTTTGCCGTGGATTACCGCACTGTATCTGAAGTCTGAACAAGCCTTTAGTACAACTCTAGAAGAGAGGTAGACAACATATCAATATGTGAACTCATTCATGTCAAACTACACATGATTTGAAGTGAGTTTGAGTTTCGCAGCAGAGTATTTTTGGCATAAAAGTTTAGTCGAGAGTCTCACTGTAAATCCTATTGATTTAATTATTCTTTTCACAAATGATAAAGTGATTAAGTAATGAATTAATCTTTTGTTGAATAAAACTATTAAAAACAAATCTTACTTCGATTTAAACATATAAACTCAGCAACTGCAACTAATGGAATTGATTCCTCTTTTCCAGTATAACCAGAAACTAGCGTGTGCATGAAATGTTTGTGAATTTCATAAGTGGTTGAGATTCAAAATTCAAAATAGTTTTAATGCCGTGAGTTAATTGAATGACACCAAAAGCAATAGTTTCACGCTGTGGAAAAATGGACATCTTTACAATAAGCCACTTCAGAGCTAGCACTTGTACAATTGACCCCCAGATATCCACGGATCTGTTAAACATGGAGACGTCCCACTTTGTGCATTTTAGAATAATCCCTGCCAAAGTGATTGAGGTGCTTCATGAATACCTTTTGTGTGCCTTCTCGAAAGAGAATACTTCCACCTGTTTATCAGAGATTTTACCTCCAGTGCATATATGAATGATGACTACATAATTTTC
Source organism: Strongylocentrotus purpuratus (assembly GCF_000002235.5). Taxonomy (NCBI): domain Eukaryota; kingdom Metazoa; phylum Echinodermata; class Echinoidea; order Camarodonta; family Strongylocentrotidae; genus Strongylocentrotus; species Strongylocentrotus purpuratus. The sequence continues at coordinate 1,811,499 of NW_022145520.1, forward strand.
ATGAACACGCATCCAGCAGTCGTCTTGGTGGGTTTTACTGTTTTGTACAAATGACCTTAATATCTGCCCATGTGCAGATAGGATCTTAGAAGTTGCTTGTCCGTGACAGTTTCATGTTGCTGCAGTTTCTGGTTTAACAATAATATATACCGTATCTACTTTAACTTTAACTTATTCCTGAAACATCCCAAAATCTAGCTAGTAGCTATCATGGAAAACAAACATTTTCTGGTCTTAAAAGAAGATGGTCACTTCTAAATATAGTATCCTAAAAAAAATTATTTAAAAATAGAAAAATAAGTAGGGAACTTGAAATTCAAGGAAAGTGGGGCACACGGACATTAAGATTTGAACTCCCAGGCCTTGTTTCATTAAACTTTTCATCAATAACAAACATGTTACAGTATATAGAAAATGCTTTGAAACAGGGTCTTGAAATCGGAGACTACATACCAAGAAGCACTATCCTCCCTCCAACCATTTTTGGTGCAGAGTGCCAGAAGGGTTATAAGTAATGGTGCTTCATCGAGTTAACGCCTTCCTGGCTCTCACTCAATGACAACATGGCACATTCTAGAACTTTATGGCACTCTCATCCTCGAGAATACATCTAGGCTTCAATTACAGAATGCATAAGTAATGGCACTTTATAGAGGTAATGCCTTCCTGGCTCTCACTTGTTGAAAGCATGGCACGTTCTAGAACTCTTTGGCACTCTCACCCTGGAGAATAAATCAGTAGTTTTCTATTACTAAATGTATAAGTTATGGCACTTTATAGAGTTAACGCCTTTTTTGCTCTCACTCATTAACAGCATGGCACATTCTAGAACTCTTTGGCACTCTCACCCTCCAGAATAAATCTGGAGGCTTCCATTACCAGAGATCTTAGAAAAGTCTTGGAAAATAAGTAAAGAAATATAAAATGTTTGGAATAAAGTAGATATTTTCATACCATCCCACATCTCTTCCCCTGCCCCTACCAATCCGCAAGCACAGACTCTAATTTGACAATTTACCACAATTCCTAAAGCCTTGAGCAGAGCCTAGATATGTCAGTCTCTGGCTATAGTGGTGGTGGTGGTGGTTATTTTACCCGACTGCTAAGAAAGCAGAAATGCTTGCAAGTAAGCAACCAGACGGCCCATGGCTTTAGGTCCTCTCCGACGGACCTGGTCATGAGGATTTATGCCTTAGCTATGTCAGGAGCGGCTACAGTACACCATAATCGGATGACAACTTGAACGAAATGGCCTACTCGTCTCTAGAGATGGATTTTACCGAATACGCTCTCCTTCTAATTGCTGTAGATACGGGTCGTACTTCAGCGTTTAGTAGGTCATGTGACATGATGTATTGCTGCACGCATTGTCCAATTTTCAGACATCCAATGATGTTAGCGTCTGCTAAACTCTGTTTCTGCACCTCTGGGAAAACAGACTGGTTAAATTCCATCAGCGTTTATTTTTTGGGTGCATTTTGGGGACACCATACTATCATTTTCCAGATCTCCTGCAGTAATGCGCTGTATGTTTGCTGTCTAAGAGTAACTGGACTTTTTGAAGATAGAATTCCTACAAACTGTGAGAGATGGCCCATACTGCTTCCTCATGTTAATAACAGCAAAAAAATTAGCAAATAACAAATCCATTATCTCTCTCTCTATCTCTTTATCAGTTTTTACACATATATCTCCTGTACAGATATTGTTATGATATATCCAAATGTCAAAGCAAACCTTTTGGCACCATTCTCCTTTCTGGGTTCAAGGTCTTTCCCCGCTGATTGACTGTATTTCCTTTGTTGGCAAAGCACATGGGGAAAAGGGATCTTTGTTTTGTTGGCATTAAGACAGGTCAAAACAATTGTGTTTATGAGGAGGCAGTGTACTTGTTCTAAGAATCTTACAAATGTTTTGCATTTTAAAATTTTTGATGGATTGATTTTGGCAAGATCCTTCTGGTACATGCTTAATTATCAAAAACCAGCAAGCTTTGCTAGTCCCATACATAAACAAAGATGCTGGCTCCTACTGAACATGTGAACAGAGCATTACAATTTTTCTTTCATTATCCAACCTATTGCGAAGTAAGAACTCCCATGAGAACAAAGACAATGATCGTTCCTTTATTAAGCAGAAATTTTACCCTAGCCCCCTACATAAGAAAAGATGTTGGATTCTCAAAACCAGCAAGCTTTACTAGTCCCATATACATAAACAAAGATGCTGGTTCCTACTGTACATGTGAACAGGGCATTACACTCTTTTTTTTCTTCAAAAACCTAGTCCCAAACATAAGCAAAGATGCTGGATTCTCAAAACCAACCAGCTTTGCAAGTCCCATACATACAGAAAGATGCTGGCTCCTACTGAAAACATGAGAACAGGGCATTACACTCTATTGCTCACAGCTCCCATGGGTCCAGACAGGAAACCAAGAGGTGGCACACTAAAACCCAAAGCATTGTCAGACAATGAACTCCGCCGGTCGCGCTAGTCTAGTTCCTAATCTTGACGCCGCACAAGTATCCTGATTGTTGTCTCTAAGAGAGCTGTAGACTGCTAGTTTTAAAGCCTGTCTGCACTACTTGTATCTACTTGCACCTCTATATAGCAAACAATGCCTAATTGGTGCCTGTTGATCCCCCATCATCCCCTTTTTCTTATGTTAATCGAGAGCTAATCAGATAACCACAAAGTAGTGACCTTGCAAGGTCTAATCCTCCCTGGTCAAACTAGTGCAGACAGGCTTTAAGGGACAAACCCTTGTCAGTTGTAATGCATAACAGAGGGTCTGAGCTTGGAGACTATAGAGAGGCCGCAGTCTATAGTCCCTGTACTGTAGCTGCTCTTGACAAAGAACCAGAGACTGACAGAAGTTAGGCTCGGCTCAAGACTATGTACAGTGAAAGCTGTCTATAAAGACCACCCAAGGGAGACACGAAAAGTGGTCTTTATAGGCAGGTGGTCTCTATGTACAGGTGCCTGTTTCAATGAGAAACATTTTGAAGGGAAACACAAAATATGGTCTTTGTAGACATGTGGTCATTCACGTTAAGTGCCAAATTAGAGTCTGAGAGTGCAGACTAGCATATCGCCAATCTGCATCTTGGTGCAGACAACGAAGGAGTAGACAAAATGTACGAAAAATGACGGAGAGAAATTAGATCTAAACCAGCTAAGGTGGAGATAAGTCTTTGAAGTATTTATCAATCAGTGGTTGTGGCAGGTCCCTGGTAAAACAAGGGATTTTTATTAATATGTGACAAACTTAATCTCATGTAGAAATCAGGATCATTATTGGTCTGAACAGTCAACATTTTAACTAGTCTTTATTTCAGACCTTCCATTGAGCATTGCATGGTGTGCACAGTCAGGCATTATAATCCTTTTGCTAATTTGCCATCTGATTTCAAGTCAACAATTGACGATGACTTAATCTTGCTGATCGAGTAAAGTCACATGGATCAGATCTTTATCACTTAATATTGAACAAGAAGTTTTTGTTTTGAACAAAAGGGGGGGGGGGGAAGAAGAAAGAAAAGTTGAAAAGTGAAATGATATCACGGGATCATGCAGTAACATTCATGTTGCTAGCCTGATGTCCAGACCTTCACTAGCACAGACACACTGGTTGTCTGAACACATAAAAATGCAACAATGCTGTAATCAAACAAGTCCACAATAGGCCTGTTTTCATCAGCTCGAGTTTGACAAATAACCCGCTAATTTCAGACTCGGGATATTATCCCGAAGCTCATAATTGCGTCTTCACCAGACCAATACGCTCATCACAAGCTAGCTTAGACGGGCACAAATTAGCCCTCTATTTCCCAAATAGTGGGATATTTTGGAAACAAGACCGAATTTTCTTGGGATATTTTCTCGACCAAATATCCCGCTAATTGCAACTGCGGGCTGATGAAGCCATGAATAAACTGGCTAATTTGCGATCGGGATAGTTAAAATAGCGGATTATTTGGCAAACTCGAGCTGATGAAGACAGGCCTATGTAGATACAGCACACTGGTCTGTAACCACACCTTGCACATAGAGAGAGTGAAAGCCAATTACCTCATCATTACATCTCCCAATTGGCCAATTATTAAGTTGTCTGACAAATGATCTCTCTTACTCTGCTAGTCTCAGATTCAAGCCTCGAAAATTCAAAATGCTATCCTAGCAAAAGAGGAAAACAAAGTACACTACCTGTAACAGTCTTTGCTGGGGTGTGTATATCAATTTGTAATGGTGATCCAACATCTGCACTAGGCAGCATTTACTATCGGCTTAATTTCTTCAAAGAGATAAAGCGTTATGGATAGACTTTAACTGCAGTGGACCATCCCCCCCCCCCTCAATCCAGTGAATTGCCAAAACCAAACGTAGATACTGCAGCCTCATCTGGCTAGCAAGTGCAACATCGATGACCTTAGAATAGAGGTATGCAATCAATCTTTTGCTTCTGCTTTAAAACTGATGCTTCTGGTGATAAAGGGTCTGAAGGAACACACTACGACCGTGGTCCCATCAACACTAGCAGAAAAGCTTCAAGGATGTGCCGTGACGTCAAGCGTTAAAACTCAAATCTTGATCTAATTAGATGCAAAGGGAAGGACAATATAGTCCATTGGTTAGATTCGTTTCCTCCATTTTCCTATCTACGAGCTACCAAAAAGAAGTCAGGGAAAGATAATATAAAAGAGATTCCTCTTTCTTGTAATTGTTCCAAATGTATGACGCAAAAGTGCCAATTTTAGATCAATGACAAATGTTGTTTTCCTCCTGGCATTGTTTTGTTTGGGGATCATGAGAAATCAACATCCAAACTATCAAAAACAGAAGTGACCACGTCTAGCCAGAAAATTTTTGTTTCTATTTTTACTTAAATGACTCTGTGAGTACTTATCTTACATGATACATGTATATGAGCCTAGACGCATTACTTTTTGTGAACCATTTCACTACTTCTGTCATCAAACTGCCAAAAGAAATATTTTCAACTCAAACTGTAATTGTCCCCCCCTCCCCTGTAAATGTCTTTATTCCTTTTCTCTATATTTCATAAACAGTTCCTTGAGAATATGTGAACCGAGGATAAATCTCTTCACACTTAACAGGCAAGACAAACAATTACAACCTTTTAAAAAAAAGATTAGACACTTCAAGCTAGAAATTGCTTCATCTCACTTTATATTAAGAGTTGGTGTTTGATAGGGGGAATAATTGTGCTCGCTCAATCATTAACAAATAGGTCATCTGATTATCTGATGTTCATTGCATACCTTTTTTAACGCAGAAAAGTACAAGTACATGTAAGATAGGTCATTTTTGTATGAACTGCTTTCAGAGTGATTGTCTTGTGAAATTCTTTCTGGAACACTTTTAAGTGGTACCCCCAGAATCCTTTTCATTTCTACGGCCCTCCTCGTCCTCTTTCTTTGTTTCCATGTCTTTCCTAGATGATGATGTTGTGGTTGACGATGATGATCCTTTCTCCTCCATCTTCTCTGCTTCAATCTTAACAGTTGCCATAGCAAGTGCATCACTCGTAGTGTCATCAGTAACCTTGTTATCCTCATGCTTGATTGTCATGGCAACACCTTTCTTTTCTGCTTCCTCCGGGATCTCTGCAGTGTCCATCACCTCGACTTTTACCCCCTCCATCTCCTCCTTCTGTGCCATTGGTTGTGCCGTTGGCTCCTGCATCACACCGGACCTCACCTCCTTTCCAATACCTGTAGTCTCCACTGGAGTGTCCTCAGCAGAAGAGCTTACCACCGACTTTATCAAGGATTGAGGAGCTGCTGTAGGAATGGCTTCTACAGAGGGTTCTTCCTTTACCTTTGACATGGACTTCTTTCCAACACCTGAAGTCTCCGCAGCAGAAGAAGAGCTTACCTCTGACTTCATCAAGGGTTGAGGATTGGCGGCAGGAACAGAGGATTCTTCCTTTACATTCGACCTTCCCTTCTTTCCAATACCTGAAGAGCTTACCTCCGGTTTCATCAAGGGTCGAGCGGCGGCCGTAGGAACGGTTTCTACAGAGGGTTCTTCCTTTACTTTCGACCTCGCCTTCTTACCAAACCCTGAAGTCTCCGCAGCAGAAGAGCTAACCTCCGACTTCATCAAGGGTTGAGCAGCAGCCGTAGGAATGGTTTCTGCAAGGAGTTTTCCCTTTACTTTCGACCTCGCCTCATCTCGAATACTGGGTGTCGCGGTGGTAGAAGAGCTTGCAGCTGGTTGCATCAGGGGTTGGGGAGCGGCCGCAGGAATGGACGAGGTTACAGTTGCAGGAGGTCTCTCTGTGGAAGGTCTTCTGCTGACTGGACGACTACTGGACTGTAGCTTGGTGAACATCATCATGGGTCGTCTAAAACCTGCAGGACAATGGAAGAGGACAAGTAATATTGTTAAAGAGAAAGACCAGTAATGGTCATGCGATTGCATTGTGAAAGAATCGTTGTGGAATCAATCAGAAAAGGTTGATCATCTAGCATAAAAGTATTGGTGTGTACAGCAAGGTTCTGGAATCATCAAAATGATAAAAAATTTGGCCCAGTCTTGGTAAAGTTACAAGCACTGCACAGAAAGATGTATATTGGGGTGCGCAACACGTGCGCAACATACGCATGATATCTATCCGGTCCAAATAGATATAATATCTTACCAAATATATCAGTTAGTAGGCGGTTTTTCGGCAAAATTTGTATCATCACGTATTAGTCAAAAAATATTCTTTCACATGATTGGTAATAAGAGCTTCCATTTCATTTTTTGAGAGGGAGTCGTTTCCAAAACTGCCTTAAGAAACAAAATTTTCACAGAACACATTTAAGATGGGATCTAAAAAAACTGTAGATAAATGAGATCAGGCACATGAATTTGATGTAAAATATATTAAGGTGCATTCATAATTCAAAGGGAATAAAAGATGAATCAACGCAAGGTCTTTTGGCAACAACATAATGTACATAATGATGCGAATGCTTTTCACCATGAGTAGTATTCACAACATTTGTGTGATCTCGATTGTATTTCGTAGATTCTCACAGATTCAAGACACGAAGACACGCATCTACTGCACTGTACCTAGGCAACATTCAGAGTAAAGTTCTGACAGATTTCAGTCAAGGTTTGTCAAGGTGAAATCTCAAAACTCAGATTGAAATCCTTGAAAATAAAGTGATAAAATCTTTGACGAATTTTGTGAATCATAAAATGATTGCCAATTACAAAAGGACCACCACTTGTTGAAATGTACTTCCCTGTATAAATTCTGTTACCTGAAACATAAAAATAAATGGCATAAAAGAGGTTGAAAGCATCGTTTAACAATGTTAAATCTGAGATGCATGGCCCTGCGCGTTATCAGTGTCTGTAATATGGTGTAATATTGAAGCCCTAAAAAAAAATTGCATTTCAAAATGATCATGAAGTGCCTCAAAAAAAAAATTAAAATCTTTGAGTGACCGGTTTTACCACTCATTTTCCCCAATAGACTGTAGTGTTATAAAAAATGTGAGAAAAAGACAAATTAAATTCCATTTCCAATCACAAATTTCTTGATAATCAGACAGGCAATCGGCTTGTAAAAGTCATGGGATTCCTGACTAACCTAAAAGTTTATAATTATTGCAGCATGGGCAAAATCCAGGATTTTGTTTCAGAATCTGAGGCAATGTTACCAAGTCAATTTAAAGGTACTATGTCACATTTGCAACGGCAATTGAAAGATAATACTAATTTAGAACTTCCCTAAAAAAAAGGGTGCTTGAAAATGTCTTTAAGTAGGAAAATACCGACTATTAGTTGTCGAATTGACTTAAGAGCTATAGAGCCAGTAAGTAATAGTCTGATTTTCAGACCATTGTAATGAATGGTCGTATGTTATATGCTGCGCAAAGATTCAATAAGTTTAATTTTGGCCATTACAAGAATTGGGTTATTAATGTAGACAAATGCTCATGTACCTTTACAGCTCAATTTATGTACCGTATATTATTACCAAAGAATAAAAAAAGCCAGTCAGTCACTCCATAGTGTCTGACAGTGAAGTCTAGCAAATAAACGGATTTCCTTGCATAATTTGAATATTAGGACACTGTTAATGTTTATATTTCACAGATAGGATATACATGACATATTCATAGTTCCCGCAAAGTTCTACAGAATTTGATGTATGCTGCAAAGGGACATAGTATCTTTAAACTGGCTATTATATTCTACTCCAAACCTTTAGACTTGTTGATGGGAGTACCGATGACTTCACAGCTTGCAAAGCCGATCTCTTGAGACAGCAGGTATTCCTTGAACCGATTGGGCATGAAGCGGATTTCGTTGTAGTTATGATACGTCTTCTCCTGCAGAAATGAAAGAAAGAATGCAAGAAAAAAATATTGAGAATTGTTCGACTTAAGCATTTGTTTGATTATTATAGTTGTTTCATTTATCTTATTTTTTTATTATTTTTTATTTTATTTTTATTATTAGTTATTTTTAATGATATTATTTATCATAAATTTATTTCTTATCTAATTATTATTATTATTTTTTTTTTTGAGGGGGGGGGGGCACAAATCAATATTTCACAGGCAAGATTAATTATTTCTGCCTCCAATAACATAACACTCACTATGAACATGACTGACACAGAAAGCGGACAAAATATACAGTTCCTCAGGTAGACAAAGGAACTTCCCTTCACTGCTATTATGTAAAAAGGTGAATATGCATTTGGCACCTGTTCTACACATTTTTACATAATAGCAGTGAAGGGATGTTCCTTTGTCTACCTGAGGAACTGTATATTTTGTCCGCTTTCTTTGTCAGTCATTTTCATAGTGACTTGCACTTATTCCACATAATTACATACAGAAGGTTTATTTTGTGACTTTATTTAATATTTTTAAAACACATTTTTATCATATTTACAATGATTTGTTTATCATTTTTTCTTCTTCTTAACTTCAACCCAGTCAAACCTGTCTAATATTGACCACCCACTATAAAAGGTCAACTGTCTACAGTAGTCATGCACTTTACTTTTGTCACCCTTGACAAAAGATGTGTGTTGTGGAACCTGTCTAGAAAGGTCACCTGTCTACAGTGGCAACTTTTTCTGTTTTCCTAGGGTGGCCTTTATGAACAGGTTTTACTGCATCTTGCCTACACACAAACAAATTATATTGTGTCTTGAAAAGTTGACTGTGTAGTCATAAGAACTTCACTACCAACAGTTACAGTGATCATGACATGGCATGGCATTGTAAAACCTCGGTCACAAATGCCATTACGAACTGCTACGAACGCCGTACGAACGATTTTCAGACAATGGAAAAACAGGGAGATTCGTACGAAATTATCGTTCGTACAAACCTTTGTGACCGTAACATAACAGACTTTAAGTGGACAAAAGACAATAACACTGAGCCACTTTTGCCATGCTATAAATAGAAACAGGAACTGTAGGAGAGGAACTAAAATAGAAAGTGATTGTTCGTAGTAGCGACATGGTCAACAAAAACAGCCAAAGTTCACCCTGTCAATGTCGATCTAGGTGAAACTTTTGCTGGTACTAGAAGAGGCCAAAGACCAGAGTGAAAGCCAACAACCTTAGGGTTACAGAAGCTTTTTCCATTGCCAATGTACGGCAAAATCTACATTTACCATTGGCCAATTTTCTCAGCCCAAAATCATTTTGAAAAATTATGATTTTTGTGGACTGCCATTTACACTCCTGACAACCCCCTGATGGTGTTTGCTCATAACGTTTTTTCTGTGAGAAATGCGCAAACCAACTTGTCGCTACTCTGTGTGCGATCCCGCAGAAGCGAGGAGAGTTGTGCGACAAAATACTGGCATAATACAGAAGTTCTCATTTACACTGCAAAAAATCTGTAAAATGTTAGCAGGCGTTTAAAATAAATATACTCTTGAGGTGAATTTGTTTACTTCAGTTTTTCGACATGTTGGCCGGTAGTTGTTTAGGAACTACGGACGAAACACTGGAATGTGAGAAAAATCAACAATTTCTGCTTGTAATTGCAGCTGATTTTAGAACTTGACCATAATTTTTCTATATCTATTTATAGAAGTTGAAATAGGTCATGACAAATTTCAAAGAATAACATTTTAGAGGTACAGTGTAGATGCACAACTAATTATTAATTGTCTAAATTTTGTTTGAGTTCTTTTTGGTGCTTGTTTGTTTTGTTTATGCTTGTTCCTTTGTGCCTTTGCCAAGTATAGAAAACTTGACATGAAATTTGCTACACATGGACGTACAGGTATCTTCAATTTCCAAAGAAACATTTCCCTCATTGTAATTTTACTCCCCGAGGCACATCAACTCAGCCATTTAGTCAGTAAACATAAGCTCTGCAAAAGACATCTTCTTTTCCTCCTTTCATGAGTCACTCATGCAAATAAATTTGCAAAATATTGTGTTTTTTCAGACATATGATGCACATTAAATAAATACCCAGTTGACGGTCAGGTGTCATTTCTGTGCATCCTGAACAGGAAATATTTGATTTCCTGCTGAGGACTGATATCAAAATACAAGAAACATTGTTATCCAAACAATTGAAAAATTCAGTTGTCATCAGTTGTCACCCTAAAAATAGTCCAAAACATTATTTGGACAGGAAAAATGTTTGATTCTCAAATTTGTAAAAGCATGAAGAAGAAAAAAATCAACAAAGCGGGCCCCCAAAAATGCTACTTGAAATTTCCCCCATTCCCCCCCCCCCTCTCATACTTTGACTGCAGGCAAAACTCCCTTCTATTCATCAAAGTCGTCCACAAATGACCGACTTCCACATTCTAAACCCAAGAGGGAGTTCTTCTCTTTGTTGTAGTCCCATTCATACATCATGGTGTCTAGTATGTAATGATCTTCACACCACTTGTAGGCCTATCTATGTTTAGACTTTAGTGCAAACGATAAACCCCAAAGGCATTATGGGGAATACTTTTCTTGTCAGAATGCTTCAAGCTAAAGCTGTCCCCAGTTGGCAATTGCAATTGAATATTGTTGTCGATTCATCAAGTATTTACAGTTCCTTACCGTTTAATGCTGAAACTGAAACTGAAACTGAAACTGAATGCTGCCAACAAAGCACTGCTTTTTACATCCATTTTTATACCCCATGAGGGACTACTTTCTCCCCCTCAGCAATTAGTCCCATTCATTTAGCTATGGTGGTGTTTTATACACACCAACTTGAGGACAACAAATTGAAGCAAATTGTTTTTTGCAGGCATAAACTCTTTTTATGCTTCTAAGTTCTAACTAAGGGCGTGTTTATGCTTAACTTTTTCTGGCCAGAATCAGGCATCTGTTACGCGTTTAGTTTAAAACACGGTTGCGTCCATGCTCACTTTTGTAGAATCACCAAAAAACGGCGATCACGATCGCCGATCGTAAACTCACAAAAAGATGCGTTTACAAATAGCGTTTACAATTTGTAAACGCGTTTAAATGGGGTCAACGCACTGACCTCTAGTGGGTCTACGTAGCATGCACAGTGAAGGTTTGCGAATCCAGCTGGAAGACCAATTAAGGCCACCCAAGGAGAATTGCCTGGAGGAGCCAGAGAAGTGAGCATAAACAGTACACCGTGGAACTGCGATAACGATGATGCCTTCAAAATTTAAGCTTAAACGCACCCATGGTGACTACAATTCTCTGTCGTGGTTGATTTGTTTTATGCTCGACCTACAAAAGCACTGATTTTCACCATCTTTCCCAAAAGGGAGTTCCCCTTTCTGCACATTACTATCCATAAATTACAGTGTTTTATATGCGATTATTTTTAATACCGGTAGCTCCTTCTCTTCATGCTTGACCGCCAAAAGAACTGATTCCCCCATCTCCCCCTAACTTGGGGAGTTCCCTCATCTGCACAATCACATCCATCAGTTATGGTGTTTTATATGTGTGTATCTTCACACCAACTTAACAATAAACCAAAAGGTGTGATGGTTGCAAGCATATAAACCCTTTATACTTTATATTTCTTCAAGCTAGCTGAAGACGGTGGCTAAAATTATCTGTCAATGTCCATCTGCACGTCATCTTATTTTAGCTCATAATCTTTCATGCCTGACCACTATTAAGCACCAATTTCCACTAATTTACCCCCAGAGGGAAATTCCAACTGTTCCAGTAGTCCCGTTCATAAGTTATGGTGCCTTGTACATGATACTCCACACCAAATTGAGATTTAGCAAGGATATTACAGTAAGCTAGGGAAACAAGTTGCTTACAACAGGTCTCAATACTAACTTTTTTTGGAGAAGAGTATGATTTCAAATTTTTAGAATCTGTATGTACATGTATGAGCTCTGTAAAAAAAAATATATACCGTAAACAAAATTGAAATTTGGGAGGTTTGGACTTTGGACAAAGATTTTTGGCACCCATGTGTCCCGGCACTTGCTAGTGTCAAGCCCCACTTACAGGTACAAACAAACACAGTAAATAACAAACAATGGTCAGTCACAAATCAAGCCTTGATATAAAACCTTCAATGGTGGTAACCATAAAATAATCCTTTCCTCCCATAGAACCCGAGTTCTGTTATTTCATTTCCAATAAATTAATTCCTTCTAAAAGTATCTACAGTTCATCTGTAGGGGCATTAACTCTGTGTTTTAAAGCCCCACTGCACTAGTTTGGCCAGGAGGGATTAGACCTCCCTGCATGGTCTCTGACAGGTAGTTATCTCATCAAATCAGCTCTCAATTAACATAAGAAAAAGAGGATCATGGGGGACCAATGGTCACCGATTAGTCATTGTATGCTACATAGAGGGCGCAAGTAGCTATAAGTAGTGTAGTGGGGCTTTAAGTACACAAATGTTTATGGCTCACAAAAAAATGAGCTATTACCATGGCAATGACAAAGACCTTGACAAGACAGGAAGGTTCTATGACACATGACCCAAATTACTGTGCGATCAATATCCTACCCTTGGCAAACACCTAACGTCAACCGTGGACAAAACACATCTAACAAATCCGAACACTAACTAAAACTTCTTTAAAACTCAAGTGATACCCTCACACCAATCTTAACCCTGTATTTTTGACGGAATTCAGCCAAAAACAAGTGTCATGGAAACTAGTGTAAGGTAGAGGTGTCGTGGTCAAGTGGATATGTCACCGGACTGTGGATCACAAGGTCCACGGTTCAAGTCCCGCCACGGCACTAATGTCCATTGGCAAGACATTGATCTACATTTGCCACTCTCCACACAGGTGTTAAATGGGTACCCGGTAGAATGAGCAAGTGGGCACTTGTAAAAATGACGCCTGGCAGGAATACTCCCTAGGGAGTGGAGAATGTGCATACATTGTGTGCGGTTGATCCTGAATCTGATGACCAGGGTCACGGGTATTCGGGTAATAATAAATAGCTGTAAAGCGCTTTGAGAGGGCCTGTGGTCCTGGATTGTGCTACAGTATGTAAGAACATACTATTATTATTATTATTATTGCTAGGACACAACATACAATTATAAAGTGATCTCCCCTTTTAGTGGCTTACTTCAAATCATCAGGTCATTGCACCGGGTCGGGTGGCATTACCCAACCTATTGAGAAAACGTGCCCCTTTATTCATGACATTTTGAGGGTAATGTTTGTAAAAAAAACCTTCGGCAAATCATCCAAAGGTGGCATCATCGTCCGCCATCCGAAAGGTTGTGTAACGCAACCACCCGACCGGACGCGTTGACCCGATGATTCAAAGTAAGCCCTCTTTTAACCTAAGCTGTATAATGAAAAACCAATTAAAGCCTGTCTGCACTAGTTTGGCGAGGAGGGATTAAACCTCCCTGCATGGTCACTGACAAGTGGTTAGCTCATCAAATCAGCTCTCAATTAACATAAGAAAAAGGGGATCAAGGGGGACCAACAGGTACCATTTAGCATTGTTTGCTATATAGGCGCAAGTAGCTACAAGTAGTGCAGTCCACTTTAAACATTGTCGAACAGGATGACTCAGGTAACCATGTATTTTTTCAGAATGACAAGAGTCTGCACCTCTAGACTAGGAACCAATAGCAACATGCCAAATGTATTTTGGATGAGCAAGGGATTAAAAGTTGATTTTACAGGAGATAAATCTAGGCAATTTGCAAGCAGTTCATGTTTAAATAAGAATTTATTACAAGGGCAAACCCAAAACTGATAATTGTGATACTAGGGGTGCGTTTATCGGGGTGCGTTTATCGGGGTGTGTTTATCGGGGTGCGTTTATCGAACCTCACTATCGAACCCCACTATCGAACCCCACTATACGAAAGTAATTTGCGGGATGTCGCGTTTATCGTCTCTTCACGATTAAAAATAAAGGCCTTGTCTCTGCGCAGCTGCTTTGCGCCGTTTGACCCGGGAAGCAGACAGATTCTCGGAGGTCAACTACACACACTTGCTTGTACACAGCACATGGAGCGCGCTAGCCTCCGAACGGAAATTAACCTGGGAAGGTCCGATTTGTATGTGGGGTTCAAAACAGCTTTGCGTTTATCATCTCTCAGAAACGTGATTCTGGCTGTATGTCACATTCAAAACACACCTTTTTGCGTCTTTAGATATGCCCATATCTAAAGACGTTTAAAAAAGGCTTTGCGTTTATCACCTTCAAAATTTGCCTGAAAGACGTTTGAGAAACCTGATTCTAGGCAAAAATTTGGTCAATAAACGCATCCTAGGTTTGGCAAAACATATTCAGTCAAAGGTAGTGTTCAGAACTTGAGGTATTGACATAAATTAAAGATTCTCACTAACTCAAACTAACTCAATCAAAATTTCTTTAATATGTTAAGAACATCGACTAAAATACTTTGTACCGAAAATTAATTGCTAAGTAATTAGCAGAAACACTATATTTTTGTTATTTTGCCTTGGGTCTATTTTTTAAAGTAATTGCAATCTTGTTACAATGTATGTGTACTGCTGCTTTTCAGTGAATGACATTTCTAGCAAGGTCCATCAAGTTTTTTCACACTTTGCTGGTGTTAGCAACTCAATACATTCATATACTGTATATACTGCACAATTTGTTATTAACAACTATTGCAAAACCATTTTTTCCCCTTCAAAATATGATTCCATCATGGTTGAGCCATTATACACTACCAGCCCTTCAAGTTGGATACAATTTCTTTAGGATAAATATTACACCACTGTATATAGAACTCTTTTCCAAATGTTTATCACTTTTCCACATGTAAATAATTATACTTGCTTGATGATCATTACAACAAACTTTCAAAACAACAACCAATTGGGGACATCCTTTTATCAACTAAACACTTCTGTCATGACATATTCTGTTTCAGGCCAAACCTAATAGATAATATGTGCACGTGTGCGGGAGTGCATCATCACTGATAGTATCATAAAACGGAGACTTCCCGATGCTATCCTGAAGGAAATTTTCAACAACCTGTTTAGGTTCAGTTC
The DNA here is from genome assembly GCF_000002235.5 of Strongylocentrotus purpuratus. NCBI lineage: Eukaryota > Metazoa > Echinodermata > Echinoidea > Camarodonta > Strongylocentrotidae > Strongylocentrotus > Strongylocentrotus purpuratus. The sequence goes on from NW_022145520.1 coordinate 1,826,976, forward strand.
ACATATCATGCACTCTTCTGCCTTAAAAAAGAATTGTGGCACAAGAAAATGACTTAAGTATCGTGTTGGGTATCTCCGGATCAATCACCTCGTCAAGATCTGTCTTGAAATCAGCGAAGTGCAGTCTTGAAGCTCATGATCTTGATCTTAATCTTGATCCGAGGACTATTGTTCTCAATACTTTTACTCAAGGTCAGCAATATAAACCATTTACCATCATTTAGTACAAACATGGACTATGGATAATGTTTCAAGTTTCAAATTTCTATTTTATTTGTTTCCACTTTATCGAAAAGACATAATTGTACGAGTATACATTTTCAGGGAAACCATACGATCTTTAAGACACATGTACAGACCTGACCTTGATCTTGATTTCGAACATTTTCTATCTTGATCTTGAGCTCTTGTTTCTTAATCTTGATCTTGATCTCAGTCTAATCCAGATCGTGAGCTGTATCTTTGATACCCTGATATTGAACCAAAACTTACAGGCACCGTGTGTCTCACAATTCTGTATTCTACGCATTTAACATATATTATTAACATTACCGTATATCTTTTCAGTATGAACAAATATTTGTATACATAAGTGAGTACAACTAGTGGCCATTATAACCTACTCAGTACTGATTTCTTTTTAAAGACCTCCCCGTCCCCCCTCTTAAGTGCCCTTCGTCCATTCATACAATTATTTCTATTTTTCTGTGCACAGCGTTTCACTGCGTAACGTGTGAATGGGGTCATTAAAGACGTCATTGCAGAAGATTGAAAGATGGAGAAATAGAGAGCAGGAAATATCATCTCCTACTCAAAAATTAATTTCATGTCCCTTTCCTGCTTCAAGTTCTTGGCATGTGGGGAAAAGGAGAGAGAGAGAGAGAGTCTCATAACACTTTCATTTAATCCAATGCTTCCACTATGCTAGTCCACAATCCAGCCAATTTTATAATAATAATATGCATATTTGGAGCAAACGAGTTTGCCGAGCTCGCCAATGAGCTGATCAGCCAGTGACGAGTTTGCCGAAAAAGCTCGCCTCAAGCTTGTTTTTCCCCAAATTGGCGAGCTCGCGGACATGCTCGCAGCTAATCTATATTTTGGAACGAACGAGTTCACTAGCGAGCTCGTCGGTGAACTAGTCTGCTAACCCATCGGCGAGCACGCTGACGAGCTCGCAATGAAGTGATCTCGCTCAGTACGAGTCTTCGGGCTGGTGAAGACACATCAGACAAATGGCGGGATATTTTGCAAACTAGCGCGGGATATTTTGCAAACTAGCCCAAGATATCTTGGGATATTTTCTCTACCAAATATCTCACTAATTGCAACTGCGGGCTGATGAAGACGCTAATTAACTGGTAAATTTGCGATCGGGATAGTTAAAATACAAGGTTATTTGGCAAACTCAAGCTGATGAAGCCAGGCCTATTGAGTGGTGATGCACCTGATACTGCTATGGCACAGCTACATGTATGCGCCCATAATAACAGCCATGAGATGTGCATGATAATTCATGCCGATTCTGTTCACACACCTACTTTTAATGACTCTATCTATGCTCCTATGACTACTACTAAGTGCACTAGGAATCCTAGTCTAGGATTATATAATGCATCTAGATGGTTCTACATTGGGGAAAATATTTGGCTGCACCCACCACCCCCCCCCCCCCAAAAAAAAAGAACAACAACAACAATAACAACCCACAACAACAAACATGGGTGCTAATTTCACACTGCTATAATAGAGTACCGAAGCTGTGACGTCATAAAAATCTATTTTTAGAATTTCTCAATTTTTTCTTCATATTCCAAAAGAACATCAAAAATAATGTCCAAATGTCGAAAACTAATTAAATATGTTATGTATTGGCTGAGATATGACCATCTGAATAAATATACTCCCCATAGGAACTCAGTGTTATATGCTCTGGCTCCTAGTGGTTAGGAGCCAGAGCATATAACACTGAGTTCCCATAGGACATATATTCATTCAGATGGTCATATCTCAGCTAATACTTAACATATTCAATTAGTTTTCGACATTTGGATATTATTTTTGATGTTCTTTCGGAATATGAAGAAAAAATTGAGAAATTCTAAAAATAGATTTTTGATGACGTAACACTTCACCACTCTATACAGCACAACTTGTCATATTTCTTCTTAAAAACTGTGAGAGTACTCCTATCAATATAATGGGCAGCATTTATTTTGACTTCCGGTATACCAGGAATAATGTTTACAGATCCTCCTAGACCTGTGCTTCTGTGTTAGAAAAGGGTATAGTACTTACAGTACTCATGAAAACGAAAGCCAGAACAAGGCAATATTTAGCACCTACTTTCGATATCAGGACACTTCACCCACCAAATATAGATTTGTGATCGCTCAAATGCAAACAAATCAATTGTGTAGAATTGACTGCACGTGGTATAAATGAATTCACTTCTTTTTAACCTCTTTGATAGTTTTGTGACCCAAAAGCACTGGGGGCAAACCATAGTACCAGGTCTGTGGGTAAACACAAACAATATTGGAACCTGAAAAGTTGTGCATGCCTGTATATAACATGATATTAACCCCATTTACACAACCCCGAAAACATTTTTTGAAAAAGCATTGGTTTTTAGACTGCTATTTACACTACTAGAAAACCTATGAGAAACCGTTGATGTTTGAATTTTGTTGTTGTTGTGTGAGTTACATGCGTGTGCGACAAGTTGCTGCAGCACATAGAGTCAAGTGACCAAAGATTGGAAAAATTCATGGATGTTTTGCAAGCGAGCATTTATACTGCAAAAATCTATGAAGTTTTAACCTGGGGTTTAAAAGAACCTTACTCGAGAGGTGGGGCTTTGATTTTTTTTGTGTGTGTTTACCAGCAGTTGCTTAGCGATGAAACACCGGAATGTGAGAAAAATCGGAATGCTAGTGTTAGGCTTCTAGTTATCTATGCTCTAAATCCTCATATGAGTTTCCTTTTTGATACAATTGATGAAAGAGGAAATTCAAGTGTGACAATTATCTACAAAACATGTGCAAACTTGTGTCTTTTGTGAATTGTAAATCTGTTCTCAATCCATTGACTTGGGAAATGACATATATGTTAAGCCCATAAAGGCAATGCAGATGTAGTATGAGGTTTACTTAATAGATTCAGAACATTACTACTGATGCTACGTAATAATGTTTGTATTTCTACAACACTCAAAAGTGAGTCACAACAGTTCTGGTTGAATTTCATGGCCACAGAACTATTAATTGCCAGAACCATGTCATTATTAATGTTCCCAAGAAGCTGCAGTGTGTACACATGTCAGTCTGGCAACCGTCTAGACCCGAGATCATCTCATGAATCTTCATCACTTATCGTTTTCTTCAAACAATGTCAAATATTCGACAGAAATACCGCCTGTTTGTAAAGGAAAGGCAAACAGAAACGGGACTGTTGCAGAGATACACTCATGTTTCCAAACACTGTATCTAGATACAGAACATTTGTTGATTGTTGTGTCTGATGGGTCACATTACGAGATCAAACAGACAAATCTCTGTCATGTACAAAATCAAATACCTTCAGTGCCTCATCCACACCCGATATGGTAAAACTCCTCTGAAACCACAGCTGAATATTGGAGAAACATCTCATGTGTTAACAAATATGAAGGAATATCATGGGGACATGGACATAGAGAGAGAGAGAGAGAGAGAGAGAGATTAAGAAAGTAAGAGAGGGGAACAGAAAAGCAGACAGATAAATCACGCACAAGTCCTATGGCAGGGAGAAAAAATACAGGGGGGCTCGGGGTGAATGAGCCCTCGAAATGCCAAAAAGATCCCCCTGAAAAATAATAAAAGAGGCCCCCAAAATGTGCATAGAGTTCAATGCAAAACAAATTAAAGTGTTATTTTTCTGCAAGCAAGCTTGAAAAGTAGCCCCAGAAATGTTTTAAATATTTTTCCCCCTGCTATGAAACAGAACATAAGAGGTATTAGACAAACACACAGAGAGAAAGAGAGACAGAGAGACAGAGGGACTAAGCCTGAGTCATTACGGTTTTTGTGCTAAACGGTTAACCGTATACGGGCGGTTTCGTTTAACCGTTTAATAATAATCTGAAAAAGTGAAAATACAGTATTTGTAATAGTGCTGTAGCTCGGAACCCTGCTGGTCTTCAGACTGTCGGGCTGAGCATTCCCAGCCCCGGACTATGGCACAAATTGGGTCATCCTGATAAACAGAGACCAGTAATAAACAACATAAAACATGTCTTATTATTCCTCATCTGAATTTGATATCATGATTAACCTTGCAAAGTTACTCTGTGAAGATAGCTGATCTGTGACGTGTTTATATATGCCTTTGCAATGCAATGTTTGCACATGTCAGGGAGAGAGCTCCCTGCATGTATCATTGCCATATGAAATTATGTGGAAGTGTGTATCACACACACCCAAGACACACCCTGCAATGAGCTGATCCAAGTTAGTGACCAATCAGGAAGGTTCTCTAGCTATGTGGGTGGAGTTTGATACCAGCATAAATTACAGGTTGGTGACCGCGCGTGCTTTCACCATACCCAGTTCAGTGGGAGGTCAAGAAGCCACGCCCACATGTACCTTTTCTTATTACTGCACTCTCAGCTCACAACTTTCTAAATGTTTACACATTCGATGGTCAGTTCCTCTCACATCCCTTCTCCCCCGAGTCTCTCTCTCTCTCTCTCTCTCAATATTAATATCCATCCCTTGCCGACTCGCCCCCTAAAATAATGTTCATATATAAATAAAATACAAAAATATTGATAACAATAATAATTGAAGTTTTAGAAATATCAATAAACAAAGTCTTGGATATTGTGAGTAATTTAAGTTTTTGATCATTCTTCAATTTAGCCGATTAACACAGCCACCCTTTCTATCTAGTCTCACTTGTTTTACTTCTTTACTCTCTCGTGTCCCTGCCTCGTCCATGCAGGGACGTGCAGGGACATGCTAGCCCATGCATGCTCTCTCAGTCACACACACATGTACACACAAACCTCCGGCGCCCAAATACACTGTACATACACACAGATGGAGAGCAAGGACAAGGAAGGGAGAAGCAGAGAGAAAGAGAGAGAGGCAAAGAGAAGAGACGAGAAGAGAAGAGAAGAGAAGAGAAGAGAAGAGAAGAGAGAAGCAGAGACAGACAGAGACAGAGACAAGGCCAAGGAAGGGAGAAGCAGAGAGAAAGAGAGAGAGGCAAAGAGAAGAGACGAGAAGAGAAGAGAAGAGAAGAGAAGAGAGAAGCAGAGACAGACAGAGACGGAGACAAGGACAAGGAAGGGAGAAGCAGAGAGAAAGAGAGAGAGGCAAAGAGAAGAGACGAGAAGAGAAGAGAAGAGAAGAGAAGAGAGAAGCAGAGACAGACAGAGATAGAGACAAGGACAAGGAAGGGAGAAGCAGAGAGAAAGAGAGAGAGGCAAAGAGAAGAGATGAGAAGAGAAGAGAAGAGAAGAGAAGAGAGAAGCAGAGACAGACAGAGACAGAGACAAGGACAAGGAAGGGAGAAGCAGAGAGAAAGAGAGAGGCAAAGAGAAGAGAAGAGAGAAAAGAGAAGCAGAGAGACAGAGAGAGAGAGACGAATAGAAGAGAGAAGCAGAGAGAAAGACAAAGAGAAGGAAAGAGAGAAGCAGAGAGATAGAGAGAGAGAGGTAAAAAAAAGAAGGGAAGACAAAACCAGAGAGAGACAAAGAGAAGGGAAGAGAGAAGCAGACAGATAAATTAGGAACACGCAAGAGTCCTAGGCTATGGCATGATAGGTATCACTTCTCATCAGGTAAATTAAAGTTATGACTGGATCAGAAAGCTAGAAATCAGCTGGCAGGCGTGGACACCCTTATCAGATCCCCCACCTTCTTCAAAACTAGAACACCTAGCCCCGCTTCAAGGAAAACAGAATTTTTAAGAATTTGCAGAATACCTCATTTTAGTCAAAGAAGTTACAGGAAAGGCTACTCAAAATATACCCAGACCAAATTTTGTATCTGTTATCATTGTCTGCCTCAAAGGCGATTTGTATTAAACATTGTTGTTCTTCATAATGTAATAATAAGATCAATGAGAAATCTGAGGAAAAGAAAAATTGCCTCAAAACAGACTAGAAATGAAATTATGATGTGTAAAAATCAAATTAGCAATCAACTTGGATTTAGGGGGAAGAGAGTTCACTTTTTCTACCAGTATATTTTGTTTGGTATTTACTGTATCATGTCAGCAAATCAATATTGACCACAGGTGAATATCTATCGCTCTACGAAACACACACCGCATATCAAATTATATGTATATACATTTTCTTTGTTTACATAATAGTTAATACCATGTTTTTTATTCTATTTCAATCGATAGTCAAATGTTTGTTTTGTATTCACCCTATCCGCATGAAGTCAAATAAAATACGATGACAACACGAAGAAGAAAAAAAAATCATTTCAGATGTCATTGGACTCATTGGAGAATCAAGCAAATCCTTTTTTTTTTAAAGGGCATAACATGAATAACAGTATAAGCTTGAGCAAATATGAATCACCGGAGGAATATTCAAAGGATTTTGTTTTATTTTGTTCCCGACATTCCCCCCCCCCCCTTTATTAAGGTATATTTTAACAATAACTCTTGCTTGTCTTACCTGCATCTTAGTTACAAATACTGCTAGTAAATGATACAATTGCTTTCAAAAAAGTATTTATATCACTTTGTTCATTTATGCTAATGAAACTTCTCTATAAAAATGCCCACCAAATAAATTAAAGCATAATGAGTATGAATACAAACTAATCTTGAAGACAGCGACAAATCAGAGAAGCATACTAGTGAAAGTTTCAATGAAATTGGACAAAAAATGATTTTAAAAAAAAGGAAAAAAAAGTAGCTACAATCACTATAGGTATGGGCTTTACAAATTGGCTGAATCAGTTATGTCTCTATGATGTAGTGGCAGACAACTTATCCATTTGTTTCAACGCAAAAATTGACTGAAATTTCAATTTTTCAAATATGTATGACTCAGGATGGTCTTTTCTTTTTAAATGGCCTGTCATAATATACTTTCCATAATTTGATTTGATCAGTGCCCAAGGGTGAAGGCACTAGGGAGAAAAATATTTTTCAAACATTCATAACTGTCTTAGTATTGGTCCGATTTATTTCAAACTTCCTGCCAGTCCAAGAATCTCATTTTCTGCTTTGAAAGTCAAACAAATGAATTTATCACAATGGTGGGATAGCCCTTTCAGCATGCATAAAAGGCATTCGTTGCACATAGCTTCGTTCACATTCCCACTTGCTATTCAATTACAATGAAAAGGGTTATCATTTTGCCTCGACAGTTTACTGCAACGTGTATGAACAAGGCAACATGAGTGTATTGTTGTTTGATTAACCTGTTGCATCCTGGATATCCAGTTCCCAATGTATATGGCAACAAGCCACCCATGTCATGAGAGTCACTGGGTTCAGGAAGGTTTGGGGGAAATGAGTAAAGAGGCCTGTCTCCATCAGCTCGAAGTTGCCAAATAGCCCGCTGATTTGGGAAATAATCCTGAAGTTATAAATTGCGTCTTGATCAGCTCGAGACTTGACCTCGAAACGTGAAACTCGAGCTTAAGAAATTTGCCCAAGATATTTTGCTCAGCGTTCGCGCACAGTGCGAGTCTTCGGGCTGGTGAGGACGCACCTGACAAATAGCGGGATATTTTGCAAACTAGCCAAAGAAATCTTGGGATGATTATCTTAACCAAATATCCTGCTAATTGCAGCTTCAGGCTGATGAAGACGCAAATTAACTGGATAATTTGTGATCGGAATAGTTCAAATAGCGGGATATTTGGCAATCTCGAACTGATGAGGACAGGCCTATTGACTCTATAGGATTTCAAGGGTAAGAGGGAAGAAATCCCTTCGCATGACGCGATCTATACCCCCTTCGCGATATCAAACAGCGTTCTTTCAAGATAATATTTAATGTCATGGGATTAAAACAATCCTAGTTGCCCTTGGATTAATATTAAGTTATTCAACTCTCCTTCGACGATCAGTGATTGAATAAGAAACGGAATGAGTAGTAGTAGAAGCGATAGTAGAACTTACATGATGCAAAAGTAGAAATAGTAGTGTGGTATCAGTAGTAGGGAAAGTAATACTCATAAACAGCAAAAGGGCTTGTAGACACAGTCGTGGTCATATTCATCATAGTAGAAGTAGTAGTAGTAGAAGTAGTAGTAGCAGTAATAGTAGCAGTACTAGTAGCAGTGGCAGTAGCAGCGGCAGTAGCAGTGGTAGTAGTAGTAGTAGTAGTAGTAGTAGTAGTAGTAGTAGTAGTAGTAGTAGTAGTAGTAATAATAGTAGTCATATAAGAAGTAGCAGTACTATTTGTCGTCGTTGTTCTCGTAATAGTAGTAGTAGTCGTAGAAGTAGTAGTCGTAGTAGTAGTAGTCGTAGGAGTAGTAGTAGTAGTAGTAGTAGTAGTAGTAGTAGTAGTATAGTAGTAGTTAGTTGTAGTAGTAGTAGTAGTAGTAGTAGTAGAAGTAGTAATATTAGTAGTAGTAGCAGCAGTAGCAGTATTAGTAGCCATAGAAGTAGTAGCAGTAGTATTCGTTGTTGTTCTCTTAATAGTAGAAGTAGTAATAGAAGTAGTAGTAGTCGTAGTAGTAGTAGTTGTTCCAGTAGTAGTCGTAGTAGTAGTCGTAGTAGTAGTCATAGTAGTAGTCGCCATAGTTGTCATCATCATCATCATCGTCGTCGTAGTAGTAGTAGTACAAGAAACAGAAGTGATAGAAGGATGTTGCCTGCTATGTTTTTGTAATAATAGCAGTGGGAGAAGTAGCGGTAATAGAAGAAATCATCTACACAATTCAAGTCAAACTGATAATCGAAACAACCACTTGTTTATCTTGCAGTAAATTTGTTCAGACAAGTAGTATCAGTAACCACCTCATAAAAGCGACTTCTAATCTGTGATCCTTCATCATATCAATCCATACTTCTTGACCTTATCTCAAAAAGTTCATCCTTAGAATTTAGACTCTGATATGACTCATGTGACATCCCCAAGATAAAAAGCTGTAGCCATAGTAACCATGCTGGTTACAACACCCTGTTGCTATACAAGTTACAGAATCTACAATATTTGGCTGAATGTTGACAACGATTTCTTGTTCAAGTACATGACTTAGGAGTTCCATCTTGCAAAGTGAAAAGTTAATAAAGAGTATCTATTCACAGCATTAGAAGGAATAACCTTCACCTTTGTGAAGAAAGCCACAATTCTTCACCTCATTAACTACCTAGTATATACCAATATCTTCTATTAAAACTAGCCATCAATAAATTAATTTTTTGTCCAAATTAAATATGTAACAAATGGTATTAAAAATGAACCTTAAAAGACCTCTTGAAAAATGGATGATATCACACAGAGAAGCAGTAAAGGGAGTGACATACAGCCTTTTCACACACAGCTAAAATTCATCGTATCTAGAGATGATTAGAATCACTCAACAGTTTTAAACATGTTTATAGACAAAATTTCCCAGTGTGAACATCGTTTATACGATGTTGGGATAGATACGAAGTCGCGATCCATACGCCCCTAAAAGCAGGCTGCAGATACGAAGTTCGTATCTAGAGAGCTTGACATTTTGTGTGTGAAAGGAAATTCGTGTTTAAACGTGTTTAAACTGGATGGAGCGTGCGCTTTGATTGACATGACATGACCTTCAATGCGCAATGGCACTACTGCGCATTTTACGAGCAGTAGTTAATCACGAAACTATTAACGATCGCAACGAAATTTCTGTGTGTGAAAGGCTCGTGATTAGTTTAAACACGTTCGAAACACGTTTATACTAGTCATGTTTATAGAATTTTAGCTGTGTGTGAAAAGGCTGATAGACAAAGAGTCTTCAGATGAGATAAAGAAAGAAAAGGGGCAGAAAAGGAAAAGGGAGAGGGGGTGACAGAAGAGAGATGTATAGGGAGAGGAGAGAAGGACAGGAGAGAAGGGGAGGAAGGAGAGGAGAGAGAGATAGAGAGATGGGAAGATGGGAGGGAAGTGGGAAAACAAAGAGAAGGGAAAGATAGAAAAAGAGGGGAGAGAGAGAGAGAGAGAGAGTGAGTGAGAGAGAGAGATAGAGAGATAAATAAGTGGAGAGGAGATGGTATATCGCCAGTGTTGCTTACAAGTGAGTGACAATGCTAAAATGGCCAAGATGAGGTAATTGATGGAATTTGACACTTCTCCCTCTTCTTACAAGACAATTTATCTCTCATGGGTATAGCTAGTCCCATCTTCAACCTGTATACAACCAGATTTACGAACCCTGACATTCAAGCTCAATATTAAATTTGATGCTTCTTTGTTCTTTCAGCCACCATTAGAAAGATTTAACGTTTTATTTAACATTTGGAAGGGGTCTGGAGTGAGCTTTTTACAGTGTGTATGCATGAGCACTATGTTTAAAAATTGAAATGGGGGGGGGGGTCTGGACTTGGGCTTTGGGTGCCCAGGTGGCCCAATTGCCTGACAATGTCGAGCCTTGATTAAAGGTATAACATTTGAAAGACTATTGATCTAAACTGTAAGGATATCAAGATGATATCACCCCCCCCCCCCAAGAAAAAAAAAGAAAACATTGGCCAAATTTTTCTTTTTCCAAACATACATTTAGATATGTTACTTTTGTTGCTATTGGGACAGAGCTAATACAAAAAGACAATGTGGTACACATCCATTTTCTTTGTTTGCATAATTAAACAATTTTTTTGTCTGTAAACGTACTTTCAAAAGTCTTTACTTGTGGTCTGGAATGTGCAAAGATCCATGCTAAGATGATAATAATGCATATGTATAACAAATGTCAAGCAATATCTTTGTTGTTTGTCTTGGGTGTACAGATCTATTTAACAATGAAACAAATCAGACCTTTAATACAAAATTAAAGGAAGCTTATATTTTGCTTGATAACTGAGCTTGGCTCAGATTATAAGGCTAACAGTTTCAAACCAGTTTCTTGGATTAACAAAAAAATGAAACAATCAAGACTATCTTCCAAAGCTCCATATATTTTGGCTTGATAATGAGCTTGGCCCGATTCTTGGATGATTCACATATTATTGTAAGCCACCGAGACGGAACGTCAAGTTTGATGAAAGTAACAGGTGTAAACAAAGTGTCTAGCTGACTAGTCGACATAACTGGCATGACAACAAAATAGGAGTGTTGGCATGCGGGTGTGTTCAGACATTAAATAGCAGACATACATGGAATATATTACCTACAGTGTACTAATTGAAAGCAAAAACAAAGTTTCCACTCTTGCCAAACGAGAGAAATACAACAAGTTAAAAAGGATAAAGAGAACCAGAACACAGCATGAGTGTTTATTATTAATCAAAGAAATTATGTGAGTTTTATTTGTATTACCGGTATTGATGACAGCTATCAATAATAATGTACTGATTGATATAGTGCGTGAAGGACTTACTGACTGATTGTTTCATGTACTTTCGAATCATCGTTCTGTCCGTTCAGAGCCAGAAGGGCTTTAAGTCTGTGTTATAGTAAATTAATTAATGCCCTTTTGCCTCCAAACAGACGATTTGATTGTATTCTTAGAGAAGAAATGTCAAAAATTTGGTCCAGACCGAATGTACAAACTTTCTCAATTTTTGGAACAAGGGTAGATATGGCAAAGTATGAACGCAGCTCAGGAAGTAAGGCAGAACCCAAGGCTTCTGTGTGAACGTGTATCACCCTTGGATGATAGTAAATTGTTGACAGGTGTATAAGACCTCAACATCACCAACATGACAAAGAGAATTATTTAGAAGTAAATTTAATTCAAACTATTGAAGAAGACAAAATGGAGCATGATATTGCTGAATTTCCAAATGCTCAAATTCATTGCAAGCATTCACATTTACATAACGATGTTCAATGTGAATTCCAAAATTGGACATGCCCCTAATCGTTGAAATCAAACACAAGATATGTCTACATGTACAGATAGACCAAAATCATATGTGTGTACCGTATATGTCTTTAAAACAAGGGAAACGCTCTCGGCGGTCTCGCCTGCATTACGCAATTCGATATGATGAAAAAGTGAGGTTGGAACATTACCCCGGTATTTATAGGCAGGATGGCCCATTAGCAGGCCCCCAAAAATGAAATCCTCTGAATATAATCAGCATTTTGAAGTGAATATTGACCAAGAATCATCAGAAGAATATTTCCTATTAATTGTAACAGGATCAATAACTTTAATGAAATATGAACAAATTAATTTAAAAAAAAAGATTTATTAAGTTGTGAAAACATAATTCAAGTCTACTGACCTAAAATGAACTTTGACCTTGTGACCTGGAATTTGTGTCATATGATTTGTGATACTTGATAACCCTTGGGTACAAGTTTCATGGAATTTGAACAAACAATTTTGAAAGTATGCTAAAAATTAAAAATCTTGATGTTGATGCCACAACAAAGTCTAAGTTTGTTGACCTTAAATGACCTTTGACCTTAACTTAGTGACTTCAAATTCTACTCACATGATTGGGGATACTTTATAACCCTATAGTCCAAGTTGCATTGACTAAGAACTTATACTTTCAAAATTATAGCAAAAATTCAAAAACTTAACGTTAGGTTAAGTTTTCGATGATGATGCCACAACATAGTCCAAGTCTGTTGACCTGAAATGACCTTTGACCTTGACTTTGTGACCTGAAATTCTACTCACATGATTGGGGATACTTGATAACCCTATAGTCCAAGTTTCATTGACTAAGAACTTATACTTTAAAAATTATATCAAAAATTCACAAACTTAACCTTAGGTTAAGTTTTTGATGTTGACGCCGCCGCCACCGGAAAAGCGGCGCCTATGTCTTGCTTTTTGCTACGCAGGCGAGACAAAAAGGATAAACATACAGTAACAGATATTTTTGTGCTGGTCTTACCACACACATTTTGTGTCCGCCTTAAAGAGTTAATTCCTGCCAACATTCATACATGTATATGTACTTCATGGTAGTTGTGAGGGTTACCCCAACGTAAGACCAGACCAGTATGAAAATAGATTTCTTGCATTACATCCCAATAACAAAATACCGTTAACAGCTCTTTTAACATTTATAGCGACATTTTAAAGAATAAAAGGACAGAACCCACTCAGCCCCCCCCCCCCCTCCTCCCCCATCTATCTTTAAGAGAGGGGAGGCATTACATGGCATAAGAGTAAAAGCTCAACATTTCCACTATTGGTTGTGCAACATTTCTTTACACTGCATCTTAAGTCCATCCGTACAAATCAAAAACTTATCGGAACAGTTGCAAAATGTCTGCCAGACAAAGATACACAGACACGGTATGATCAGAAGCATCATGCATGTTTACACCTGACCTTTCACTTCAAAGCCATTTTTTTTCAAAGTGTAAACGTGCTACTGCTCTTGAGTGAAGGAAGCGGTGTGCGTAATTAGTTCCAACAGTAAACCACAAGCTTGTTAGGATGTTACACATGAAGTGATAGATAGCGGACGTTAAAAATAGTTCTGGACCATTCAAGACTTCATGGGCACTATTAAAGCTTGAAACGTGCTTCTAAATACCAACTTTGTTGATTTTTGGACTGATGTGAAACCCTATAGAGGCATTAAATTCCAGCTAGGCATGCCGCCAACCCAAACTAAAGAAATAAATAAATAAAATAAAATAAAATCAAATCAAATCAAACTTTCCATTTTCTTCTCAGTACATTTGTACCTCTCCAACCAGAACCACTTGTACCAGTCCTCCATTATACATCCATTTATTGAGGCCCATACTAAATTTCTGATACATGTTCATCAAAGTCAAACTTGTTATTGGACTCTTTGATATAATATCACCTTATTTTAGAATTTTGCATGAAATTTGACCTGAAAAGGTTAACGTGTCAGTAAACTGGCTGTGCATAAGCTGAAGTACCATTACTATCAGGCTACCATTTCTGACTTATTTCCTTCTTATTTGTTGCCCATTTCTTTTCTCCTTTTTTCACTTCCCTTTCAATCCAATTACTTATTTATCTAATCTCCCTGTTCTCTCGACCCATGATTAAAGTGGTCTCCGTCGCTATACTGGCTTACATACATGACATCTACACATGTACATGTGCATCGCGTACATGTCATGCATATCCACAGCAAGGATAACGTTCAGCAATTTATCTACAGCTACAAGTAAGAACAAACCCTAAAATACAAGATGACTAAACATGATTAATGTCTTTAATAACTTTATAAAATTAACTGTAGGACAATTCTCTCATTAATGCACTTTGACTTTTGTATGAGTATTTTATATTTATATTTATATCTACATTAATATTGATATCTATATTCATATTTATATTTATATCCATATTTATATCTATATTTATATTCAACAATAAGGGATAGAGCAACGTCGATCTGGCACTGCTCAGTGGCTGCCGGGCTCACAATCAATTGGGCAAAAAGAATTTCCGTTTCGGCTATTATTATTATTATTATTATTATTATATTTGTATTCTAATTTATATTTAAATTTATATGTAATTATACTACAGTTTGTATTTACTAAATCATCACAAAATGCTTTAAAAAAATGTAATACATACATATTATGGTACATACATGTATAATGATTATAATAAATACAAGTAGGCCTAGGGCTCCACCTTTCAGAAAAGATGAACATTTTCAAGATACCATACATGCGTTATATCTAAATTTTTAACTTGCTAAGTTGGTATTAATCACTTCCATCATGAGCGGAGTGACATTACATGCCTGCGATGAAAGGAAGATGGGAAGACAAATTATCCCCACAATACTCTTGGGTGTAGTAGATTGTAGCAGGCCCATGATCGTACCAATGAGGATGACTTTACAACAAGTTTTGCAAGCGGCCTGTCCTCATCAGCTCGAGTTTGCCAAATAACCTGCTATTTTAACTACTGTAAACCCAATCGCAAATTATCCAGCTAGTTTGCCTTTTCATCAGTTCGCAGTTGCAATTAGCTGGATATTTGGTAGAGAAAATATCCCAAGAAATCTTGGTCTTGTTTCCGAAATATCCCGTTATTTGAGAAATAGCGGGCTAATTCATGCCCGTCTGAGCTAGTTTGTGATGAGGGTATCGGTCTGGTGAAGACGCAATTTCGAACCTACAACTGTAGGGATAATATCAAGAGTCTGAAAATAATGGGTTACATGTATTTGGCAAACTCAAGCTGATGAAAACAGGCCTGAGAGGGAAGCTCGCAAGAAAAAGTTCAGGCATGACTAATCCCTAACGGAAATGGATCCTGACTTTGACTTAAGGTATAGGTGCATCTCTTCATTAGCCTAAGCAAGCAAGCTTAAGTTTGAGGATTTGCAAATCAGTGTTTGCGAGTGGGTGTCCAAGGGATCGTAGGGGTGCCGCAAGAGTAATTAAGTTATATCAAAAATACATTTTGGAATAACATCAATTTTCATGAAAACAAATTACAAATGGCAATTGGGAATTTGGGAATGCAGCAACACATGAAGTTCTGCAAATGTATTTCTTATAAAGGTGCTGTGACTGACAAAAAAGGTTGCAAAATGCTAATTTCAAACAGAGCAGCGCTTCTTGAGAAATAATAATCTAGCATTGAAGTAAGCTGTTTCCATTAGACTTTCAGTCGAGCAATTTAAGCTATCTCAAGGAATTAGCTCACACAACAGAGGATATCAATGACTGAAGGCATCTTCTACAGTGAACTTTTCATGTAGCATGCCATAATTACCAGTAGGCTAAATACAGGTAGCTGGCTATTTAAAAATTAAGCCCTACAACGCTTGGGATGATAGCTGGAGCTATTATCCCTTCCACAACTGTGAAATAGTCCTGCTATTTCCATCTTCAATGCAAATAAGCTTCAGGCTACGTGTAGCTGTAATTGGGCGAATTTCCCTTGATCAGAATGAGCAGGGTTTTTTTTAAAGCAGCTCAGACTAATGGAAATAGTCCCTGAAAGCTTGAGAAATATATATATATATATATATATATATATATATATATATATATATATATATGGCGAAACAGTCTGTATAACTCGTACCAATAAAGTGTAACCTTCCAACTCCTATATCTACATTTGCTCCTACAGTTGAGCACTGTCAGAAATTGCAGTTTCACTAAATTTGCATATATATATATATATATATATATATATATATATATATATATATATATAACTTGTTGCTACGTTGGGCAAGCTTCAGACAAGCTTTCAGGTTGTCAAGAACAACTTTTTTTGACTTAAAAATTATGCATTAAATCTGAATATGTTAGTATACTGGTCTAATTGGCTAATTTCTCCAGATCAGAATTAGCAAGCTTATGGCAACAGTGCCAGAAAGCTTGAGAAATACATACATGTACATGTATTACTGTTAAGTACATCAAAAAGCAGGATATTTCATGAACAAGTCCTATTTTGCTTGGGATAATAGCTGGAGCTAATTTCCCTGAAACCACAGTGAAATAGCACATTTTTCATCTTCACAAGCAAATAAGCAGGAGCTACGCGTAAAATTTAAAGACTCTTTTGAAAGCTTGAGTTGAGCTTGGGCTAATAGGAACAGTCCTTGAAAGCTTGTGAAGTGCATGTTTATCCCCTCGTAAAAGTTTACTGAGGAAGGGCCTATAAAAAATGATTGGTTTAGATGATGTGTCATGTTATCATAATTCATAACCATACTTTTCACACTGCTTGTAATCATATGAAAGAGAAAGCTAGTACAATGTAAGGCCAAATAACAAAATTGAAGTGTTTCTCGTTTCCGCCTGCCTCCTTTTTTTTTTTTTTTTAAACTACCGTATTTACAATTTAGAAGAAAAAAAGCCTGTGATATACAATTTGTTTAAATAGCTTCTAAAGTCATACAAATCATTTGTTTTGTAATACATTGCATCAGCATACTCACATACATGTAGCACAATATGTGTGAATTATAGACTTGACCAGCTTTTATTAGCATGGCAGCAAAGGTGACACGACATTTGCTCCTGCGACAATTGCTCCGGGCTTTATTTCGTCTAAGATGTAGGGTTAGGGTTAGGGTTTCAATAGGGTTTTATGTTAGGTTTAGGGTTAGGTTTAGGGTAGGGTATAGTGTTGAATCCAGGGTTGAAGTTAGCCATTCGATTAGTGTATGAAATTTACAGCGGAGCAATTGTCGCCGGAGCAAATGTCATGGAATCGCAGCAAATCAATGGCAGCAAAAAGAAACAAAATTGGAAAATAGTAAATAGTACATGTAAATGCCCTGCCTTCTTCTCTTTCATTGTTCAAAGGCCGGCGAGAAAAAATGTAATTTTTGTTATTTGGCCTAATTAGAAGTTGAAGAAAAAACAAAAATTCTTAGAGGTATAGAGTATATATAACCACTAGGAGCCAGAGCATATAACAATGAGTTCCCATAGGACATACATGTATATTCATTCAGATAGTCATATCTCAGCCAATACTTCACATAATTCAATTGGCTTTCAACATTTGGACATTATTTTTGATGCTCTTTCGGAAAATGAAGAAAAAATTGAGAAATTATAAAAATAGATTTTTATGACGTCACAGCTTCGGTACTCTATAGAGATCCAATCAATGGAATTTTACTGAATTATTAAATGGGATCATCCTGCATGTACATTAAAAAAGGAAAACTATTTTCCTGAATTCTAATGATTTTTCTCGCACAATTATTTCTGAAACTCAGATGTTGGCCAGTGGCCACATAAAGTAGGTTCTGTGAATGCCCCAATCATATATCTGACAGAGTATAGCCCAAAGTTGTCATTCTTTTTTTTTTTTATATAGAATTCTTAGCATAAGCATTCTTTAAATTTAAAAAAGGCTTAAATTACTGCAATATATCTTCCAGGCAATAAAAGCAGCTCCTTCAAAATCGAATGTAGAATTTTTATAATCTTCAATGGAAGGATTTCAAATTTTTAAGGAGAATGTCTTTTCAGGCCCGTCTGTACTAGTTTGGCCAGGGGGGGGGGGGGGGTGTTAGACCACCCTGCAAGGTGATTGACAGGTGGTTATCTCATCAAATCAGCTCTCAATTAACATAGGGAAAAGGGGATCATGGGAGACCAACAGGCACAGATTAGGCATTGTTTGCTATATAGAGGGCGCAAGTACGGTAGCTGTAAGTAGTGCAGTGGGGCTTTAAAATCCCATCTTAATAAAAAATAAATAAAAAAATCACTTTTGAATGAGAATGAAGAGTGTAAGCATGATTCATGCATTTTCGCCAAGAACGCCGGACCTCTCTAGAGCCAAAAGGGTATTAATTCTGGTAAAGTATGGAAGTTAACATCAATCTGGCTTTCAGCAGACAACTTACGGCACTGGAACTTAGAAATAGAAATTCAAGATGATGATGCAAAATCTAAGATTCCTCTCCACAATGTCTTGCTCCTGAAGCTTAGCAACGCCCCTCTCTCTCTCTGTCTGCCTGTGTCTCTCTCTTTCTCTCTCTCTCTCCCTCTGTCTGTCTGTCTGTCTGTCTGTCTGTATCTGTCCATGTTCCTCTTTCTGTCTCCCCCCCCCCCCCTCTCCCTACATTCAGATTACCAAAATGTCTTGTATCTATAGCTATATGAGTCTTGTACAGCTATACAACAATTAATTAAATTTGAAAGTCATTTTGAATGAAAACTCGACACAGAATCAGGCTTCTGCTCTAGTCTGATCATACATGTACATCGTACAAAAGATGTACAACTGGGCGGGGCTTATGGTAATGAATGGCCTTGTCAAAGTTAGTTTCTTTATGCAGTTAAACCTGCCTTAGTGACAACCTGTATAGAAAGACCACATGTCTATAAAGACCACATACAGTGTATATGTTGTTTTCTAGTCTGTAAGCTCCTTTTGTTATACAATTTACAATCTTTATACAACGTTTCTTTAATCTTTAACTTTGAACAAGTTTCATATCAATTTCCTAGAGTCAAAACTGGCTATAAAGCCTAACATTTCACTCTCTCTCTCTCTCTCTTCTAAATAACAACATTCCGGATCATTCTCTGAAGTAGAGAAGCCTTGACATTATCCTGTATTAGTAAAATTATAAATAGAAATGAGAGCAGGGAATGGCAAAAAACAAGATGGCTGCCAAAACAGAAATCTCGGAATTAAGCTTTCCCCGGAGAGCGGCTTAGGGGTTTTTCTCACGTTAGGGATAAATATTTGTCCCTGACTTCAACACGACGCAGTAGATATGTATCTGCCAGAACATAGATAAAAACAGATCAATATTTTCATAAGTTTATAATTCTTAGGGATGATTCAAGAGAGGGATACATTTGTAAAAGTACCTGGCTGTATGAACAGTAAACTGTTTTGTTTTTTTATGTCAAAAAATTAATCAATAAAGAACTACATATCAACACAAAATAAATTTCTCTAATCAATAAATGTTTATATTTTTTCCTATGATTGATCATCGTCACTGTCATCATTGTCATCCTCATCCTCATCATTAGTATTATTATTCAAATTTAAAAGAATGTAATTAAAGCAACTTTTTAAAAGGGTTTAATTTCCATATCATTAATAAATTATAGCAGCTTACACATGATAAAGTTAACTTCTTTTTTTCTTTCCCTTTCGTTGTAATTGGTTTTGGAGAATTGTTTTTGTTTGCTTGGGGTGGGGGTTTATTAGGTGTGATTTTTACCTCATCTTTGAAATAGTTTTGAGTTGCTTGCTAAAGATTCTAATATTACACTGTTATTGTAAGTACTAGTTCTACTATGCTGTATATCTCAACATGTTCCTAATGCAAATTTCAAGCTGAAGCTCCACGTGCAAGTGTAACCAAAAGATAAAAGCTTCTTCTTCCATTTCTAGTGGGAAATTACTTGAATTCAATCCCACCCCCACCCTAAAACAAAAACAACAAAATCACGCTATCATACATCATTTCACATCATCTGTTCAGGGCTAGACGGGCATTAAAGGGAAAGTCCACCCCCAAAATAAGTTTGTTTCGATAGAGGCAGAATAATAAGAAAATCAGGTGAGTGAAAGTTTGAGCAAATTCTGAATGAAAATAAGAAAGTTATGAATTATTGAAGTTGTGATCAATCAAATACAAATTGGCAACTCTGTGACTTATTATACGAGCTCTCCTTCATTTGCTTTGTGCATAATATTCCATAAAATCATGTTTTCTTCGTTATTGATGACGGAATATATATTTGTTCCTTGCAGGGGGAGTATAGAAACATATTTGCAATTATTATATTTAGGGTGCATGTATGGTTGAAATTTTTCTTGAGGGAAAATGAAAATTTTAGATTTTTTTAGTACTGAGCAAATGGAAGTTGAGCTCGCATGATACGTCATAGAGTTGCCAATTTGTGTTTGATTGTTCACAACTTCAAAAATCCTTACTTCCTTATTTTTAATCGGAATTTGCTCAAACTTTCACTGACTTGTTTCTCTCATTTTTCTACTCCTATTAAAACTAACTTAATTTAAGGGTGGACTTTCTCTTTAACTCTGCTAACCTCTATGTATTAACACCCTTCTGGCTCTCAACAGAGGACACAAGGAATACACCACGTCCGTGAGGTCACGATACTTGAAAATAATACACGTCCCAAATCCCTTCAGGAAAACATTAATCATTTACATCAGGTAAGCACTAAT
This sequence comes from Strongylocentrotus purpuratus, assembly GCF_000002235.5. Classification (NCBI taxonomy): domain Eukaryota; kingdom Metazoa; phylum Echinodermata; class Echinoidea; order Camarodonta; family Strongylocentrotidae; genus Strongylocentrotus; species Strongylocentrotus purpuratus. The sequence continues at coordinate 1,847,749 of NW_022145520.1, forward strand.
AATCTACACGTACGTTTGGAGTCTGCAATCATCATGTATCAAAGATAATGGAGATACAATACGAGCCTCACAGCCATGCACATCAAATATTTTCCTTGCACTTGAAAATTATAAATAAAATTGAAGTTAGTTGGAAAATGCTATGAGTGTCAAAAAACATAAAATCAAAAATAGATTAAAAGGATACCATCAAATAATAAAATATCTTAAATGTTATTCTTTGCACAAAAAACAGAACTTTTGATTTGGGCGGGGAAAAATGCAGTTGCCTAGAAAGAAGTAAGACCGTGTGTGCACAAATTTTTGGAAACTGTGCAGGATTGTTGTGCCATTTCCTAATGCTGAAGACTAAAGAGAGTAGGCAGGAAGGGCCTCGAATGGAGTTTCATTGATCATTTCATACCAAAATAATCATTGGAAAAAATTACTCTATTTTTGATTTAGCTCTTTAAAACTGTTTTTATATAAAAAATGAGATTCCCTTTCAATAATTTCTATGTGTTAATTTTTTTTTCTGTACCAGAGCATTTTATGAGTGCTGTATCACTCACTGCTCCGATGGATTTTTGTTCAGAACTCAGCGCTTTCTTTATAAAAAGATGCAGTGAACAGCTCAATCAAACACACTGGTATCCTGTGCATGAATGATTCACCACCACCAATAAAAGCTATGTTTACACAGCAACGTCATAGTTTTAAACTTGAAGTTAGCTAAACCTGCACGCACACAACTTGGAGTGAGGAACCCCCCCCCCCCCTCCCTCAGTTATCACAACCATATGATCGCTCATGGTTTATAACTTTGTTTAAACTTAAAGGGAGTGTAGCCTGACGAGACTACGTGTCTTTCACGTGTTGGCCTGACTCGGGGCCAATCAAGTATAATACGATTACAGACAACGTGACCGCAGCAATCACGTGCGTCAAACATTCGAGAAACCGAAGCGTGAGGAGAACTTTGGTCTGTTTTGCTAACGCTGACCATGTAGAGATTAAGTTGCTCACTACCGTTAATCAAATCCATTCGTTTACGTGCAGTTGTCCAAAAGAAGACGTAGATGGCGTTAACCAGTATTTGCCAAGCTACACCCCTTCAAAGTTTCATAACCATGATGTGTCCGTGCAGTCCGGCCCTCACTGCAAGATATCCTTGAAGTTTAGATCCAAGACCTACATGTAACCTTAAAGTCATGGGCTGCCATGTGAACCTTCCTATTGAAACATTCATGCATTCTTGATGATGTGGGAATTCTTTGTTAGGCTGAGCTACATGTTCATAAAGCAAGATTAGATCCATATGAAGCTGACGGTGATAAACAAGTTATTCAAAAATTATGAATTCATGAGCATGACAAATAAGTAATGATTCCTGATACAAAATCTGTACGTAAATAATATCTACATGAAAACTGCTACAAGCAAATTATGGTCAAATTTCAAATCCCCAAAGAGCTCCTGTACGTGAAAGGAAAAAAAATTATGCCATCCGTAAGCGTGATGATTTTAAATAAGTACAAATAGCCAGGGGAATTATATCAACTCTGAAGAACCAAAGGTAGAGTAAATGGCAGTCCACAAAATCGCTTATCTTTCAAAATGGTCTTTTGGATGTGTAAATGGGTCTTATGATGATAATGATGATAATTATGATATATGTTGATGATGATGAATTGATGACGACTGTGATAATGATTATAATAATGATAATGATAATGTGTGTGTATTTCAGTTGTCACTCTTTATGTAAATCAATTATATTACATACTATTATTGTTATTTGAATGTTTTGTATTAGTTTTATCAATAAATGCAGAAACATCTGCTTAAAAAAATGATAGAGATGATGATGATGCTGATGTTATAATGATTATGTTGATTATAACAAGTAATCAGAGAACAAAAATCACAATCTAGGCCAGTCTCGAGCTGAACCCAGTCACCTACCGTCATTTTCCTCTTCTTCTGGTATGAGGGCCACGCCTGAGGCTCCAGGATGAGTCTCCCGCCGGGGTGAAGCGCCCTGAAGATGCGCTTGAAGAAGCGCTTCATGCCCGCGTCGCCCCAGTTGAGATGAATCCACTTGGTGACGCTGAGACACAAGATGGTGTCGTACTCCTCCCTCTGGGTCTCCAGCATGGAGTCCTTCTCCAGGACAAAGTTGGCCTGCGGGAAGAATCAAAGACATTAATTTTAATTATTAATTTAGTACTTCTTGTTTATTCAAGGAAGTGATTCCTTCTCTAGGATGAAGTTGGCCTGCAAGAAGAATCAACGGAGAAATTAATTAGGATTATTGATTGTTTACTTTTTGTTTCTCAATGATGTGTAGCAGTGATTCCTTCTCTGTAGGCCTGTCTTCACTAGCTCGAGGTTGCCAAATATCCTGCTATTTGAACTATCCCGATCGCAAACTATCCAGCTAATTTGAGTCCTCATCAGCCTGAAGTTGCAATTAGCAGGATATTTGGTCGGGATCGTCATCCCAAGATATCTTGGGCTAGTTTGCAAAATATCCCGCTATTTTTCCGGTGCGTCTTCACCCGCCCAAAGACTCGCACTATGTGCGAACGCTGAGCAAAATATCTCAAGCTAATTCCTCAAGGTCGAGTTTCAATTTCAAGGTCGAATCTCAAGCTGATGAAGACGCGATTTGTAACTTCAGGATTATTTCCAAAATCAGAAATAGCAGGCTATTAGGCAATCTCGAGATGATGAAGACGTGCCTTAAGGATGAAGTTGGCCTGCAGGAGAGAACCAACAGAGAGGTTGATCTTGACTTTTAATTTGTTTTGATGCTGTTGCTGATGGAACTGTAGATAGTGGTCTACTCTTGGTGGAGGAACTACTTGAACAAGTCTATACAACAGTAGTTATTCAAGTTATTCAAGGACGTGATTTCTTCTCTACTCTAGGATGAAGCTGGCCTGCAGGAGAGAACCTACAGAGAGATGGATCTTGACTTTGAATTTGTTTTGATGCGGAACTGTACACGGTGGTCTTGTTGGAGGAACTACTTGGACAAGTTTTTACAATGTTATTCAGTTATTGAAGGAAGTGATTCCTTCTCTAGGATGAAGTTGGCCTGCAGAAGAGAACCAACAAAGAGATTGATCTTGACTTTTAGTTTGTTTTGATGCTGTTGCAGGTACTGTAAATAGTGGTCTTGGTAGAGGAACTACTTGAACAAGTCTTTTACAACAGTAGTTATTCAGTTATTCAAGGAAGTGATTTCTTCTCTAGAATGATGCTGTTGCTAGAACTACATGTACCGGTATACATAGCGGTCTTGGTGGAGGAACTACTTGAATGATTCCTACAACAGTGGAGGTACATAGAGGTAGTGTACAGCAAAACTGTTCTCAAATCTCAATTCTGCTTTTCCATGTGCAATTTCAGAGTATATTTGTGTTTGACCCTTGAACTATGACATTTCAAGTTCAACACAAATATCTAATCAGATCATCATCCCCACTTGTAAGCTCGGATTACTTTGAAGTGCCTTCATACCCGTAACATACATATACATGTTGTACAGACAACCAAAACAACCATGGAAAATGTAGGCCTACATGTACATTCTCAACCATGAAAAGGCACACTAACTAAACTTCATTTAAAAGAAAAAATAAGTTTACAGTTTCTTTTGTTTACATGTACGTCTTGTCCATTGTGATTGTACTATGATTTTGAAAATTAAAAACTTTAAATGATTTTTTTTTTAAAGTCACTTTGTGTTGAGATTCTCCCTTTCTGTAAAAAAAAAAAAAAAAAAAAAAAAAATCTACACATTGATATCATCATCATCTGCTATAAACAAGATGGAACAAGCATTATTCCGATCATAACATTGACTAAACATCAATGAAAGGATTATCATTCAAGAAATGAACCTACAGAGAAGAAACTGGAGAATAATATGTTTTCTCTAAAAGTCTATTTGTAATACATTCAAACCAAAGAACTGTAAAATCATAAATCAAAAGTGTGCAGGAAAAGGGAATGATTTCATACTCATTCATACATGAAAAGTTGTAAATAAAGGCAAGGCAAGCCGAGGCTACTGTACTAGAAAAGAAATTACAGTCTTTTATTTTGACAGGGGGTTACACACAAACACACAGAGTCGATCACCCAACAGGACGGGAAAATGAGTGTTTCCTGTGGATACATGCCAGGTAGGAGACTAGTCTCAACTTGAACTCAATCAGATCCAAAGGTATGTTCACACAACTATATTAGCCACGTTTTAATAAGTAAATAAAGCGTAATTCAATCAATTTTTTGTTTGTGTGTGTGTGTGTGTGTGTGAATGATTGTTGCAAGGACCAATGATGTTGTTTATTCCTGTCAACCAATTCCCACTTTCCAAAGAGATCCACGAGCATGTTAACACTACTATATTAGTCACTATTAGACACACATAGTACACACAAGAAAATTGGACAATCCCTATGAACAAGTGAGTGGAAAAATATATTTCCCGGTAAAAAGTGGTAAATACCGGTAAAAAGCGGTAAATACCGGTAAAAAGCGGTAAATACCGGTAAATACCGCTTATTTCCCGGCGTCCGGGAAATAATCATCCGAAGCGGGAAATATGCCAACCCTGATTAGATATAAGTAAATAAAGCGTACCGGTAATTCATTCAATATTGTTAGTGTGAGTGTGTGAATGATTGTTGCACGGACCAATGATGACACTGTGGTATCACTGTTGTTTATTCCTGTCAACAAACTCCAGCACTTTCCAAAGAGATCACATTTAACTTACTTAGTTCAGTTTGTACAAACTACCCAATATTTTGTCACTCTTCATGTACACTATGAACGGTTTGAGTTACATGTATATGGGGCGGGGGGGGGGGGGGGGGGGGGCTTTTGTTTAGCAGGGATATAGCCAAACTCAAGCTTCAGAAATCTATGAGAACATAATGGTTAACAAATATCTTTTATTCTCTTGATGAATTGATGAATTTGTTTCGCAACTACATTGGCCTTGTTCACACTTCACAAGATTTAATGTACATGTAGGTCATTTATCATTTCCTCAATCATCTTGTTCACACCTATTTGGGTCAACAATCAATAAGACTAGTATCACTTACAGTCATGTATGTATTCCCTTGGATGAATGATTCTCTTTTTTGGCAGACGATTCTAAATCAGGGTCAACGATTTCATTACATCCATGGGATTAGTGATCAATGAGTCACTAGTGTATCCATTGACCATTGGCATGTTCCCACTAACTATCATGTACATGTACACTTGTATAGTGACTATATCAATTGATGGATTAATGCCATGATCTAAACACAGCCCAGGAGTGCATACTATGATATTCATGACCAATCGTTTAATTCCCTCTCATATTAGGACTTGATTTCAAAATGCATCCAGAGACACATGGGCACTTAAAATTTACTATGGACCCCCAAAATTTACTAAGGACCACTAAATTAAAAAATTATAACATACAACATGTATAGTACATGGAGGAGCAGGAGGGCCCACTCGTACAGACTTCAAAAAAGGTCCAATCCCGACTCCCTTCCAACAACGTTAGTGTGAATGAAGCCAGGCTATAATGTACGTATTGTTGGATAAACTTGTATTGGGAATAAACAAATATTGAGTGTATCTATTGACCACCAGCATGTTCTCACTCGTTTATAAACTATTCAGTTATTCAGGAGTCAATCAATGGACATCGTGATTATTCACTCCCTTGTAGATTAACACATGCCTGCATCGAGCACTGGCATACCCTAGTACCGGTATTCATGGCCAATTCATTATGTTGTTCTTGCCTTTGAACATACTTTTATTTGGGAATAAACAAGTCATGACTCATGAGTGTATCCATATTCCATTCCATAGACCCTTTGCATATTTTCAATAACTAGTATTATTAGGGAGTTGCTTGATATTTTGTGTGCATCATCCATGTATGAATCTTTCTTTTGGATTAAATTTGTAAAACGGTCCCAATTCTCCATTTTTAATACTGGTTAATTGGCCATCAAGAATCAATTAGAAATCAGTGTTCCTAAGCAGCAACCAGCAAACACGACAAAAAAAAAACGAAATAAAAATCCACCACTGAAGTTTTTTTTGAACACCAGTTGGAATTTTGCTATTTTCTGCAGTGTAAATGCCCACACTCCAAACATCAGTGAATGATTCCGGTTTTGGGTCACGTAACTCTCCTGTTTTCCGTATGTTGCAACATATGTCGCATGCAGAGCAGCGAAAGGTCATGCATGCCCACTACTCATAAAAAATTGGAATGAGCATACGACACCAATGGTTTTTATGGGGTTTTTTCAGTAGTGCAAATGGCAGTTAAAAAAATCAAAGATTTAAAAAAAAATGGTGACTGGTATCTGTAAGTGGGTCTACCGTAGCTATAATGTTACAATCCAATACTTTGAGGTCATTATTCAGGTATCGTGGAATGTTTGTAAGTTGTTTATTTTGAACCAGAGGTGGGCTTGACACAGAAAGGAAAATCAGGAAGAGAGAAAGAGAGAGGGGGGGGGGGGGGGAAAGGGGGAGGGGATATTTTTTAACGAGAGAAATTGAATATAAAGGACAGGCATGAGGGAGTGAGAAAAAAGAAAGAGGGAGAGGGGGAAAAGAGAGGGAGAAAGAGAGGGAGTGAATGAGATGGCAGGAGACTTCAAGATGAACTCTGAATGATTTTGTGAGAGTTTTATCTGTCTGACATCTCAGGAAATCTCGGGGAAGAAATGATTGCATACCGTGATAACCTTGTTCCTTTCTGACAGGATGATATTCATGAGACCTTGACGTCGATTCGAAACAGGTAGAGTTGGGAATAGCTTCAGGGAGGGGTGGAGTTAAAATTTAGTTCGCAGGCACAAACGTTTGTCAGTTGTGTGTCTGGCATTATGAGACTATGCGACATCTAGATGTGGAGTGGAAAGCTAAATGTACAGTGTAAAATAAACCAGTAAACCACTTGGGTCAGTGAAATTAAAACCTTACACTATGCTGACTGCATAGTGCACACTATACTTAAGATAAAGTTGAGTTCTGGTCATGCGATTGCATTGTGAAAGAAACGGTGTGGAACCGACCAGAAAAGGTTGATCGTCTAGCATATAAGAATTTGTGTGTATTGCAAGGTTCTGGAATCATCAAAATGATAAGAAATGTGGCCAAGTTTTGGTAAAGTTACAAACACTTGCACAGAAAGATGTATATGGGACTACACGAACACGTGGCATAAAAAGCCGCCCCCCCCCCCCGATTTTTACGATGTTACATGCATATTTAGAATATGAAGGCATTTGAAGAGCCATGCTTTTCAGGGAACATGTCTTAACTGATGTTCTTCCACACTTGCATAATAAGAATGAGTAATGCTCACAAATTATTTTTCACCTCTTCGCAAAACTCAACCTTCTCTTTAAAGATTAGCTTGAGATCGGGTAACGATAGAATATAAATTCTCAGAGAATCCAACAAAACTTGAACTGAATGTTCAAGATAACAAGTGCCAAACGACTTTAGTAGAAATTTGTATAAGGGCAGAGTTACAATGAGCATAGAAATCAAGGTAAAAATTTCTTTTGTTTTGGTACTTTCTTTGGGTATTTTTGTCAACCTTATCGCTGTAGTTAAATGTTCCAATCTACAATGTACATGAACTGTATGTATCATTCTCCACTTTCCTTCTCCGCTTTCCCAATTTTATCTCCTAAATGTATATACATGTACATGTATCATCCTCCAAATCAAAACAAAACCTTAGTGGTGGTGTGGGGATTTCTACCATATCAGAATTTAATTTTTTTTGTATGCATGACTGATTTTTCAGCAGATGATCTGAAGATTTTTTTTTTTAATCCAACTTACAAGTACAGTGAAGTATCGGCAATACTTTTCATGGTGGAGATACAGGATTGGAGGTAAAGTCTGAAAACTTTATCTACAATTCATCTTCAATTTTATAGAAGAACCCGACTTACCCATTCAAACTTCTTTCACAGTGTTTCCTTTTTGTTATGGGATATCTACGGTCTTTTTTTTCCAACTATTATTTTTATTATCATACTCACACATCTAAACAAGATGTTTGCTGGAAATAATGAAGTGCCCGGTGTTCTCCTTCCAACTGATGATGAAGTCGACGCAGCCGGTGCTAATGGCCCATACGTCTTCTGGAGGGAAACTGGAAAGTCGACGCATCCTTTGCCTCTCTTCTCTCTAAACTGCTCTTCAAGACAGTTCTTCACATTCTTCCTGGCAACTCCAATCAAATTCCCATCAATGTCCACCCCAACTATCTTTGACGGATCGAACAGTTTCGCGATGGCTAGTGTCACATGACCCGAATTGCAGCCAATGTCTAAACAATTCTTGCCCTCGAACCATTCACGTTTGAAGAAGTCTATGCGACTGTCATCACTGTTTGGCGTGCGGTAACCGTAGTAACGAGCATAGTTGCCGTACTGGAATTTCTTGTCCTGTTCTTTGAATTTCGGCAGGTGCCTAGATGATTTTGCGTCGTGGCTATGCTGCCTCCGCAGCTTGTTGACTATGTCTGGAGACTTCCCCGATCTCTTCGATTCTGGCTCAGTGCTCTTCGCTTTTTTTGGCAGCGGCGGCAGTGGCAGTAAGTCATCAATCAGCAAAGCTCTGGCCAGTCTCGAACTCGGCTCTGTTCGACTTGCTTTCCTCTTGCGCCCTCTGGAGTCTGGAAGAACTGGGGAAACGATTTTGTTTGAAAGTTTTGTCATTTTATTATTCTGTAATTCAAGCCATAGTGGCCTAGCACAAGAAGAACCATCTCCATGAGCCCCATCTCTATCAGAGTTTCCCAAGGATTCAATACTATCACGCTTCGCTTCTCCGCTATTGTGGTATTTCTTTTTCTTTCCTGACGATTTTCTTGGCACCAGAGTTTTGGTGAGCGGTGAGTTATTCTCCGGGTTGTCATCGGTTATGTTCAATTTCAGAGGATCTTTGAAATCTTGCGGGACTATAACGGGATCTGGATCCTTGTCAATGTGTGGAAGAGGTGAACAAGCAGGAGTAAGTGCATTTGCAATTCTGGAAATCTCTTCATCGTCAAGACTGTTCAAATTTAAAGGATCTGTGATAGAACCTCCCAAGAGGAATTTTGGTTTTGAACCATTCCTTTCATATGTTTTCCTTCTCCTTTTGATTTGCCCAGCTGCCTTTGATGTGCTCTGGTGCCGCTTGCGGCCGGATCCCGCGGCTCCCCCAACACCGGCGACCACTGAATGTGACGGTATAGTTTGGGCAGCAAGACTCCCCACAAGTTCGGTCGCGCTCGCGCTCTCCATCACCACGGACAGACCACAGCTTGTTCCTCCAATTCTAGCATTTTTCAGTGTTCCTTGCACATAAATGTTTGCATTGTTACTCGAAAACGGGTCATTTCGGTTGCCCGATTCCGGGCTAGCTTCCAACACTTTCGTCGACATGACTTCGTTGGAAACATGAAACAAGCATCTGCCCAACGTTGCACGTGCGATTTTGCGATGTAAACAAGTTCAACTCGCCATTTGCATAAAAAATGTCAATAACATGCAAAGTAGGGTCACGCTACTCCAGTCAAATCTACCCGATCGTATGAACTCAGGCACGAGGTTTCTGCCGAGATTTTACGATTAATCAAGGCTGTTTCTCCCAAATTGTCACATTCGACGAGGGTCAATATCATAAATGACAATCCTGCTCGGTCAAAGAGGGCAAAAACGAAATATTAACGGTGAAATCTCCGGCGAAATGTCAGATGTTTCAGGAACGTAGTCGTTCGCGATGCCTGCGTAGCGTAAACGAAAACGTTTCCGCGCTTGCGCGAAAAGGGAATCTTGGGAATGTTTCTTTACCTTATAAACAATCATTCCTAATGCAAATATTTTGTGATATTTCTTGCTTTTACCTCAAATTTACGGTTTTAATGTGAGCAGATATGCTTTTATAATTAATTGCTATCAAAAATCCTTTAAAAAATACCTCTTGATTGAATATTTGGATCATTCTTCACAAACAGAATCAATTCTGTCGTCTGCTACTTTCCGAATTACCGGATACTGGAAGTCTAGTAGTCAATTGCGGCCCTTCCTATTGCACGTCGTGCATAGTATAGTACCGTACGATTCCTATACGGGAGCAATCTAACACCAACAAAAAAAATTGGGGGTGGACTCTTGCGGCCCGTTGGTTTATACTGGGTTATGTTGTATTCACTGGCGTACTGATGTGGGGAGGCTTGGGGGCAGTCGGACCCCCAAATAAAATTCAAACGTGGTTTATTTCTAATTCGATGCCAGTGATTTACAGTTATTGCTGAAATGCCTGATTTTCCGGGTTTTTTCTTCTCATTTTTGCCCATTATGCCAGAGGCGGCACTCCCGGTTGGGGGGGGGGGGGGGGCACTGTGCCACCCACTTTTTCAGGTACCCACAAAAAGCTCCTGTTTACATAGGACAAGTGCTCCTTTTCTTTTGTAATAACTGTCCTTTTCCTCTCTTGAACATCTCTGGTGAGTACGTCTTTTCAGGTGCGAGAAATTCCCCTTTTCACCTCTGATATGTTTGCCCTTTTTATTCATACTTTGACTCGTGCCCCCTTTCCTTTTTGATAAGTGTACATTTCCCTTCTTAATAAGAATCCCCTCTTCAATACCATTTTTAACCTCTGACACGTTCCCCCTTTCCTTTTTTTTATATGTGCCCCTCCCTCTTTTCAAAATGCCCCTTTTAACATCTTCCAGTGATAAATGCCCCTCCAATATACCTCCATTTCCATTCTCACAAGTGCCTTTTTTCATTTCTGTTGAGTGTTCCTTTTCAGGTGCAAGAAGTGCCATTTTCACAACTGAAGGCTCTGATAATTGCCCTTTTTTACTTTGACACGAGCACCTTTTCTTTTCTAATAACTGTCCTTTTTCCCTTTTGATAAGTGCCTACTTTTCCTTTCTCCATAACATGCACCAGAGCCCTTTTTTATTTTATTTTACCTAAATCTCGCTCGCTACGCTCTCTTGCATTTATAGACGTTATAATTATGTTATTTATAAAACTTTTCAGTCTTTCTTCATTAGATTGTGCTTAATACTCATGATGGTGTTTTATTTTTGGTCTTCTTTAAAATATGTATTTTTTTGCACTGGGACCTCACAAATCTTTAAATTTTTTGCTCTCTCGAAAACTGCAAAGTAGGCCTATGTTGCTTAATTAAGTAGTATCTCGTACCACGTAAAGAAAGAAACCAATATTGATATCATCCCTGGTAGTGTAATCACAACCATGACGATGGATGGGTATATACCAATGACTACAAATTGTGTATGTTTTGTCGATGTTTCCCTTTGTAGGTGACCCTTTTTCCAGAAAGTGCCCTTCTTTTTTTTGGTGCCCCCTCGCTATTTTGGAAGACTCTCCGCCGCCCCTGTATTAAGCTACTTGGTGGTAAAAAGGATTTTTTTTTTTTCTTCTTCTGACCCCCTAAAGGTTGTTGCTCATTATGCCACCTAACTGGTTGTTCATGACCAAACCGATGCCCTTTTAATTGGCCTATAATCATCTGTTTTGATGCTATTATAGGATATACCGATTCATGCAGAAACGCCCTATAAGTCAGCCCCATATGTTTGTATTTTTTCCATCAACGCCCCCCCCCCCCCCTCCTACACACACACACACACACACACACACACTTTCTGACTGAAACGAAATCCTAATATTCCCGCCGATGTCTGCATGATGCTTGCACCTCCTTCCTGAGACAAAAAAAAAGTTTCTATCAATTAAGCAACTAGCAAATGCCCCTACTGGGAAAGAATAAATGCCCTACGAAGTGTAAAAAAAAATGTACTGTATATATGATGTGCCCTACACGCGGCCTATTCATGTCAAAACAGATTGAGAGAAAAGGGGATCCTACATTTGCATTCTGTGTGCCATGTGTTTATTCGTTTATAAAGAAGGCGGATGAAAATTATGCTTTTGCCAGAACTTTATATGCCCCTATAAATTTAATAAATAAAAAAAAACGTTATGGAGGCAATGGAAACTGAGGGGAGCAATTTTAATTTTCTGCCGGTAGAAGGATATTTTATCCATCACTGACCGGGAGCCCCCAAATAAGCAGTGTGTGCTTTGATAGCAAAACCTAAATATTGTAAATACCCACCGCCCCCCTACTGCACCCCCCCCCCCCCCCACTCAGGGTACGCGTATGCATGTTCCCTCCCTTTGAAAGCACCCCTATCTCCATTGTGTAAAGTCAATACGGGCCTGAGATTTGGGGAACACGAATGCGGTCTCTTCGACCCCGGAGTGGGGGTGTGTGTGTGTGGGGGGGGGGGGGGGATAACCATGAATCATGGTCCATGATAGAACCAAGTTTAGGAAAATGTTTGATTACTCATAATATTATACTTGATAAAGCCAAATGGGTTCTAACGTCTTACTTCTAAAATTGATCGAAAGGCAAGTAACTGTCTGAGTCCGGTTGACTCTTAAAAAAACTCTCTCCCCCAACTTTTCTCTTGCAATTAGCTAATCAGAACAATGTCACTCGTGTCCATAACAATAAGCAAGATTGGTTCGTGATGTTACATCAATTTTTTCATTATTTTCATTTTATTTTCATTTATATATTGTATTTATTTATTCATCTATATTTAATTTGTTTTTATAGGTGTCCTTTCTTGCGATATACCCTTACTTTGAAAAACGTAAAGACACCCCTTTTTTCGCCATGCAGAGATTTTTCATTCGTTTGTCCGAACTGCTTAAGGAAGTGACGTGGTCAAATCTGTGTTGTAGGTTCGAATCCCATTCAGATGAAAATACCTGGCAAGTGCCAGGTGTGATATTATTGTAGGACCCTCGATAAAAACAGCGTTTACGCTGATGAGGCTTCCCTGCATTATTACTGTTGCTGTTGTTCTTTGTTATTTTGACGAACTTTCCTGTTTTCACAATCCATTGAGCTCAATGATAATTGAGCTGGGTTTAGGGGTTTACAGGGGCCGGTGCCCCTTTATTTGCATTTGCGTGTAAACGGTTTCAGTAGGGGAATTCGAGCCCCCCCTCCCTCCTTCTGACAAAAAATTAATGTCAATGTAGTAAAAATAAAAAACAACAACAAAATTGCCCTGTATTCGGATAATGGCCCCCAAACAGCTTTTTATTTCACATGTAGTCCATAAAGTTAAAATATGATATTATTGTTTATACTGCATTTATATGACTTCTTTCAAAGAGACAAACTGCAATTATGAGGCCACAGTGTTTGTTCCCTCTCGATCACATGGACTTTTGGATTTTCGTGTCCCAACAAAAGGCAATTAATCCAACTCAATCGAAACAAGTCATTTCAGAATATTTTACAAATAGACCCTGAAATACAAAACTTGAGAATTTTAACAATATGTGAGACATCATAAACATTTTGTCGTTCTTTCATTTTCTTTAGGATATTAATATTGGTTCCAAGTTTCGCAAGGCTCATGCATGCTCCATGCTGCAAACCCGCTCTCAAGTCCCGGCCCGCGTTATTTTTTTCTGCGGCACAGATTGGGTTAGGTGCGTGTTGAGCGGGCTATGGGAAAGTTTAGAGTTAGGCTGTTAGGGTTAGGGTAAGGGTTAGGGTTAGGGTTAGGGTTAAATCAAGACCTCTTTTTAAAAAAAAGCCCCAATCTGTGCCTCAGAAAAAAATGACGCTTCCGGCCCCCCACTCCGTGATCGGAGGGATATCATGCGTGTTACCAAAATGTCCGGTAAAGCAGGGATATGTGAGTTATCCCTGGGTAAAGGGGTACTTTTCACCCACCAAAGTCCGGTTCGTAGTACCAAAAAGCCCGTTTTACACACTGGACTTAGGGGGTGTTTTCAAAAGGAGGGAACATGCATATGCGTACCCTAAATAACACTGAGTGGGGGGGGGGGGGTCTCAAGTTCATCACTTTTAATAGCAGGTCAGTTTTTATGTATAATTTCGGTATATATGTTTTACTTGGTTGGATAGTAAACAGTATACTGTTGATACTATATATATATTTTTTGTTCTTCACTTTCTTGGGAGTGACGTCCGTGATCACTTGTTTAGGAGTGAAAATCGATTGATTTTAGAGTGCTCTTTAAGAAGAAAAGAGTGAATGTTCACTCTATTTTCACTACATTTTCACTCTCCAGAGGAGTGACGTCCGTGATCACTCGATTTTCTTTTAGAGAGTACCTATTGAAGTGACATACACTGTCTTATTTTTTTTAAATTCGGGCCGGGGGGGGGGGCGGCCCTTACAAAAATGTACTATGGTAACCATGGTACTTTTGTCCAAATTACCATCCACCATGGTAACCATGATGGTTATCATGGTACCAAAACAATGAAATACATTGTTTAATGACCCAATGTATTTCATTGTTTTGGTACCATGATAACCATGGTTGCCATGGTGGATGGTAAGGGGGGAATAGGGGAGTAAACAAATGCATCAAGGCATGGGCGACTCCTGATTATTATAGTGGCAGTGGTCCATGCAGGGTCCGCGAGGGGGGGGGGGGGGGCTACTACATTATAGGGCAAATTATAAGCCTATAGTATATAGGGCCTTACACCCCCCCCCCCCCCCCCAGTGTAAACCTGTTAACAATAATATCTACTGAAAACAACTGATGAGTGCAGAATTTTACTGCATCATTCATGCAAGTTTGATTTTCAAAACAGTGTTTCCAAATAATAATATGACGTTTCATCGATATTTGCACGTCCACGGCAACTGTACTGCAGTGCAGTGTACGCGCGCGCTCGCTCGAGCTCGCGGGAAAATCAAGTGCTCAAATGGTCTCAAAATTATGACGTCATCACGAGCTAGTCGCAGCTGATCGAGGCCGAGGGAAGCTGCATTAATTCTATCTCACAAAGTTACAGTCTGCTGTGGTAACTTGTCTTCATTTGAAAAAAAACAGGTGGGTAGAAATTTAATGTACATTTAATAGGGACTGAATGTAGATATGAATGTAATGTTTGTTATTTTATTGATACTAAAATATGGAGTCGGCCACTTGCTGCACTTGCACTGAGCTGAGCCTGCTCTACCCGGCCCCCGCCCGCCCGGCGCGGCGGCTGGCTTGAGTTGAGTGCTAGCTAGGCTCATTGGGCTCTGAGCTCTGGGCCTTCGCCGTTATTCTGCATCTATCTAATCTATTCGATGCAGGGCACTGCTGGGCATAAACACATCGGTTGAGACTAGAGTAGAGATAGTAGATTTACTCATTTAGACTACTAGATCTAGACACAGACAGAGTCAGAGAAGTGAGACTGAGATGAGAGTGTGACTGAGTCAGTGAGTGAGAGAGTGTGCTGAGTGATATAATGATTCAAATGACAATGACAATTGGCGATGAACTCGCTGATCTCGGAAAAGCGGAGGGACATCAACAGAGAGAGATGGTTGATGTGGAGTTTATCATGAATATGATTGAATCATGATTGAATGATGTATTGTTGTCATGTCATCCAATTCCAAAATTGTACTAAAATTAATAAATGGTTCCACTCAATGCCATGGACTGGTAGTAGTACTTGGTATGGTAGTCTAGATGGAAATTATGAGTTCCTGTATTATTCTATTAAACTGCTGTTGTTCAGTTTGTGCTTGAGTCTAGCTGTCAGTGATGATGATGTATGATTGAAGGGGTGACCAAAGTTAACAAAGTTAGTCTAAGCAAAGTTTTTTACTACAAATTGGTTCAACTAGAAAATTTATCGTCAAACTCAAAGGATTCCGGAGATATTGAGATCTAAAAATTTGATTTTGAATCAGCGTGCGCACTGCAACGAAAAAAGTCATAAAATTATGAGACCTTACTTTGCGCACAGAGGTTTACAGCTGATTTATAAAAAAATGTGATCCATAAAAAATAAGGTAATATCATAATTTGCAAGGCAAGATATCATACAATCAGTTGGTACCACTGGGTCGCCGGATTACGAGACGCGAGACCACTGGCATGCAATGGTCTATTATTCTATCCCGCCTCGTCTATGATAGTTTAGTCTAAAAGTAAAAAGCTGCTACACACTAGATCTAGTAATCTAGAGTTTACAGCAAACTGGTTTCAAGACCGGGAAAATGAAAATTAATTTTGCAATTGTAACTTCTTAATTTCATTTTAAATTTTTGTTATGTTAACAAGCAGTAATAATATGGGGTGGTATTCTGAAAACTGACTTTGTTCACATGTGCAAGCAGCACCAATGGTAATTGTTAGTTTTGTTTACCAAGTAATTTAGTTTTTTATCACTATAAACATTGTTTTCTCTTTCATAATTAAGAACCATGCCCAAAGACTTCCATGATTTTAGTTAAAAGCAGGGTGCTACAAGAATTTTTTTCACCACTTGCCCTGTCTGGCAAGTGGGTTTTCAATTTACTTGCCCAAACAATATTTCCACTTGCCCAAAACTTTAAAGCGAAAAAGGACTCGAGGTTAAAGCATTTATTATCTCGTAATGATAAGTTAGTGTTTTAGATAGCAAATTAATGCACATACATGTACAGTGTAACTGTACTGAATAATAACCTAATATGTCAAAGAAAATGGTCAACAAAGGATGGTTGAAGGTTTAAAAAACGCATTTTATTGATTCTCCATAAATAATCAGATTCACATGAATCTTGGCAAGGTAGAATGGTTCAAGCAGGTTTAAGTTTTTAATATTCAGTCATGTAAAAAAGCATAATGACCCTGTTGTAAAAAATATGATACAAACATGTCATTAATGGTAGCCACATGTACCATGGTGCAACATCACATGTGTGTCTGTGCAAGCCCCTGTCATTTGGAAACGTAGGCTAATTTTCAGCTGTTAATAATTTGGGTCAACTCTTCCATCAAGAAACGTCATGTAAATAATGGGTAATCAACTATTTTAAATAAAGTACGGACATTTTTATTTCATCATTCACTGCTATAAATATCATGCCAAAATTTGTAAATTCTTACTAAATAATAATATTGAAGATATTTTACGATAAATCTCGGATAAGTATGCGAAAACTAGACTAAACAACGTCGCTAAAACCATGAAAACAAAACAACAACGGCTTATATTCTGGGGGTCTCGATACTATTATCAAAATGACTCGCTCGGTCGGATCTTGAGACCGCAGTAATAAATTGAAAACGAGACAAAAACATTCATCTGATTTATATGAGCAGCGAGTTTTAAATAATATGTTCACAATCATTAACAGTCATTATGAATAAATATCAAACATTTGACTTTTTGTACTTCTACTAGAAAATCCCTGTTGTTTATTCCATTCCGATTCGCACGTGTTCATTTCCCTAGAATAATGACGTCATATTTGGCGTGATTCAACCAATCGGCAATCAGAGAATAGCAAAGGCCTGTCGGTGCGGCCTGCAGAGCTAGAGAGAGAGAGCGCGAATAAGCTCGCAGCTGGTACGATCGCGCTAGCTGTCTCTAGCTAGCTCACGGCCGGCCGTGCGTGGAGGCGGAGCGGCATTCATGGCTTGAAGTGTCACTGTTGCATGCGCGCTGAGCTAGCTGAGCTGGCTAGCTGTCTGTGAAGTTTTTTCGAAATCGGAACGATCGCTTTTTTGCTTCTGGATTTTGACGACGGGTAAGAAGTTGACGGGTGAATGGTAGAGTTCTTGGACACTAGGAAATTACTGTAAAAGTATCACTTGCCCGAATCGGGCAAGTGATAATTTGATTTACTTGCCCGACGGCTCAATTTGGTTGCCCCGGGACGTCGGGCAAGCGGGTTTGTCGCGCCCTGTAAAAGTTAAGATAATTCTGGAATCAAAAGATCTGAAATCACAGATTTACTCAAGATTCTATCGTCCAATGTGTTTCATTGCAGATACTTTTCTAATAGATCTGATTTTTCAGCATGGCAGAGAATGAACTATTGAGTGGAATTGAGGAGTAAGTATAATTTACTATTCTTTCCTATTTTTGTTGATGAGAAGGTATTAATTTTTTGAGGTTGCTTTCATTGCATTTTTGAAAAATTTCTACAAATATACCCTCCTTTTTTTAAAACAGTCCCTGCAGACTCAACAGGTCTGAATTGAAAGAAAGCCCAGTATATCTAGGATCGATGATGCAAGATGCTCATCACAATCATTAAAATAAAATTGTTGATTCTAAATCTATGTCCATTGTTTTAGCATGAGAAGAGAACACTGTTTAATGTCTTCATTTTTGTTGGTTGATAAAATCAAGACCAGGTTTCCTCAAATAGCCTTTAATCTTATATTATTAAAGATTACATAGGTAAGGCATATCTTTCTTGACTAAATATATCTGTTTTCTCATTAAATACATTTTTAAAATTTTTTATAATGTCTATCTTTTCTTTTACTTTCAATATTACTAATAGTATTATTATTATTTTTAATTTTTTTCATTTCATTTTACTTTGAGATTCATCAACAATGAAATAACATCCTCTCTAAATTTTTTTGTTAGATCTTCTTCTCTGCTAGAAATAATTCGCATATATTTTGTTTTCAGAGGAATATTTCTTATTGATTGTTTTCATTTATATATACCAAAAAAAGGAAGTTAAGCAACATTGAGCATTCCCCTTATCATACGGACATTTCAAAATTTTGTGTACCATTTTTTTATTATCATGATTAAAGTTAACGTTTAATTTTTCTGTTGAAAGTCTTAACTTTTGTTTAAACTGGAAATGTATGAATCTACAATGTCATATTTCATATATTGGATGATGTCTACTGATTTATTTCCCAAAACATGGAACTCCTATATAGCACAAAAACAAATTCATTGATTGATCCCTTTACTGGGGGGTGTTTCACAAAGACTAAGATCAACTTTAAGTTGGACTTAACTATGGCAGGCCATTTATACCACTGTTTGTGTTTGCTCTCACCATTATGATATTTAGGTGATATTTTTTCCTTCAACAATGAATTATCAAACAATGTAAATTGATTATGTAGATTTGTGACCACAATGTATACATCCCTTGAGAGACCAATGCCAGTTGATGGTGAGAGCAAACAGTGGCAATTAAAGTCAATGTTAGTCTTTGTGAAACACCCCCCTGGTATTGTATTTTACTGTTATCTTTTTACTTTGGATTTAGGTTTCTTTCTCCAGTAAAGCATGATCCCTCAGACAGAGAGTACACCCCACCACCAAGGCAGAAGAAGCAGAAGGTTAAGAGAAGGCCAACGCACAAAGCCATTTGCCCCAAGAATCCCAGCAGAAGACTCATATTTTCTTCTCAAGATGGTACAGTCAAACCCGGGGGGTGTTTCACAAAGATCCTAAGTCAAACTTAACTCTAAGTTGTACTTAAAAAATATGGACAGCCATTTGTAGCCTTTAAATAAAACATATTCAAAAGCAAAATTCAAGTATTTTAGACTTTTCACAAACTCCGCATCAAGAACATGAAATCTTCTTGATAATAGAAAATATGAATGATTTGAAATCAACATTTTATGCCTTTTAAAATTACTTTTACAAAATATTTTCAGAGATGCTAACGGCTTTCCATAACTGTTAAGTCCAACTTGGAGATAAGTTTATCTTAGGATCTTTGTGAAACATCCCCCTGCTTTAGCAATCACCTGTCTGCAAAGACCACCTTTCTACAAAGACCGCATTTTTTGTTTCCCTTGAAAATGGTTTCTCATTGAAACATGTGCTAAATGAACCTGTACATAAAGACCACCTGCCTATAGTATAAGATCCACTTTTATTGTCTCTCTTGGGTGGTCTTTATAGACAGGTTGCACTGTAGTTTGCTTGAAACATTTATTATTTGAATTAGTATATAATGGAAATTATTTTTATCAAATCTCCACACATTAAGGATTTAATTAATGCACTAAAACATTTCAAGAATTGTAGGATAACTAATGGTATTAAAAATGATTACTTCTGCTACACACAACAATGCTTTATTTTATTTGAAAGATCTTGTTCTTAAGATGAATAAACAGAAATGAAACATGCAATTGGGGACTATGCCTATGGCTCCCCCCCCCCCACACACACAATCTTAATTATAATATATTTGTATATAGTCAGTCGTAAAGGATACAAATTGATCATAAAATCTATGTATTGATTCTAACTTCACTTTATTTATTTCGTTCCAGATATTATCTTTCTCATAAAAAAAAAATTAAGGTTATTTCTAAAAAGACTGATAAATATTTTTGTTGAATTATATATATTCTGACTTGTTACTTAGCTAAGGTTTATTTTGTCGCTCTGTATTGAATCCAAACAGAAGAAGAGCCTTCTCCACTTAGACATTGCAATAAGAAGAAAAGGAAGATGAAATGCAGGAAGAGCAGAGGGTCCAAGAAACAGAAGTTTACCGGTCGCGACGTCGAGGTTTCAGGAACCTGGGTCCAGTGTACCGACAAGGAGTGCATGAAATGGCGTTTCTTGTTGGACATCACTGACCCGTCTCATGTACCGGACGTCTGGACATGTGAAATGAATTCAGGTATTTTGACCATGATCGACGGCATAATAGCATATACATGTACAAGTCTAAGAAGCTTGGAGGTGTCGTGGACGGGTGGATATGTCACCGGACTGTGGATCACAAGGTCCGCGGTTCAAGTCCCACCACGGTACTAATGTCCTTTGGCAAGACATTGATCTACATTTGCCACTCTCCACCCAGGTGTTAAATGGGTACCCGGTAGGATGCGAAAGCTTATGTGCTTAGATTAGCAAGTGTGTGCTTGTAAAAATGACGCCTGGCTGGAATGCTCCCCAGGGAGTGGAGAATGTGAATACATTGTGTGCGGGTAAGCCTGAATCCGATGACCCGGGTAATATATATCTGTAAAGTGCTTTGAGAGGGCCTTCGTTCCTGAAAAGCGCTATATAAGAACTAGCTATTATTATTATTACTTCTGTGCAGCTATACCTGTGAGAATTCCTACGGTAGGTGCTTTAATAATGATAACAATAATAGTAATGATGATGATGATGTTGATGGTGATGACTGGAATTCTTTGGTACCGCTTCCAGTGGATACAAGGCACTGTCCATTTTTAGCTATCTTTTAGATCAAAGTGTTGAAGGAAGTCAATTGAAGTACTATTTCTTAGAAATGCAGGGAGTTTGTTTCATAGGTGTGGGGCAACGGATTGGAGGGATTTGAAGCCAGCCTGTTTTGGGGATTAGGGAATAAGAAGGGAAGGATTAAAGGAACTAATGTAGATTAAAGTTTGTTGTGCATTACCTTTGAATAATCCAGGATAGATCATTCTCACAGAAATGTAAATCTTTGCAACTCCAAGTTTGTAAAATATGTTTGATTTTTAATTCAGCATCTGTTTCTGAAGTCACTAAATGTCAAAATATAAACTTATCCTGTAGGAACTTACATGAGTTTGGGAAACATGTTGTGAAGCCGGATATAGTATATTTGAATCATCATCAACATCATCATCATTACTATCTAAATCAAGTCATCTGGTGAATGTGACTAAATGAGCCAGTTCGAAAATATTATCTGAGGGCATACCGGTAGGCAGATAAAGGCCATTTGTACAAAACTGTGAAACTCATTGAGATGATTGCTGGGTACGTGTCAATGAGAGTTACGTAATCATTATTCGTCTGTGCACCCGTGGTACATATACATCCTATGATACAGAGGTGGTAGAATTTTTGTCAAGAGGGCACCAAAATGTATTCATGTATTCATATTCTCCCTTCCTCCCCCCTCCACCATCACTCTCTCTCTCTCTCTCTCTCTCTCTCTCGCTTTCTCCCTCTCCTCTCTCTCTCTCTCTCTCTTTCTCTCATTCTCTCATTCTTTTTGTTTGTCCTATTGCTCTTGTCCATTTTCACCATTTTTTTCTTCACCATATATTCTTATCCTTCTCCTTCATAGATACGTCACACAATTCATGCCTTCTACCAGAGCAAGACTACTCTACCCTGGACTTTGTTCACGCCAACTTTACAGAAGGCTCACTTGTATGGGCAAAAATGCAGGGATTCCCATGGTAATTAAGAAAACTAATTATATTCTATTTTCTTTTTATCTTTAAATAAATCAAATAAAGGGAAATTAATCAAAGGGAGAAAAGATACTTGAACATGGTCTATAATCAGGTTATCTTTCTGCAGCAGCGTTTTAATCATGTTTTATTGATTTTTCAATGTGGTTTATATAACAAGATATGAAATCATTGGTTTTATCATTTTGACTAATTAATATATTTTTAGCGGTAACATGAGAACCCTTTCATCAATAAATGTTTGTATTGCAGTTTTATGTTTGTATGGTAATGTTATAATACTTTTACTTAAAGGTAAAGACCAGTTATGGTCATGTGATTGCATTGTGAAAGAAACGTTGTGGAATCGATCAGAAAAGGTTGATCATCTAGCATCTAGCATCTGCAAGGTTCTGGAATCATCAAAATGATAAGAAATTTAGCCCATTCTTCGTAAAGTTACAAGCACTATACACAGAAAGATGTATATGGGACTACCCTATATCTCTCACAGACCATGAGAGAAACAAATTTACCAAATATATGAATTAGTAGGCGGTTTCCCGGCAAATTTTTTATCATCATGTATTAGTCAAAACATATTCTTTCACATGATTGGTAATGAGAGCTTCCATTTCATTTTTTGAAATTGGGGCGTTTCCAATACTGGTCTTTACCTTTAAGCTAGCCTGCTATGATTATAGAAGACTAACTTTGTATTGAATTTTTAAGGTTTAAACAAAAAAGTTTGTAATATTGTAAGACCAAATAACAAACATGAAGTGTTTCTCGTCCCTGCCTCCTTTTGGGCCAATGCCTCCCCTTTTCACTACGGTATTTTCTATTCAGAAGAAAACAAAAAACAAAAAAAAGAGCCCCCCCCCCCCCCAAAAAAAAAGCCTGTGGCATATATTTTGTTTAAATAGCTTCTAAGGTGATATTTGTGGGTCATACATTGCATTAGTATACTCACGTAGCACAATATTTGTTGATAAAAAGGCTTGGCCAGCTATAATTAGCATGACAGCCATCTTGGAAAAAAATTGCAAAATAGTAATGCCCTGCCTCCTCCTTTTTTTAAAAGTCCGGTCGAGAAACACATTATTTTTGTTATTTGGCCTAATTTATAAGGTTTTATTTAAGTTTATATTGTAATTTTCTTTATCAAGGTGGCCCGCTATGATTGAAGAAGATCCCGATTCTGAATTGTGCCTATATCCAGATCCAGTGACAGGATATGTGGTCAGTATAAGCATGTGTACAGTTTGATGCAGGGAAAAAAATACATGGGGGCTCAGGGCAAATTCGCCCCCGAAATGCTAAAAAGAGCCCCCAAAAGTCAGAAAACAGCCCCCAAAATTTGCATAAAGTTTAATGCAAAACAAATTAAAGAGTGTTATTTTCATGCAAGCAAGCTTGAAAAGTAGCCCCCCAATTTTTTTTCTTCATTTTTTTCCCCTGGTTTCTTGAATCACATATTTGGTAAATACTGGATTTATCTTTCTATATTTCACTTCAGGAAAAATTGAAAAAATATCCAATATACAAAACAGAACATACATATCAGTCAGTATTTAAAGCCTTATATTGCAAAAGGAAAATGAAAAGGGATTACATATAGTTGTTGACCTACCCTCGCATCCTGTGTGTGTATGCTAAAAGATAAATCTTTTACAGTACTTTTAAAGGTTATGTATGAGAAGAGATATGCTTACCCATGGCAGTGCATTTACACCTTCAGCTCCATGTAGATGGTGTAAAACAAAGATGATAAGTCTAGCAATGGATTTGAAAATTCATTGTCGAAACCCCTCCACACCTTGTACATGTATTAGTACCAAGGGTGTTGTGCACTGGCATAATTCATAAAAACCTTTAAAACCATGCCTACATGATACTTTCTTCCTCCACTTACGTTCCGTCAGAAAGTTAATTTATATTCTATATCTACCTTAATACAAAATAAATGACAAGTTTGAAACAGGATATTGGTGAACAGATTGGTACGGAGCAGTACTGGCTCTTGGTACGGAGCAGTACTGGCTCTTGACTCTTCTTTATTTTTGTTTACACTTCTTCTTTTTACAAATTCTTCTTTCAATTTGATGGATAATAACACGACGTGTAATATAGACAGTAAACATGAGACACGTTTAAATATGTAGAACCAGGTAGGCTGTATTTAGGCGCCTACGGAAAGCATTACATGCGCACGAAATATATACATCAATTTTGTTAGGTGGAAGCTAATCGTGTGATTTATCTATATTTAATTATTTATTTATTTAGTTTTAAGGATAAACCTAGCGAAAATGGAAAACAAGGCGTCCAGTGCCTAGCTAGTGTTGGACACTAGTTTACGGAGGCCACGAACAACCCCCAATGTATTTGTTATTTTTTGGAGGAAACGTGGTTGCGACCAAGGGAACTGAACGAGGGCGCACTCCCTGTTCCTTGTTTATGAAAAAACCGTGCACCTACAATTATTTTGGATAAGAGTTTTGTAGGTGTCATGTAAACATACGTGTAAAATAGCGAAATTGTTGGCAGTATACTACGAATATACGTGCTAGATAGTCAAATACGAACGATAGTGATTCAAATTCCGAGGCTCTGTGAAGGTATGAGGTCAGACTTGGCGTCGGGTTGTAAATAAGCGTTCCTGGCCTTTGTCGACTTCCATCGTCCGTGCCTCGAAATCAGAAAAAGTGAGACATTGGCGTTTAAGGCTGCAGTTGCCCCTCCTGACCTCATGCTGTGGAGACCGTAAGCTGAGATGTCAGTTACAAACGGCTTGATGGCGTCTAGCACTATTTCACGGGTACGGGTATAACTGAGAGGGTGAACGGTAGGAGTTAAACCTTTGGTAGATGAGCATAGTCTACGAAGGACAGGTAGAAGCGAGCCCGGAGGATCTCGGAGGGCTGCAAGATATCTCTCAGCTACACGAACTGGACATGATTGCTTGAATGATCTAGCGATAACGACATCAGACCCCTGTCTAAATTGGTCTGTTTTTGAGCTCGCGAGATGAATGACGAGACGATCAGATGTGAATGTGAGGTCGTTATTGGAAATATTTTTCAGATCATCAAATCTCAAGAAACCAGCATAAGAAATGAAGCACGCAAACAAAACCCGTAGATCTGCTAGAGAAGCATGGTCATGCCCGTATTTCTCGTAGATCTTCATCAGAATATCCGGGGTGATCGGATGCTTTCTTAGTGTCGGTGAAGATGTGGCGCGTTTGAAACCTTGCAGGGCGAGCTTGATCATTGGGTTATCGGTAGGAGAATGCAGACCTGCTAAGTTGTGGACCCACTTTATAGCTGCTGTCGCAGAGTCGGCAAGCGACTTCATGCCGGTTGTAGCCAAATGTGATATGTACAGAGATAAATGGAAGGATTGCACCGGGAAAACCGACACACCTTTTTTAGACGTGGCCCAATCCTCCCATCTTTCCCAAGAATGAAGGTATTGCTTGGTGGTTGAAGATGCCTTGGCAGTCATCAGGAGTGAAGGAAGATCATAGACTGCCAAGGCTTGTAATGATGGATCCTGGAGTGGCGAGGACAGCTTGCTCCATTCTTCTGCCAAATGGAAGATATAAAAAAGAAACAAAACCGCAAAACCGACAAAAATAGCGTGGTCGCATAAAAGGGCGACAACTTTTGACGATCATGATCATGACACAAATAATGATCGGTGTAAATAAATGCTATGCATTTGCTTCTTTAATATGATATATGTAATAGTTTTAAAAGGGAAGTTATTTTGGGATGGGAGGGTAACAGAGCTCTGACTGCATAACCGAGAATGAGCGTGTAAGCTCGAATCTCGAATAACGAGAATGCATATAACAAAAGATTACATAATGCAGCTGTTCGCGAAGGTATGCGTTCGATAACGAACATAAATTCCACTTTTTTCCTCCACTTACGTTCCGTCAGAAAGTTAATTTATATTCTATATCTACCTTAATACAAAATAAATGACAAGTTTGAAACAGGATATTGGTGAACAGATTGGTACGGAGCAGTACTGGCTCTTGAGAAAACGCCAAAGAAAGTTGGCGAAGACGGGTAAAGAGTGACACTGACGCTTGTACATTCTGTCTGCATTAAATCAATATTGCATACCAAATGATGCATTGAAACGATTTATGCATACCAAATGATGCATTGACAATTTATGCATACCAAATGATGCGTTAAACTATTTTTTTTTTTTTTTTAATTTGTTTATGCCAAATGATGCATTAAATCAATGTTGCATACCAAATGATGCGTTAAAACGATGTTTACATGCCAAATGATGCATTAACAATTTTTGCATGCCAAATGATGCATCCATGAAACAATGAACTAAAACAAAGGTGCATGTCAAATGACGCATTAAACAAAATAGCATACCTAATGATACATTTTAGACACATGTTGAACAGTATCCCATTTCCGTACAACAAAATCCCTGATTATTCTGTCGGGGTGGACGTTTATAGTCGAAACGGAGAGCTAAGGAAAGAAAAGAAGGGTTCTCATTAAAAACGGTTGCGACTCCTAAAGAAGATGGGTGAAAGGAAATGTTAAGAAGCCTCCAATCGTGCACGTGAGGGTCCAAATGAGATCCGTCTGGACAGACAATCGGCCAAAAGTAAGAAGAAGGCCACTTAGGGATGATCAAGGTCGCGGTGGCACCATCTGATGCTAAGCGCTTGATGACCTGTGAGATAAGGCATATGGGTGGACAAATATAATTGTTATCAAAGTGCCAGTCCTGGCAGAAGGCGTCCACACCGGAAGTACCCCTGCACCAAAATCTGGAGTTAAAGGTTAAGACTTTCTTATTTTGAGGCGAGGCGAATCTGTCCACAGTATGAGGTCCCCACAAGGAGTCGATGACTGAAAAGGAAACTTCATCGATTTCCCAATCATCATAGTCTTGGTATTTACTTATTTTATCGGCTATTTTGTTCTCGCTCCTAGGCAACCATTCGGGATATATGACGATATTATGAGTTTGGCACAAATCGAAAATTGCAAGAGCAATGTCATGAAGGTCTGGCTTGACACTCCCGTTCTTGATAATGCGTGGGACATTTGCATTGTCTGTCATCCACTTGAGCTTTTGATTTTGGAAAAGAGAATGGCCTTCAGAAATTATTCGAAGTACGGCGGCCAGTTCGCGCCAAGTAGAACTTTTGAGCGACTCTGCGCGAGTCCACTTTCCGTGGAAACGCGTGTGAGTGTTGTCCTGTACGTAGCCTCCGTAACCGGTATCGCTAGCGTCTGAAAAAACTAGCGCAGATGGGGCTAAACAAAATTTAAAAGGAAAACCATTAAACTCTGTAATATTCTTCGTCCAAAAATGCAGTTCTTTGATTACGGGATCGGGTAGCATTATGGAATCTGACCAAAGCGCACGTGATTCGATTGCGCGATACGAGGCGCGTGTCTTGAGCCTACATATAGGACCGAGTGCGAGAGACATTGAGATGATTTGTCCCGCGAATGAAGCCAAATTCTTTATAGGTACTGGTCGTGCTGACTGTGTCAAAGAAACAATCGCTTCGATGCTGAGCAGCAATTTGTTGATCTTAGATTGTGGTACAAAAAATCGCTCTGTTATTGAATCTAGAACGAGACCTAGATATTGGATTTGATTGGTGGGTTCCCATTTGCATTTTGTCTTGCTGGGGACAAACCCGCTGCGGGTAAGGGTGTCGCGCACTAAGGTCATGCTCGATAGAGCCGAACTGAGGCTGGGGGAAATGACGAGACCGTCGTCGATATAAACGAAGGAAATAATGCCGCGGGCGCGCCAGTAATAGACTAATGGTCTAGTTAGCTTGGTAAACAAGTAACATGCGCTGTTGAGGCCAAAAGGTAGAACCGTGAATATGTAATATCTAACGATTGAATCATTATGAACCCAGGAGAAGCCTAAGTATTGCTGGTGTGGGGGGAAGATATCGACGTGATGATATCCGGATTCTAGATCGAAAGAGAAATAAAATTGGTTTGGACCGAGTACTTGTGAAATGTGGGGTAAATCTTCATACTTGAATTTAAACTTCTTAACATATTTATTTGGGTGGCGTAGGTCCAGAACCAATCGTAACTTTTTGCCTTCAGCGACTGTTAATGGATTGCAGCATGTGGGACGTGATTTTACTTCGACGACGCACTGTCTTTTCAACAAATCGGCAATGGCCGTCTCAACAAACTCAGAATGATTCAAACTCGATCTGTTATTCTTTGCATAAAACTGAGGGGGAAATATGTCAAAAGGTAACTTATAGCCTTCATTGATAATATCAAGAATAAATGGTGTGGCTTTAAGCTCAGACTTCCAAAAATTATAAGATCGTTTAAGTCTACCTTTGACTCCTGGTGGTAGCTTCACTCTAAAGGGTTCCTTGGGTGACGCCTGGGGGCCCTGGTTGCTGGCGTAATGGCTGTCGACTGGCTCTGATAGCTGGACAACTGGTACGGACGTGACCGGCGATGCCGCACTGGAAGCAGACACGGTTATCGTAGCGGCGCTGAAAATTTGGTGTGAAGGTGGCCGGGAAGCGGCGAAAAGAACCAACAGGGCGTTGAGCAGGGCGAGGATATGGGCGGGGCCTTCCCCGGGTCGACCTTTTGGCCGAAGATTCCGCTCTTTTTGCAGAAGCGGCTTTCTCCGCCTAGACAAAGAAAGGTGGTATGAATTAATAAATACGCTCGGATAATTTGTGTTACATAATATATAATCGATATCTAATACTGTGTGCAAATAAGAGACTGCTTTCCGCATAATATACAATCGGTTATAATTAAATGATATAACCGTCATTTCTAATCGTTCATTCATTTCATTGTGAACAAATTATGTAAGTGAATTCGAGGACAATTTAATGGAAAAATTACGTATTACCTTTCGAAGACGCTTCTCATCACCGGAGTCGTCGGCAAGTTCATCGGCGACATATTCGTTTACAGTTGACCATCCGAGTGGCGACCGGTCAGCGATTCTTATCAGCTTTTGCCTGTCATTAAGTTCTCGGAGTGCTTCCTTCAGGGTTAGCGCTGTTGTGTCAAAATCCCCCTGCTCGTTTAGGGCGATGCCTCTCTCAATCAATCTTTCGACCTTTTTAGAGTGTTCAAACTGTTGTTTGTTCCCTTCGCTCTTGAATGTTGGGATGGGTTTGGGTTGTTGAACCGTCGATGTGCAGGTGTCAACCCGGCGCTGTAAGGCGTGGATGGCCGACAGGATTTCTTCGTTCGAGGCGGCGGGAATTTCGTCCATATCGTTATGGGTGTGGCAGTTAGCTTGAAGTACTTGTTAGGCCTATAAGTATAAGAACCGAGAGCTCTGACTGCATAACCGAGAATGAGCGTGTAAGCTCGAATCTCGAATAACGAGAATGCATATAACAAAAGATTACATAATGCAGCTGTTCGCGAAGGTATGCGTTCGATAACGAACATAAATTCCACTTGTATTTATCAACTACTTTTGATTTTGTATCACTTTATTGTCAATCTTCAATAGTATAAACATAAACAAAGTGCACAGTCACAGACATATATAATAAGAGTAGTCCAGGTCATTGCTCATATAAAATAATAATAATAATACAGACATTTATAACGCGCAACATATCCACCCAGAGGGTGCTCAAGGCGCTTACAATGAGCTACATAATATACTTAGAAACAATTTTGCTTACATTACATTACACATGGTTATAAAAAAGAAGAAGAAGATGATATTAGTTAAAGTTGGCCATTAGATAAGTTTTCAGGCTGGCCTTGAAACTATCTACTGATTTACAGTCCTTAAGTGTGTTAGGGAGACTGTTCCACAATCGGGGGGCTGCTGAGGCAAATGCTCGATCTCCCCATGATCGTCTGGTCTTACTGTTAGGGATGATCAGAGTTGATGTATTGGCAGAACGCAGACCAGAACGACCAGGCTTGCAAAAGTTGAGTAGAGAAGAGATATACTGTGGCGAGGAGAACTACAAGGCACGGTATGTGATCAGAAGGATTTTGTAGGTGAGACGATGTTCAACAGGAAGCCAATGCAGGGATTTAAGGACTGGAGTGATGTGGGCGAACTTGCGTGTATATGTCACTAGACGGGCAGCAGCATTCTGAACAAGCTGGAGCCTCTTAACTTGAGACATAGGGATGCCATAGAGTAAAGAGTTACAACAATCGATGCGGGATGTAACAAATGCATGCACAAGCTGCTCAGCCGCCTTTGTGGTGAGATACTTGCGAATAGCACGAAGATTGCGGAGACTGTGGATCGCAAGTTTAACACTTGATGATACTTGCGACTCCATGGTCATATTGGAGTCAAAAATAACTCCAAGATTTCGAACTTTCTTCACTGGAGTAATTGATTACGAACCAATATTCAGATTGGGGGTTACCGACTTGGCGAGTTGCTGCTTGGAACCCAGCATAACAAACTGAGATTTGTCGTCCTTGAGTTTCAAGTAATTCTCCTTCATCCAATTCCTAATGTCACTTATACAGGCTTCATTTCATTTCATTTATTTAACCAGTATAAAAAATAAAAAAAACTAGATTTGTAATACTTGTTTGGAACAAGTATAGGTGGGCTGATCCAACAAAAAACTGAGACAAAATAAAGGGTACGTTTGAGATAGCTTTTTGTCTCAGCTACAACATACTCGAAGTTCAGCGTTAATCAAGCTAAAACGACCTAGATATTGCTCGCGAAAGACGGGAATGTAGAATCGAGTTTTGAGAAAAAGTCATGTCCCATGGAGAATACACGCAAAATGTGAACAATTGACATGCCTCCTTTAATCGCAAAAATACGCCATAATGCCTTCGTCAAAATGAAAAATAGTGAAACTACATTTGTGGAGAATTGACTCAGCTACAACATATCGAAATTTGGAAGAAAATCGATCAATATTTACAGAGATACAATCAATTTTACATAAATATGCTGACGTTATAATATGCAAATTCGTATTTTGAGTTCCAAGGCCATTGTGATGATGTCACGATACACTTAATGGCCAAATGAGACATGAAATCATATCTCCGACTCATACTCTATCTAAATATGAAAAAAAATTGAGGATCCCGGTGCATTCCAAAGAGCTATAATGGATTTTGTATAGGCATGTTTTTGCCCATATATGCTATATATTATAAGAATCGCGCGCACAGACATTTATCTTGAATGGACGCTCATCTTAATATAAAGGATCATAAAGAGATGAACATAGTATCAAATTGTTTTAAAAAATATGGAAATTATCATGAAAGAAAAAAAAATGGCGATTCTACGTTGTGTAATGGTGTTACGCGCGGAAATGCGCGCGCATGCGCGTTTTTTTATAAAATGCTTAAAATGACCTGAAACGTATGCAAAAAAAATTTAAGACGATTTTAAGCATTTAAATTTTTTGCGCGCGGACATACGCGCACGCGCGCATTTTTTGACCTGAAATTGACCGGACACATATTGACCTTGAATCTGATAAATATGAATGAGAAATGAATTACCGTTATGAAAATATGATCATGAGTAAATTTTCGGAAAATTTCACAAAATGGCGCCTAGATGACATCATCAATCAAGGTCAAGGTTGAAAACTTTGCTGTGCCTTGCTCATATGCCTATACATATGTGTGCCAAATTTAAAGACATTTGATTGAGCCATTTTCAAGTTATCTTGCTCACAAAAAAGTGGGTCGAAATAAGAAAAATAAAGAAATAATAAAGGCAATTTTAACAACATTATAAGGTGGTCTATGTTAGATACAGCCCACCTGAAAAAAACAAACAATTTACAATGAAAATACAATATACAATATACAATATAATGGTTAGGACCCCTAAGAAGCAGAAATCTGCTTGTAATCGGGGCCCTGCAAACAAACAATAAGAAGATAATGCACATAAATTAACAATACAAAGTAAAGGACTCAAATAATACAAGTACGCACCCGTACATCAACACACACGCACGTTCATAAAGGTTACAGAGAAAGAATAGAAGGAAGCGAAAATAGGGCAGAAAGAGATAAAAGTAGAAAAAAGATGGGAAAGAGAAGTACTTACTCAACCATGGATTGAAAAATACTTTTTTTATACATTGATTTAAATCTGGTAATTGTAGAACTTGATCTTAGGTCATAATTCAAGGAATTCCACTCCCGTACCCCAACAAATGATATAGAATTATACAGTGAAGTTGAACGACAGAGTGGGTGATGTAAATTTAGACGTTGACGAGTGGGGTAATTGTGAATAGAAGAATTTGTGTGGAACATATTAAAAACAGATGGTAACAGGTTTTTATGAAATTTAAACATAAATATACATGTATTAAGTTTGATCAAATCATATACAGGAATAATTTTCAGTTTAATAAATATTGGTAAACTTAGAGACATATAATGACTATTTGTTATTAACCGAGCTGCACGTTTCTGTAACATATAAATCTTGAACAGTTTTGTTTTGTAAGTATTACCCCAAATGATATTGCAATAATTTAAGTGGGGAAGAAGTGTTGCATTGTAAATATTCATTAATATGTTCCTTGGGAGAAAATTCTTTAGTCTAGATAAGACACCAATACTTCTAGAAATTTTAGAACAAACATAATCAATATGACATTTCCAATCTAGAGTTTCTTCAATATTAGTACCTAAAAAAATAACACTTAGTTCTTTTTCAATAGTTACAACAATAGAGCTTCAACACGAGCAATCCAGGCATCAACTTCCCCTTGTGTGGGAGAACACGAAAAGTATATCTGCGTGTCATCAGCATACATATGGTGCTCGAGATTCATAAACTGCCAAAGCAGGGCATACAATCCAAAAGATATATATAAGACATAGAGATGTTATAAAACATGATTACTATAGCCTATGTAATTGGGTGATAACCAGCTTAGTAAGGTTTTATGCATGTGGGCCCGTGCATTCAGATACCTCTCTCACAGTTCTCTCTCTTTCTTTTAATTCGATGGGTCAGTGACACAAAGACGTACCTTCATTTTGGCCATTTTGAGAAAAAGTGGTTTATGTGTCACTGAGCACTTGGGCCTTTAAAGAGTTAAGTCTAGTTTTCCTATCCATAAACTTTAATTGGGTGTTGGGTGAAGTTAAGTCTTTGTGTTTCTTGGAAAGCCCACATTTTTCTGAACATTTTGATATCAAATACTAATTTTGGAAAAATATGGAGTTACGTCTTTGTGTCACTTAACCCTCAATTTATTCATTTGTTTCTTTAACAGACCGACTACCATGTTGTTTTTCTTGACAAGAAAGTCACAAGATGCTGGGTCAAGGTTTCCAATATCCAGAAATATGAAGACGCAGCATGTCCTGGTTCCGTAAGTAGTAATTAAAGTACACCAGGGGGGTGTTTCACAAAAATTGTCGACAAATGACAGTTTTTGTTATAAGCTACTGAAATCCTTGCTTCTGATTGGTTATCAGCAGGTTTGTCACTGATTTTTGTCATTTGTCATTGAAAAAAGGCTTTGTGAAACACCCCCTTGGAGTTATCCGAAGAATCAAAAGTGTTTTGAATTGATGCAAAATTCATATCATTGCAAAGGGCAAGCCTTAATGATCCAATATAACAAATTCCCTCTTCAAAATATGTATGGGGCCTGAAGTAATCATCTCTCAAAAGTGTTGATTTTGAGATCAAGATTCTCTGCTTTCAGCGGTCTCCCGTAGAGCGTCAAGATTTGTGACGTCACATGCGAGACACAGCTAGCCACAAAGCACTTTACACATTTCCATGATATCTATGTGATTTTTCTTTCGCAGAGATACCACGTGGGCTCAAGGCCGACTGCAGCGGAAATCTTTCCATCCCAGGGATGTCGTTTAAAGCCGGTAACCGGTAAAACTTGCCGCCTATTCACTCGTTTCTTACCGGCTATAATTCCTATAATAAACCTTGCAAAAATCACAGAAAGTAGATCTAAATCAATGCTAATCCAAAATTTCCTTAATTTCGTCCAAGATATAATTAGTGCCGCACATACACGGCCGCAGTCGACGAAATCCCTTACGATCACGAACGCGACGTCGTCCGTACTTACCTAGACCTATCTATCTAACGTTACATCGCAGTTCTCCTCCCCACAGCGCGGCGGCCAAGCCCGCCTGTCCCTACCCCATTGTGATCCCGATGTGCACGCGAGAAGACGATGCACTGCACAAAATATATACACACTGATCATAACAAAACTGAAGCTAGCTCGCTGTAACCAAACTATCCGTTGCCGATTTGATATTTGAAGATCACAGAAACCGGGGCCTATACACGTGCGTGCAATGTCTAGAGACAACGTACTTTAGATTCTGAGATGCGCAAATCGGCAACAGAGTTTTGAACTCGGCTGAGTTTAGGCCGGCCACGGCCGTCCCCGGCGGACCCCCGCAGCTAGCTCGCATGATATATGCTGGCTCGCGCTCCGCGAATATTCAAAACTAACTTCCGATCGCAATCGATCTCGAGTTGAATAAACGTTGAAAAGAAAAGTTGAATAAACAAATATACAGTGTCTTCACTTTGTCAGGAAAAACAGTGATATAACATTATAAAATGAACAGGAACTGAAGTAAATTCTTAAATGTATTCAATAATTTCATGTCAAAAAAAAATAATTAAATGAGAATTCATATGGGGAGCCAAATAAAAGTCACAAGTAAAAAAAAAAAATCAAAATCTAGCCTCTGCTGCCCATTATTTAAATACTGTACATGTATTCAACAAATCATGATGTAGAAAGATTGAGTATGGTGCATCATCTCAGTTTAATTAAAAATTACAAAGTAATGGTACATGTACAAAGTGATAAATAATTATCAACTTAATAACTTTTCTTATGAGTTATGATTGTTCATGTAATATTAAACATGAACAATATGTGTGTTTATTACAATATATGTGTAATACAAGGTAGGAAAGATAACTACAAATTTTCTTCTTAGGTATGCACCAGATTGCACGATTTCAAGTGGAAAATCCCAAAAGGTCCCTACTGTGGGAGGGGGGGTGTCCCCCCCTCCCACACCCTCCCCCCCTCGGTCGCTTCGCTCCCTCGCAGTGATGGTACCTCCTATAAAATTCAAATTACCTCCTTCAAAAATAATTAACAAGACCCCTGCATCCATATATAATTTGTCCATAATTATCAGTTGCCGTAAATTTTCTTCAGGTGACTACTTTAATGGTTTGTTTGATAAAAACATTAAAATACAATAGGTAATATTAACAAATTTGTTATAGTTCATAGTAAGATATAAAATATAAAGATATACTGAAATATGTATAAGCGATAATCTTTCCTCTCAGAATAATAAAGGGATTTTAACAGATTGAAACAATCAGTAAATTACAGTTAATACATTGGAACATTACTTCAAATTAATAGAAAATTAGTTAAGATTCGCGATAGCAAAATATATATATATATTAATAATACTCACAGATTTTATACGGATCATGTGCTGATCGGTTTGCAAGCAGGGCCAACTATTTCAAATGGTTACAATAGAAAAAACTTAGTGATTTAGCAAATCTTTTGCAAAGTTCTCGCCTTCTAGTGTCCAGAGTTTGGAGATTTTTGTTTGGTCATTTGTAGGGCATTTTCGTAGGCCAAGTACAATGATCCCAGTACAATTTGGAGTGCACGTTTCTGGATCCTTTCAATCTGGGCAGTTTTGTCGGTTTGTTAAGCCCTGATGCCACACTGGAGCAGTATTCTCATCAAGAGGCCTGACATAGCCTGTGTATACACATAGTAAGTCTTTCCATGGTAATTGGAATGGTTTGAGAGACCTTAGCATGTACATGCGCCTATTTGCGTTATGCACCATGTTATCGACATGGCTGTTCCATTTCAGATCTGACTGTAAAAGTATCCCCAGGGTTTTGGCTGATTGCACCTCATCAAGGGTCTGGTTCCCAAGCCTTACATTAATTGGAAGGAGTTGAGTTTTTTCCAAAATTTAATCTCATTACATGACATTTACTGGCATTAAGCTGCATGGCGTTGTTTTTGCACCATGTGTTGAGTTCAGATAGGCCATTGTGGACTTCAGCAGCTGTGACCTGTGGTCTCTCTTCCAATATTGTTATATCATCAACATATTTCAAATGCTCCAATTTTGAGGATGCCAATGCATCATTGATGAGGACTAGGAAGAAGACCGGGCCTAAGCGTGTCCCATGTGGGACGCCCATGTTCACTGGAGCCCAGGTAGACACGACATCCTGGTAGCGAACACACTGGGAGCGACCAGTCAGAAATTTTAATCCAGGGTACAGTTGAGGGACAAGACACAAGGTGGATGAGTTTTGAGATGACTACTGTATGATCAGCTTTATCAAAAGCCTTAGAAAAGTCTATTGTTACTAGAGTGGATTTGGTACCAATTTTGTCTGCATGCTTCGTTAGAAAGTTTACAATATCTACAAGACAGTGTGTTGTTGATCTACCCAATCTACTTTCAAACTGTTTGGCATTAAGTTTGGATGAGATATCAGACATCAACCACTTTGTTATGAAAAATTCTGCTACCTACACAAAGTGGTCCGTAAGTGCAATCCGTCTCAGTTTATTGATTCTTAGACAAACAATTATTTGTGTAGTACCTTTTGTCATGTTAAAGCCATATATACTTCGCTTTTCAAAACGCCTTTAATCGTAATTTAACATTAATTGGTTTTCATTATTCCTAGACCATTGGAAAATATTTACCCAGAAATGTTAACCCTTTGCTTGATTTACTCGACAAATGGAACAAAAAAATGACTGCCACAGTCTCTTATGTCGTACATACAAACGGGTACAAGACATGAAACATTCTAAACTGTATGGCAGTCTAGGTTTTCAGAAAGCAGCAAGTGAAGAGTTAAACAGGTAATAGGTCATTCATTATCTTGTTTACAAGCATGTTCTTGGTGAACTTCTCCCAGAACAGTCTCTTAGCATACCTCTCTTCGTTCCAGAGAAGGTAGGGTTTGTTCTGACTCAGAAGTAATCTCACCAGATAGGGCATCCTTCCTTGAGAGATATCGTCCTTAAAGACCAGCAGAGCCTTCTCAATCTCTTCCTCATTCATCAGATCAACAGCCTGCCGTAACTTTGTGATGAAGTTGTGGTCATTGATGGCAGATTTACTGACCACCAGGACAGTCTTGAAGCTGTTCTCCATGACATAGATCACGGCATCCATGTAGAACATGTCCAGAGGGAGGTCCTTGTCTCCAAAGACCACTCTGTTCAAGTGTGGAAGGTGTTCCTGGATGCCAGGTCTGAGGGTATCCTGTACCCACTCCTCGTCGTCTTCATCAAAGACAATATTGACGTCGTATTTGTAATCAGCGTGTTCTCGACCATCCTGGAATTCCTCATAACCCAGTATCCAGAGTTTAATGTGGAAGCATTTGTAGCTGATCCACCAACGTTTTTGATAGGCAGTTGCCATTCCTAGTAGGAAAGAAACACAGAGGATGGATATTCCAATGTAGAGAGCAATTTTTGGGGCACATGAATATCTTGGCTTGAAATTCAAGAGTGGCTGTCCTGCAAGAGAAGGGAGGGATGTCAGTGAGCAGATTGTTTCTTGTGGCTTCTCCAGTGTGATGTTGCTCTTGTCCAATTCCATTCTGAACCACATCAATTTGCAAACACATGCGAGAGGGTTGTTTGAAATGTCCAGGTTCTTCATTGGCAGTATTGTCCCCTCCTCGATCAAAGATATATCATTGTTTGCAATATCGAGTAAAAAGAAGTATGTCTTCTGAGAGAAGACATCATGGTTTATATGTTCAATGTCATTGTGGTGGGCATACAAGGCCTTTAAAGAATGGAGGTCTATCAGATGCTGCGGTAGCAAAACTTTGATGTTGTTGTAATCAATGTACAGAAACGCAAGGGAAGACATATTTCGAAAAATGTCTTGATGTAGCACGGCTATCAAGCAATGGTCCAACCTTAATGTAGCAACACTTTTCAGTTGATGAAAAGTACCTTGATGCATCCCATTCAGGGCATTGCCACTGAGGTAAAGAACTTCCAGTTGAGATACTGTAGAGAAAATAGAGACATTCTTCTTGGAGTCCCACAAGGAGTTGCTACTCAGTGCACATTTACTCAGGTAAAGCCTCTGCAGTGAATCAAGGCCAAGAAAGGTTTGCTGCCCAGGGTCCAGGGATGTGCCAGATAAATGGATTTCTAGGACCTGTCCTAGATTTGCAAAGGGAGAAGCAAACGAACCGATATGGCCTCCTGCAGACAAGTCCAATCTCTCCAAGTTCAGGAGTCCTCTGAAAGCATCATTCTTTATGATAGCAATCGGATTCTTAGCCAAGGTCAAATTTGTGAGATTAGCTATGCCCAAGAAGGAGTCATCATTTAAGCGTGTAATGGCATTGTTGGATATATCTAGAGCTGGTAGGTTAGGTAAGTCCCAAACCAGAGAGGTGAGGAATTCGATATGGTTTCCATCCAGTGCTAGATTTTGTAATGTTTGAAGTCCTTTGATTTGGACAGCACTCTCCGCCGTCAGTTCATTGTTAGAGAATTTAAGTGTCTGAAGTTGAGAAAGACCAGTAAACATCCTGCTGTGAATGTCTATGATTTTGTTGTTCGCAAGAGTAAGGAATTTTAGTGAGGTCAGACCAGCGAATGAATCGTTTTGAAGACGCATTATGCGACATTGAGATATGTCAAGATTCTCAAGCTCATCAAGGCCATCAAAAGCCTTTGAAGGAATGACTTGGATCTTGTTTTCTCCTAGGTGGAGGCTTTTAATCTGGGGAATTTTCAGTAGGTTCTCAGTAGAATTGATGACAGGAAGGATTTTAGATATATTATTCGCAGACATCAGAAGTATAGTTAGAGACGTCATTCCTAAAAATGGCATGAGGCTGAATATTTCAATGTAATTGTTAGTGAGTGAGAGTCTGCTGACATGCTTTAGATGACTAAATGTGTACTTGTGTAGAGTCTTTATTTTGTTTTGAGAGAGTGACAATTTGGATGCATTCTCAAGTGGATACAAATCTTGAGTATCTATGGTTGTGATATCATTCCCTTGTAGTTGCACCGAAGACAGATTCTCACTCTTAAATCCAGTGAAATTTAGAAACTGAATTCTGTTGTTTCCCATGTCAAAAACACTAATTTCTTTCAAAGGGCTTATGGCCGTCATGGGAATCTCTGTGAGCATATTGTTAGCCAAGTCAAGGATATTCAATTGCTGATTGTTCCTTAACAAGTCGTCCTTCAATTCACCTATGTTGTTCTGAGGCAGCGAAAGCTGTTGTAGCTTTAGCAGGCAAAGTAGAGAGCCATCTTCGATTAATGTGATGTGATTGCTAGTCAAGTCAAGAACCACCAGGTTTGGTAAACTGTGAAAGGAAGAGTTGTGGAGAGTGGTGACACCATTCCTACTCAGATCAAGAATAGCAGTTTCCTCTGGCAGGTCCGAAGGCACCGTCGATAAGCCCAGTCTGCTGCAGTCGGCCTTAAGCCCACGTGGTGTCTCTGCGAAGCTGCACTCTGCAGGAGCTGTGGCTGCTGTTTGGTCGATGTCTTGCCCGGACAAAGTCTGCATCATCATCAGAATCAGGAGCAGAAACAACATCTTCTGTTTGGCGCTGGAAGAAGCCATCCTAATGACCTTAGCAATCACTGCTTCAAAGTTCTTTTGTCGGAAATGTAAGAAGACTTGTTACTGAACAAATGTCTGTTGCTGTACCGGTAACTTCAAATCTTTTTAATGACCTGAGCAATCACTGCTTAAAAGTTCTTTTGTTGGAAATGTATCGAAGACTTGTTACTGAACAAATGTCTGTTGCTGTACCCGTAACTTCAAATCTGCAGGGGGAAAAATGTAGGGTAAACACATTTTCAGTGTCAGCTTAGACAATCTTGGACAAGCTATTCAGTCATATTTGTATTAATACAGTGTTTATTTACTCCTTCGTATGATCAGTATAGGAGGAAAAGTAATAATGACAAATGCACAAATAAAATATTAAAACATTAAAGGTAGTACAAAGTTTTGGGAATTTTGAAAATTGGGTGGATAGTGATTCTTTACAATTTTGATATATTTGGATGCCCCTTTGGATGTATTATAAGCACTAGAAATTTTAGCCCCTAAATCTTTTCTGTTTATGAGAAAAATTGAATATAAAAATTTACCGGTGCTCCCGGTAAATTTTGATAAATTTCGAATAGCGACTACGGCCGTATAATGGTAGCTGCGACCATGAAAATCTCAGAATATGTAATTGTGATATATAATTTCCAAACAGGAATAGCTGATCGGTCGATTTTAGTCAAGAAACATTGTTTTAAAGCTTAATTAATATCTTGACCTTGAGAGGGAGCTATACAACATAAAGAGTTTATTAACTAAAATTTAACAACTTTAGACTTGATTTCAACTGCGACAACGATCACTGAATATTGTAGGATCGCATACCGGTATGTTTCCAATATGTTCATTTGAACCAAATTCATGACCCCATACCAAAACTTTGTATTACCTTTAAACTTGACCAAACAAGACAATTGAAATTTGTTTAAACTTACCAGCAATCTTCAGCTCTATTTCAGTGAATGTGGTCTTTATCATGTTGCACATGGCTTTATATGACCTCATGTGCTGGTGCTGCTTTTCTTAAACATCCGTCTTGAATATGCGTACATGTAAATAGCAAATATGAGGATAGCAGGAGAGAAGTGAGAACATACATTTTGCTTCCTTATCCTTTTCCTTTTCCTGTTCCGTTTTAAAGTGGGCTCACTGGGGTTCTGGTATTTTTTCATTGGCATATCTGGGCTTAGAACTTATGTGAATTGCAAAATTATTGTGTCTGTGCAAAATTGTTGTTTCTGTGAAATTCGTAAAAAAATTCATGTGTGCAAATGTTTTTGATATACCAGTGTACTCAAACGTTATGTGGTTGCATTGTGAAAGAAACTGTGTGGAAGCGTTCGGAAAATGTTGATCATGTAACACATAAATATTGGAGATTATTGGTGTATAAACTGTTTACCATATACTGTGAGGTTTGGGAATCATCAAAATGATAAGGAAATTGGCCCATATTTTGCTAAAAGTCACATGCACTGTACACAGAAATGTGGATATGGGAAAAAAAAAAAAAAAAAAAAAATTGCAACGACTCAGCCAACCGCTGAATAAAAGCCGGGGGGGGGGGGGGGGGGGGGGGGTAAGAGGACACTTTTTTTTTTTTTTTTGGTCACAAATTTTTTTTATTTGACATTTTGCTCCGTT
This sequence comes from Strongylocentrotus purpuratus, assembly GCF_000002235.5. NCBI lineage: Eukaryota > Metazoa > Echinodermata > Echinoidea > Camarodonta > Strongylocentrotidae > Strongylocentrotus > Strongylocentrotus purpuratus. The sequence goes on from NW_022145520.1 coordinate 1,889,141, forward strand.
GGCATTGCCATTGGCAATTTTTTTTTTTTTTTTTTTTTTAATAAAAAATATATATATATAATTTTATTTTTGGTCAGGGGGGGGGGGCACGCCCCTGTTTTTCAGTACATTTTGGGCAAATTTAGGACTGATTTTAACATACTTTTTTTTTGGTGGGGGGGGGGGCACATGCCCCCTGTGCCCCCCCCCCCCTCCTAGATCCGCCACTGAAACATGTGGTGAGAGAGTGTTGTCCTCAACCTAGTACACGTAATTATCACTCGTCATATTTTGATTATATGAGGGCATTTGAAGAACAATTCACTTCAGGGGACTTTTTTCTATGAAACTCTTCTACAGAGACATCTAATGGCAGCACAGCTAAAAGCCGGGTATTAATCTTCAAGTTTGGAAGCGCTTAGTGATTGTAATAAGCGCTATATAAAAACTGAGTTATTAATAAGAAATTAGTTTTCACTTTTCCCAGGACTCAACCTTCTCTTTACGCCTTTTGATAATAATAATAATAATAATTACTACTAATAAAACTATTTTATATAGTGCATATTAAACACATAAGCAAAATTGCATGTTTTTTTTTTACTGGTTTGCAATTATAAAGACACAAACCATGGTGATGTTGGTATTATACAGCAACAAATTATACCTCAACCCTTTTGACATATATATATATATATATATATATATATATATATATATATATACACATATATATATACATCACAAAATCATCAGTCACCCAAAATATCCAAGATTATTTTACAGTTCCATGCTTGTACAACTTCCTTTTCAAGTGCGTCATATTTCTCTCGTGTATGAAATGTCATACAAATAAACAAATACAAAATAAATATATATCTGTTATTTTTTATTCATTTAAATTCAATCGAAAAAATTTAATCAGAGACTGGCTCTTATTACAAATCAAGATCATCAAGCACAGGTACTTTTTATGCCTCCGTTACGAAGTAGCCGGAGGCATTATGTTTTCGGGTTGTCCGTCCGTCCGTACGTCCGTACGTCCCGTTCTCGTGATCGCGTTATCTGAAGAACTGGTTGATGGATTCCTGCCAATCTTTGGTCATGTATGTATCTTGTAGAGCCGATGAACTGATTAGATTTTGGGGTTACGAGGTCAAAGGTCAAAGGTCACAGGGCTCATTATGTATGCAAAACGAGCTTGTGATCGCGTTATCTGAAGAACTTGGTGATGGATTCCTGCCAAACTTTGGTCATGTATGTATCTTGTAGAGCCGATGAACTGATTAGATTTTGGGGTTACGAGGTCAAAGGTCAAAGGTCACAGGGCTCATTATGTATGCAAAACGAGCTCGTGATCGCGTTATCTGAAGAACTGGTTAATGGATTGCTGCCAAACTTAGGTCATGTATGTTACTTGCAAAGCCGAAAAACTGATTAGATTTTGAGGTCACGAGGTCAAAGGTCAAAGGCCACAGGGCTCATTATGTATGCAAAAACAGCTCGTGATCGCGTTATCTCAAGAACCGATTGATGGATTCCTGCCAACTTAGGTCATGTATGTTTCTTGCAGAGCCAATGAACTGAGTAGATTCTTGGTTCATAAGGTCAAAGGTCATGGGCTCATTATGTATGCAAAAATAGCTTGTAATCACAATATTCTGATAACCTGTTAATGGATTACAATTGAACTTGAATTCGAAAAATTTCTTCTGTTTTGGTTTGTAAAATTGCTCTATGACAGAGGCATCATTTTCGACTGCACGCAGTCGAAGTTCCATCTAGTTCATTTCTAAAAGAGGAAATTTATTGATATTTTATTTTACTTGTAGGATATGGCGGTGATATGATATTTAGTCAGTGATCAAAGAAAAGAGGAAGCTTGACCAACAAATTTTTGTTTTTCCTGAGACATAAGCATAGCTTTACAACTTTAGAGAAAAGAATGATTAGATAGTACTCTACAAGAAGAGAGAGAGGGGGAGGGAGGGTGGAGAGAGAGAGAGAGAAATGAAAAAAAAGAGTAGTTCTCAGAGGAAGAGAGATGCATGAAAACTAGAAATAAGCATGTGATTTCAAGTGTATTTACAAATCCCATATTAGCAGTAGTAGTAGTGGTAGTAGTGATAGTGGAAGTGGTAATGGTAGTGGTGGTGGTGGTGGTCTGGTGGTGGTGATGGTGGTGGTAATGGTGGTGGTGGTGGTGGTGGTGGTGGTGGTGGTGGTGGTGGTGGTGGTGATGGTGGTGGTGGTGGTGGTGGTGGTGGTGGTGGTGGTGGTGATGATGATGGTGGTGGTGGTGGTAGTAGTATTAGTAGTAATGAAGGAGAAGAAAAAAAGAAGTAGAAGAGGAGGAGGAAGGGGAAGGGGAAGGGAAGGAGAAGAAGAAGAAGAAGTAAACCATGAATAGTACATCCAACAGTATGGTTATTGAAGCTTTTTGAATGAGGTTATGGTCCCTATTACATATACCGAGGAGGTTCTGCTTCTTACCTGTTCCATGGTAAAATAAAATGAGAAGGCGGGGCGTTTTCAGCTTTTTCATTTCATTTCATTTATTTAACCAGTATAAAAACAATTTACAATGAAAATACAATATACAAAATACAATATAATGGTTAGGACCCCTAAGAAGCAGAAATCTGCTTGTAATCGGGGCCCTGCAAACAAACTATAAGAAGATAATGCACATAAATTAACAATACAAAGTAAAGGACTTAAATAATACAAGTACGCACCCGTACATCAACACACACGCACGTTCATAAAGAAGGTTACAGAGAAAGAATAGAAGGAAGCGAAAATAGGGCAGAAAGAGATAAAAGTAGAAAAAAGATGGGAAAGAGAAGTACTTACTCAACCATGGATTGAAAAATACTTTTTTTATACATTGATTTAAATCTGGTAATTGTAGAACTTGATCTTAGGTCATAATTCAAGGAATTCCACTCCCGTACCCCAACAAATGATATAGAATTATACACAGAGTGGGTGATGTAAATTTAGACGTTGACGAGTGGGGTAATTGTGAATAGAAGAATTTGTGTGGAACATATTAAAAACAGATGGTAACAGGTTTTTATGAAATTTAAACATAAATATACATGTATTAAGTTTGATCAAATCATATACAGGAATAATTTTCAGTTTAATAAATAATGGTAAACTTGGAGACTAAATGACTATTTGTTATTAACCGAGCTGCACGTTTCTGTAACATATAAATCTTGAACAGTTTTGTTTTGTAAGCTTGTTGCTGAATTTCAGGAAAATTAATAGTAATGATTTGCTCTCAATATTCAATTGTGGTAATTGCATGCAGTGGTTTAAGCCATTTTATTAGGAGTTACATATTGTTTAAATACCATGTTATTTCATGTTGTGTATAAATTTTAACATTACTGTATAGTATCGTACTTCTTTTCTTTTCTTTACAGATGACCCTCAAAGGTCATGATTACTCACAGAAGATAAAGGCAGCTAAAGAAATAGCAGACGGGGCGCTGAAACTACCAATTAAGGTAAACACTGAAATGAGCATTGATAAATGAGTTGTAATCATATGATTAATCAATGTGAACTTGTGTGACCGCTTTTTCCAACAGGGTAATTAGCCAGTTTGTAAATGCACTCTGCACATGACCGAGTAAAGGCAAATACTGGATACGTGCTCATGTGATTTATGATTATTTCGGTTACCCCAGGGTGCTGTTGATCCCATTGATGTCATCAGAGTTTGTCACCATCTACATTGCACAGTCAAACCTGCTTTAGTGACCACCTGTCTACAAAGACCACCATTTTTTGTTTCCCTTGAAAATGGTTTCTTATTGAAAAATGTACTGAAGAAACCTTTCTACAAAGACCACATATTTTGTTTCCCTTGAAAATGGTTTCTCATTGAAACATGTACTGAAGAAACCTTTCTACAAAGACCACATATTTTGTTTCCCTTGAAAATGGTTTCTCATTGAAACATGTACTGAAGAAACCTGTCTACAAAGACCACATTTTTTGTTTCCCTTGAAAATGGTTTCTCATTGAAACACGTACTGAAGAAACCTGTCTACAAAGACCACATATTTTGTTTCCCTTGAAAATGGTTTCGCATTGAAACATGTACTGAAGAAACCTTTCTACAAAGACCACATTTTTTGTTTCCCTTGAAAATGGTTTCACATTGAAACATGTACTAAAGAAACCTGTCTACAAAGACCACATTTTTTGTTTCTCTTGAAAATGGTTTCACATTGAAACATGTACTGAAGAAACCTGTCTACAAAGTCCACAATTTTTTGTTTCTCTTGAAAATGGTTTCTCATTGAAACATGTACTGAAGAAACCTGTCTACAAAGACCACATTTTTTGTTTCCCTTGAAAATGGTTTCTCATTGAAACATGTACTGAATAAATCTGTCTACAAAGACCACCTGTCCACATAACCACTTTTTGTGTTTCCCTTGGGCGGTCACTATAGACAGGTTTGACTGTATTTGCTATGTGTTATAGAATGGCCAACCAAGAAGAGCTTCAGTGGGTTGAGGTTATTTGATGTGCTATCTAACTTGATCCAACTCATCCGCCTGTCACTTCTTCTGAAATGCATTTCTGCTAAAAATATAACTAGGGATCACTGTCATTTGTCGTAGTCGAGTGGTTTCAGCACTTGACTTGAAATTAAAGGTTGTGGTTCGATCCCCGACATGGCACTATTGACCTTTGGCAAGGCATTAATCTATATTTGCCACTCAATACCCGAGAAAGTAAGGTGTCAAAATTCCCAGGAGAGCCCACTTCTATGCGTTTTAACTCTTTAAAGATTGATTCCTATGCTTTTGCTTTGTTGAATACAGGAGAGGATCAAGACATTTGGATTCAGTGCACGCTTCAAGGGTCCCTGGGGTGAGGAGAAGGAAAGGACAAGCGATGAAAGTCAACATGCAGGTAAAGAATATCCTCCAAAGATTTACTTAAAGATAAAGTTGAGTTCTGGTCATGCAATTGCATTGTGAAAGAAAGGGTGTGGAATCAAGCAGAAAAGGTTGATCATCTAGCATATAAGTATTATTGTGTATTGCAATGTTCTGGAATCATATTGCTTATTTGTTGAACATGTTTCATGCACTAAACACCTTGTTATTACCAATGTTACAAATGATACCCTTTTTCTTCTTACTCTAATATAGAGCCACGCAAGATGAAATGCCCTAAACCAAAGAAGCGGGTCATCGTAGGCCCCAAACCCAAGAAACGGGTCATCGTCGACGAGGATTCCAGCCTTCCCGGCTCACTCCTAAGCCACTCCGACATGGATGATATCCTGGATGAGGCCGAAGCACTTCTAGGAGAGGTCCAGAACATAGTCATGGAGGTGGAGGATGAGGTCCAAGAGAGCCTTCTTCAAGAGATGGAGATAGGTAAGGCATGGTTCATTCACTTAAAGCCCCACTGCACTACTTATAGCTACTTGCGCCCTCTATGTAGAAAACAATGCCTAATCGGTGCATGTTGGTCCTCTTGCACCATGATCCTCTTTTTTTTAATGTTAATTGAGAGCTGATTTGATGAGATAACCACCTGCCAGTGAACTTGCAGGGAGGTCTAATCCCTCCTGGCCAAACTAGTGTAGAGGGGATTTAAGTGTTTTATTCAAAGGTTTAAGATACTAATTACTAGTACTTGGTACTTGGTTGAGTAATCGCTTTGGCAGCTCACTCATGAGGCTATACTGGGACGGTAGGTGAGGGGAGTAAGTACAAGGAGTACCGTGAAGTGCAGAAATGGTGTGTGGACAAAGCACTTGTCAATTAACAGTAAAATATGCCAAGTCCAGTGCAAGTGAAAACCATCGTATTGTAAAACAACAAAAAAGTTGCGAGCATAAAACTTTCGCAAATTTTACAAAGAGTGCAGATTCACAAAAGTTGAATGCCACGAAAATGTTTGTTATACGCTGCATTGAATAGCAATACAATACTGTACACTGTAAAAATACATGGTCTTTATTGACAGGTGGTCTATGTACACAGGTTCCTTTAGTACATTTATCAATGAGAAACCATTTTCAAGGAAAACAAAAAAATTGGTCTTTGTAGACAGGTGGTCACTAAACCAGGTTTGACTGTAATATATTGTTGATGTATATTTTTCTTCATGGTTTGTGTAACAGTGTGCTGGAATGTGAGTTCTATCCAAGAATCCAATATACATTTACATGATTGTGTAACCTGGACTTCATATGCATGTTTTTTTCTATCCCAGGTGAGAAAGGATCACCATCTAAGAAAAGGGAAGCAGACGGTTGCAAAGACGACGAACCACCTGCTAAAGAGAGAAAGGGGACATCTAAGAAGATGGAGGACAAGAGTTCATCTAAACATAAGACAGGGGGAGGAGAAAGATCAGAGAAACCATCGAAGGAGAAACAAACCTCTGAGATGAAACTGTCCAAACAACTGGAAAGGATTCAGAAGAAGAAGGAGGAAGAGATGCGCAAGTTGGAACTATTGGAATTTGAAGTGAGAGAAAAGATTGAGAGAAGAGAAAAGGAAAAGCAGGCAAAGAAGGACCTGAAAGCAAAGGGGAAGCAAGAGAGGGAGGAGAAAAAGCAGAGGGAAAAGGGGGAAGAACAGGAAAGGAAAGATAGGGAGAAGCAAGAAGAGAAGGAAAAGTCCAAGCAAGAGAAGAAAGAATTGAAGCAGAAGGAAAAGGAAGCTAAGAAGGAATTAAAGAAGAAAGAGAAAGCCGAGAAGAAAGCTTTGAAAGGTGATGCAGGAGATGTCACTGAAGATGTGGGAAAAGAAGATGATGCTGAAAAAGCTGCAAGGAAGGAGAAGAAACGCTTGGAAAAAGAAGAGAGGAAGAAAGTGAAGAAGGAGACAAAAGCGAAGAGAAAGGAGGAAAAGAAGAAAGAGGGCAATGATGGTAAAGTCACTGATAAGAAAGAGAAAGGGGCAGGAAAGGTGAAACCTAGTTTCCAGAAAGCAAAGAAGCCAGTGTTCTCTGCACCAAAACGGAAAGCTGTAGAAGCAACCCCAGCGCTTCCAGAACAACCAACTCCTGCGGAAGAGTCTTCAGTCAGCAAAGAGATAGGAGCGCTCATCAAAGAGATTGTTAATGAGACAGACCAAACTACTAAAGTTGCCTTCGAGTCTTGTGTGACTTTCACTGATGTCCCTGCAGATACTTCTTCTGATCTCCAAGTTACTCAGACAAGTCCTGCCAAGAGCATCAAGAAACAGTTCAAGCCTAAATTCAGCATCAAAACCAAAGATGGACACAGCCTTTCCGAGGCAAATCTTCCCGATTGTACAACATCCTCAACCACCGCTCTTGCCAGTGGAGGTGGTCTGGATGCTCTTGATGAGGAGACGTCAGTCAACATCAGCAAAATCCTTGAGGTCAACACCAAACAGGACTGTTCGGAAACCTCAGAAGCAGATCCAGCCAAAGAGAACAACAGCGATCCTCTAGCATTTCCTCTATCTCAGATGACGGGCAAGCAGCTGGAACTCCTGCCCAAGCCTGAGCACCAGGAAGACGCAAGTGAGCACCAAAGAGATGCAAGTGAGCACCAGGAAGATGCAAGTGAGCACCAACAAGACGCAAGTGACAAGCACCCTACCAACGCAGAGGAAGCTCCAAGGCAAGACTCCCAGCTCGGTAAAGCTCCAAAGATTGATGACGCCACCCTTGCTGAAACAACCAAACTCCTGAAGACACTGGACCCACCTGACATCCTGGAGTGCAGCCCAGACCCAGCGGATTGGTCCGAACCTGATGAGCCTCAGACAGTTCCTGGGCAGAAGAGGGTGATGGTCGCTACTGCTGCAGCAGCTAATGGGAATGATAGCGAGGACTCTGAACCCTTTGACATGGAAGAGTAAGTCTGTTTAATCTATAAATACAGAGCTGCCAAATAGTACCAAATTTTCAGTAGTTTACACGGACAGTACTGAATGTTTTATACAAAATTCTCTTTTGTGACGATTGTATTCATGTATTACAAAGTATGTATTTGAAAAAACTTGTTCCTTCAAACTTTTTATTTTCTGCAATGAAAATTTCACCAGTGACAAAAAGAAATTGTAGGTACATGTAAGGATTGTACGATAAAATAATACTTCTGTTTTTAACTTGTTTTGGATAGAACTTTTGATTTGAAGTTGATAATACAGAATGGCTCATTGTGCAGGAAAATTGGAATACCTGTACATTGATGGTAAGTAAGCTTGAACAATTTGTGTTCTCATTTTCTATGTATTTTTTCTATGTCGAGGAATAATATCCTACAGTACCTTATAATGTTCTTTATTGTATTTATATATATATATATTAAAGACTCATAATTATATTACATTTATCCTAGGTGGGTTATCTACAAAGGAAGAGGGCGTGGTTCTGTCATTCTGTGAAATACTTTATTCATTTATGAAAAGTGAATCATTTGATTGTGTTCTTAATTTTATTCATCTTCATACTAATGTACATTTCTTATTCTCTAAATGATTTTCATTATGCATCAACCATATATGTTTTATCATTTTGACATTGATCCATGTTTTCCCTCTATTGCAGCTGATTATGTTCATACACAGTACAAAGAAGAATTGTTTGCTTCTTCTTATGAACATATTTGTATTTATTATTATTATTCTAATTTGAAATATTTGAATCTTGCCTCAACTGAAACTTAAACTCAGGAAATATGCATGTTACTCCTTATCATTCCCAGTATTATTGTATTCATTATGAAATATTTGATATTTATTTAAAATCTCAAAACAAAAGAATTTAATTCCTTTCATTGTACATATGAAAGTTATTAGTGATATATTGCAGATTGCAGGGTGAACAGAATATTTTATATTTGAAATATGAATAACTTGAGCACAAGTTTTAAGTTTCCAATATTCGTATGCGCTTTTAAAGTGCTAATAGCTTGTACAAATTTATTTCAAAAACAAAAACTTATTTATAAATATCTGAAATATATAATATTTATTTATTAATATATCTTTGACTGATGAATTGACACGAAATGATTGTAGAGATAGAATGGATATATATTCTACTTGTATTCTAGTACGGGTTAATGTCACATCCATTTTTATTTTGTAAGTAACAAATGTCATCAAAAGTATTCTATGGATTGAAAGTAACTAATGTCAACAAAAGATTATATGGACTGAAATGTATATGATGTGTATATATGTTGCTAGTTTATGTGTTAAATTTACTTTTCTACTATTAAAAAATAAAGTTAGTAGTTAGGATTCGTTTGAAAATACTTTGATAGCTTGAACAAGTAGAGAAGAATTGAGATGTACATGACTTTATAAAGATTCGCCAATTCAACTTTGAAGTTGCAACTTAGCTTCTAACAACTTCTCAGCGAGTTCGGACATTGATTTCAACAGAAAAAAGAAGAAAAAAAATCACAAATTGGGAGAATATAATTCAGTTTATGCAAATTAATGTATTCAATTGTGAAAATACAAATGTGCCAGGAGGATATATAATGGACAAAATGACCTTAAGAAAATTATCTGATGACCAAGAAAATATTGGTCAGTCTAGGTCAGGGGCGTACGCAGGGGGAGGGTTTTGGGGGTTCAAACCCCCCCCCCCCTTTGGTATTTTTATGTGTGTAAACCCCCCCTAAAAAAAACCTAAAACCCCCCCCCCCCCCCCCCCTTTGGATTTTTTTTTTTTTTTTTTTTTTTTATTATAAAAAAAAAAATATATATATATATGCCCACAGCTAACCTAAAAAAGGTGACCTTACCCCCCCCCCCCCCCCCCCCCCAACGGAGAAAAATGTCAAATTTTCAAATTTCGAGACCAAAAAAAAAAAAAAAAAAAAAAAAAGTGTCCGCTTACCCCCCCCCCCCCCCCCACTGAGCGACTTTTTTCGGCTGGCTGAGTCGTTTTTTTTGGACTCCAAAAAAAAAAAAAAAAGTGTCCGCTTACCCCCCCCCCCCCCACTGAGCGACTTTTCGGCCGGCGCGATTTTAAATTTTTCGGGAGCAAAATATTTTGGGCCCGATTTTAAAACCCCCCCCCCCCCCCCCCCTTGAAAAAATCCTGCGTACGCCCCTGGTCTAGGTGCGACTAGGGAATGGAAGGTACATGATTGAGACTACCTAAGCCTGATTATTATCTGTTTGGAGCCAGAAGGGCATTAACTTGTATACCTTTACACATAGTTAACACCCTTATGGCCCTCAACAGATTTTGTAATGTAATAAATGTATAATAATTATATTCTAAGCACACAACGTGTGTCTGTAGTTTCAAACTACCATTGATGTGTTGTACATATGTTATACAAAGTTCTAAAGGTACAACTTTCTAGAGACATTTCCAAATATTCATCTTGCCTTGCTTAGCGTTCTTGCCATATTAAAGAAATTTGTGTGTTTTTGTATTTCTGCCAATTAAAATGCATTTCTGCTATTTTGGAAAAACACATGAAAATGAATTTATCCATTGGTCATATGTTTATATCTGTCTGTATGATTTGGTCAGCAAAATGTCCTTTCCAGACACATCCACGCTAACGTATTTGTAGACAGAGCACGCTGTGTGCAGGTTGACTCAAATCAAATTATTGGGAATGTTTAAGTAAATTGTTCTTAAAAGTGGTTAATGATGGGCTGTTTACTATGGAGGTTGGGAGGTTATTCCAGTCCTTGATGGTTGACACAAAAAAGGAATCCTGGTAGGCTCTAGCTTTGTGGCGAAGTTGTAGGAACTTCTGGTTGTTCCTCCTGGTTTCTCTGGGATTCGGTTGTACATAGTCATACAAAGGAATGTCGACCAGTCCATTCTTCATTTTGTATAACATGCCGAGTCTCTGGTTTCTCCTTCTAGTTTGAAGCGATTCCCATCCTGGGTCTTTTAGCGCCTTGGTGACTGTGCCTTCTTCTCTACTGTAGTTGCTAGTACAGAATCTGGCTGCTTGTCGTTGGACACGTTCTAGGGACTTGATATTCTGCTTGGTAGAGGGATCCCAAGCTGACGATGCATACTCGAGAAGCGGTCTTACTAACGCCAGGTACGCAGTTGATTTCACCTTCTTGTTGCAACTCCACAAGTTCCTGGTGCTGGGATTCAACTCTTCACCTTATTGTAGTTAGTTTGTTATGGCTTAAAGAGGAAGTCTACCCAGATGATTAGCTAGTATTAATAAAAGCGGAAAAACAAGAAACTCATAAGTGAAAGTTGAGCAACATCTGATTAATAGTAGGAAAGTTATGTATTTTTAAAGTTGTCATCAGTGAAACACATTGGCAACACTGACGTATCTTGCCAGATCCTCTCCAATTTTTCTGTACAGAAATTTTATTAACTTTCTTTTCTTAGTTATTGATGATGAAATATATTGGTTTCATACAGGGGTTGCATAGAGATATATGTGTGCAATAATTATAATTAGGGTGCTTGTATGATCAAAAATTTCTTAAAGGAAAATACAATTTTCTGAATTATTTTTGGCATAAAGCAAATGGAAGGGATTCTTGCAAGACATGTCACAGAGTTGCCAATTTGAGTTGATTGATCGCAACTTCAAAAATTTCATCACTTTCTTATTTTTATTCCTATTTTGCTCAAACTTTCACTTACTTGTTTCTCTCATTTTTCTGCTTCTATCAAAATCGACTAATTATCAGGGTAGACGAAATTCCCCTGTAGTGATCAGGATGCCTTGATAAATGGACCTTCATTGTCAGGAAAACTGTTGTTTCACTGTAGTAATAATAATTCTATTCTTCCAGGAAAGCTTCATCAGGATCAATACTGCTCTTCTAGAGTGTCCTGTATTGAGTATTATGTACCCTAGCAGTTGCCAGCTACTCTTTACACTCCTGGGTGGCGAGTGGCAATGTCTTATATGGACTAATGTCTTGCCACAGGATGTTGGTGCTGGGATTCGAACTCTTAACCTTGTATCTAGTGAACGAACCACTATACTACCTATACCATGGCACGTCTAGATAATTTTACCCAACTTCTTTACATTCAATAACATTATTTTAGCCCTGTAACAAGAAGATGTCATCTTAACAAGGCAATTTAGTAAGTCCTGGGACCCATTTCACAAAGCCTTTTTCAATGACATTATGAAAATCAGTGACAATTTCTGCTGATAACCAATCCGAATCAAGGATTTCTCTAGCTTATAACAAAAAATGTCATATGTCACTGATGACAAGTTTTGTGAAATGGGGCCCAGAAGGAGTTGCTAAGACAATCAGTGTGTCCCCACCTTCACACAGTATTCAAACCCATCTCTAAACAGAGTTTGACCAACGTGGGTTTTGTTGGTCACAACGTGTCTATTCTTTTGTTTTATTTGCCATATTGTGCCCCGACTAGAACTTCGGAGGCTGAACTTTCCTAATATAATCAGTGGCACTTACTGTATTAGTGGAACAACGCCAGCTATTGGTAGAAGATGAAACAGTAACAGAAATTTGTTTACAAATGTTCTAGTATTCAGCATTGGAAGATATTGAGTAGCAAATGAGGCAGAAAAAGAGACAGAGACATAAATTATTGTGCCCCGACTTGAACGGAGGCCGAACTTTCCTGATATAATCAGTGACACAGACTGTATTATTGGAACGACGCCAGCTGTTGGTTGAAGATGAAACGGTGAAGGGGAATTTCTACAACCGCTCCAGTATCCAGCATTTGTAGGTTGAGACAGAAACAGAGAGAGAAAGAAAGAAAGAAGAAGAGAGAGAGAGGGGGGCGAGGGAAGGAGGAGAAGGAACGAAACGAGGGACTTTCATTACAAGAGACTTCAGAACAATTTCAGGCAGGCACACCTACGTGACGCTTACAGTGCCAACCGAAGCACACTATTATATCCACAGTGGCGTAGCTACCTGGTGGGGGTGGGGGGGGGCACATACCCCCAATTATGTGACAGAAACAAAATTGGAAGAAGGGGAGGGGTGGGACGATTGGACCCCTTCTGCATCCCCCTAACAAGTGGCCTAAAATTGCATTACTGTAAATTAATTTTCCTAGTTGCCCCCGCCCCTCCCTCCTTTCCCCATATGATACCAGTGCCCCCACTATGGCTAAACCCGTGCGACACCATCGTATTGTTAGAGGAGAGATTAGATATTAGACTCGACAGGAAACTTACAATCATGCATATGACGAGTGAAGTGACATGATAATTCCAAACTCCCCGGTGTTTATTTTCCTTTAAATTGTGTAAATTACTTTTTTATTGCAGTGCTTACAAAACCCCTGGGGGGTTCTCCCCTTCCCCACACATTGCCAGGATCAGGGCTCTCTGCGGAGAATAACTCTTGATAAATTGATGTTTGCTTTTCATTTTCAGCCCAAATTGCCGGCCGGAAGATGCAGCTGTTCCATTCAATATTTCCCCGTTTCGTCATTCTTTGTGTTATCATGTAACGTCTAATAGAAATGTTCCTCGTACTGTGAACATATAGACGCGGAGACTGTACTCATTTTTCTTCTTCTATGAAATGTTTCCGGGAATATTTGTTTTGGCAGACGTGTTATTTGGGTCACTGCCTGGTTTACAAAGTGGAATTGCACTTTCGTGCTCCAAGGAAAATTTGAAGATAAGGTGAATCTTTTGGCTAGAAATTGTCTTCGGCAAGTTTATAAACAGATGATCATAATGATGTTGACATTAAAATTCACATTATACGAAATTATAAAAACTGTGGATATCAATCTTCTAAAGTTACTATTTTCATTTAGAGGCATTTCAACTTGATATATATTTATATACTATAATATCGGAAGGCTATGGAAAGCAAAATCACGCGTGGTATGAAACTTTACCTCTATGCTTTTTTTTTAATATACCGCTTTGCGAATCGAATTTTGTTTTAATTGATTTTCTCTCACTGAACCTTGGTCATTTGTTGAACATCATTCAGGAGTGATTCTTTTCTTTCTACAATTCTAAACCAAATGAACACACGCTTCACCCTATCAGACTTGTACGAAACACTGTAACCTTTGTCTTATTAAAAGGGAGATGGTCGTTTCCATTTGCAGAAGGTCATAATTCGCTGACACCATACTTTGTGGTAATACCATTAATGGGTGTTCAAGTCTGGCACACAGCGAACCTGTAGTCCCATCGAGAAATACACCCCAACCCAGTCCTTCGGAGAGTCTTCAGTTGAGAGAAAAAAATGTAAAGTAATGACTATAACATGATGGGGCCATTGGTGGAAAATGCAGATCATTACATAAGGCCTGTCGGTCATAAAACTTGAGGCTAATCCTGGTGATTGACAGCACCTGTTAGTGGATAAACACCCAACTTGTCATATTTCCCATTAAGACCCACTTCTTTGCGTCATTAATGTTTTCAAATTTTGTGTCGTGTTCGATTCAATGTTTCAGTCATGTTGCGGAAACGCAATTCCATTGCACCTGTTTAGTCGCACGGATATTACCATCCTCTGTAGCTCTTCACCATTTCTACGTCACCCAGTCTTTGCCACCGAAAAGATGCCCCCACCGACCCCTTCCCTTTTGCTCTCATCCTCATCTCATCTTCAACCTTGTTCTGTTGTCTCTTATACTTCCTCTGTTTGAATTTATTTCCTAAGTAGAGTAGTAGTTCCGAGTATCGGTCCAAGTTGTCATCTAATTTGATATTGTTCGCACGCATCTTCCCGGGTGTTGACCCTGTATATTTTGAAAGTTTGGTGGGGGTAAGGGGAAGGGGTCTAGTGGTGAAAGAATCGGAATTTACATGCATAATTATGATACATGGTTTTCGAGAAGCAGGAGTGTCAAATAGGTAACTTTTATTTTCAAGAGCAAAATATTTTGATTTCCCTTCCGGTTAACGCATTAAGAATACTACATCAATACAAAAAAAGGAGATTATTACATGAAATAATATGTTATTTTTATTTTATCACCCAAAATGTTGATCTTTTGCTTAAAACTGAATAAATAGCACGTTGTTGGATTCTTGGCGATGCAACACTTTCGTTTATATATGTAAAACATGTGCTTTAATCTTCCTCATCTATCCTTTAATTTTTCTCTTATAACTCCTCTCATTCAAGCTTTTTTTTTCTTTATATAAATTAAAAAAGAAGAAAAAAAAAGAAATTTATAGCTGACACACATCCTAGAATACATTCCCCTTATATACAGACTCCCGCCATCTTCAATGCCGTGAGCAAGCACGTTTGTGCCCCGCGGTCTGTTTGTCTGAAGTCAATTCCATTTGAACATCACGTTCATGACTACTGGTGAACATGAACAGTGGCACGTATATAGGAACAGGGGGATTGGGGACGCCCCCCCCCCCCCCAAGCCCAATCTTATGGTGGACATTTTCAAATAAAGAGAGAAGAGAGACAGAGACAGAGAGACAGAGAGACAGAGAGAGAAGAAAGAGGTAGAGAGAGGAGAGGGGATTGTGATATAATGAGACCCCCTTCCACAATCCCCCTGATCGGTTGCTTTGTTAATTCACATCTGATTCACCCCCCGAAGAAAATGGTGCCCCCTCAAAAGCTTGACCCACGCTTCGCCACTGAACATGAACATGGAAATAAAACTGTCACCGGAAGGCGAAAGGGGGAACATTAATTGTGCTTCTATTCTTATTAAATCCACCACCACAGATGTGAAATCTCAGATATTTATATTTTGAGACCCGATTCGAGGCCCTCTAGATCCGAAGGATATTCATTTCCTTACACTGAGATGATTGTTCATCATAATAATAGGTATGTCATTTTGTCATGCGTGCCATAATCGAATGAGATGGGTAACAAAACAAAGTTGAGACAAGGTTTTGATGTCCTTTCGAAAGGATCTAGGTTGAATTATGTCATGGAGTTACTAGTAACTCCATGATTATGTTAAGCCTTCAAACAAACGTGACGCAGAAGGGAAGAGAAGGAGAAGGAGGAGGAGGAACAGGAGAAAAGAAGAACAACAGCAACAACTGCAAATGTGAAAGAAGGAGAAGAAGAAGAAGAGAAGAGAAGAAGCAGCAGAAGAGATGGGAAACAAAACAAAATTATGACAAGGTTTTGATGTCCTGTGTTTTGAGAGGATCTATACGTTCAATTATGTCAAGCCTTAGTTAAATGAAGAACAAACGGGACGAAAAAGGAAAGAGAAGGAGAAGAACGAGAGAGAAAGGAGAAAAGAACAACAGAACAACAACAACACAACAACGACGACGACACCAGCAACAAAGGAGAATGAAGGAGAAAAATAAAAATAAAATAGAAGATAAAGCAGGAGAAAAGAGAAGGAGAAGAAGGAGACTTTTGAAAGGATGGAAAAGGACACAGAGGAAACGAAGAAGACAGAAGGAGCAGATGAAGAAGAAAAGGAACAGAAAAAGAAGCAGAGGTGTGAGGAGTCTACAATGATTATTCTGATAACTTTGTAATTGGAATAATGATTATTTGGTGTACATTCACTCAATAAACATTTGAAATTCTAAACTGCTCAAAAAAGAAACACAAATTAATAATAATATGTAATGTATTAGTGCATTTTCATATGAAATGAACAGAATTAAATTAAAACACAATATAAAAGTAAATCAATAAAAAGAAAACTCGGCCAGTTCATTCTTGGAAACCCGCTGGGGTGTCGCATTCTGTCCACACCGCAGAAAAGAAAAACGAAACTCGGTGAGAAAAATATCACTTCCTTCATAAAAAATAAATGAAAACAAAAAAACGAGACAAGATACATTTCTCTCTCAATTTTGGGGTCACCCTCGCCACTAGAAAGTTGTTTGTTTATATTTCCAGCAAATTTTAGAGAAGAAAAACAATCCCCGAGGTGCCATTTTGATGTGCTTGAAAGGAGAGATATTGTGGCAAGTTCAAGTGGACCATCAAGTATGATGGTACCAAGCAAACTGGTGAGTGAGTGAGATCAGCGGTTTTTGCTCAAACTTTCACAAACGTATTTCTTTCAGTTTTCTGCTTCTTAAAGGCCCCACTGCGCTACTTATAGCTACTTGTGCCCTCTTTATAGCAAACAATGCCTAATTGGTGACCGTTGGTCCCCCATGATCCCCTTTTTCTTATGTTAATTGAGAGCTGATTTGATGAGATAAGTCAGATAACCACCTGTCAGTGACCTTGCAGGGAGGTCTAATCCCCTTAGCCAAACTAGTCCAGACGGGCTTTAAAACCAGCTCGATGTCTTGGTCGACTTCCCCTTCCAAGGGAAGGAGAGAACACCAAATATGGACCCCTCGATGGAACAGCGCCACCATGTTGGTGGATGCTAAGTAGTGCCATCCAGCCGTTCGTTTCTAATAGTCCACTGCAAATTCGTTTTGTAAAGTTGTGTAATTTTTTTTACACAACTTAAAACAACCCCTGTGTAAGGAGTGAACCTCCCAATGTTGTGTAAAGTCGTTACAAAACGAAGTTGCAGTGTACGTGTACATTCCGGTAATATTTCGATAATAAATTGTACTTCTTTTTATATGGAAATAAATTCAAATCAAATCAAGTTATGGAATTTATACATGAAGAAACATCCAGAGAAGTCGAGAGAGGGGATAACGGAGGGCAAGGGAGATTAGAGTATGGTGAGATGCATAAAATATGGAAAGAGAAAGACGGGGTTAGATAGAGAAAACTATAATATTATAAATAGAGAAAGAGAGTGAAGGTCAGGGAGATACACATACAGAGAGAGAGAGAAAGAGAAAGAGAAATACAGCGTGAGAGAGAGAGAGAGAGAGAGAGAGAGAGGAGGAGGACAGAGAGAGAGAGAGAAAGAGAGAGTGGCTAAATACAAATATGAAAGGAAATAGAAAATGTCCATTGGCCTGTATTTGTTTATAAAATTATCATGAAAGAGGAGATTGATGATCGCCCAAATCGCAAATATTGACATTTTTCAAGCCCAAACATTCTTTTCTTGAGTGGCATGTCAACTGCAATCAGACTAATGAGAATCGTGGAAATGAAACATTTACATTACCTTGACAACCATTTATTTACAATTGAGGCGCGCCTTGTCATCCATGACTAGACTCTGCAAACGTTCCACTTTTTACAATTGGGGAAATCATTCCAAATTCGCAATGTAAATAGGATGGTGCCTACTCTAATAAAACTTGTTCTTCTAACGAATTATAAAAAATGATTAGCTTTATTCCATGATATAGTTGCCTGGTTTAATATTGAGTTAGCCTAGGTTAATATGGTCTAATCCTGTTATGATTTTCAGATATCGGATACCAGTTTGATCTTATTTCTCAGACTTTTTCCCCATCTAATGATGCGATATTCTTATGTTTTGGGATGTAGTGGTTGCTTTGGTAAGAATAGATGTCTTGAATCTGTTCCAAGATGTTCCAACAAAAGAAAACTACTTCAAATCAGTGCAGATACAATGAAAATATTTGCTTACTATTTGACACGAAGTTTTACGATATCTGGAAGAGTGTTACTACAGCCTCTCACTAAACAGATGACATTTCCTAAAATATTTTCTTCAGATTATCTGTATTTCATTTCTTTTATATCCATGAGAAAATTGATAATTCATGAATTAATTAATGTTTTTTTTGAGTTTGTTTGCCATTTCTGTAGACGAGCAGGCAGATGGTTTTCTATCAGTGTGGCCTCTGCTAATGTTGGTACTATGATCATGATGGTTGACCCTTTGGTTTAATAATCAAGTTCTGTGATTATTCACATGACTATTTAATATTAAAAACTGAATTATAATATCTAAGCTGTTTTGGCTCCTAATCGCAGGTGCATGATGGTAGTGACATGTCCTGGTTACGTTTCCTGCCCGGGTCAAGTGATGTAGTAAAGGGTCAGAGGGGTTAAGAGATCTCCCGGAGCGCCCTCGCATTGCCGTTGACCTCGGCTCCAAATTAAAAGATGATGTGAAAATAATGGGTCATGATCGCTAGGGGTTACGTTGGCTCTTGTCTTGCCGTTTGATATAACAGTGGCGTAGCGTGGGTTAGGCAATTAAGGGGGGGGCGCTAGTTTCACTGGGCGTACTAGATTAAATGGATGAATTGCGAGAGACGTTGTATCATCTTCCTTTCCTTTTTGCTTCCCCCTTTCCATCTCTCTTCTCTCATTTTTTGCCATTTTGATGGCACCCTCTATAATTACGCGCAGTGTAGACGCCCCCTGCCCCCTCTCTCTCTCGCTCTCCCCTCTCTCTCCCTCTCCCTCCCTCTCTCTCTCTCTCTCTCTCTCTCTTCCCCTTTTCTCCACCCCTCTCTCTCTCTCTCTCTCTCTCTCTCTCTCCTATCTAAATTCTACTTGAAGTCATCGTTTTTTTTCGTCACCCCGTTTTCTGCTCGTCAGCCCTTAGTCCATGCACATCAACAAACCTTCCCCCTCCCCGACCTTGCAGCATCCTCACCCCCTAACTCATTCTCCCACCTCTATCATTGTTTTGTGTGACGTCATTCCCGTTAATGAAACAGAGATGAAGACTTGTTAACAATGAACATTTTCACAAAACAATAGAGTATTGTTGCCATGACAAAACAATATGGCGGTCCAGAGAGATTGGAGGCATACCTGATCGTCACGACAAGCAAATATTAATCATCATCTCTCGGGTAACATCTGCATACCAAACTAGTCTACAGGTACATACTCTAATTATACACTTTATCGCAATTTGTTAAATCTTGAGCAGAGCCTAGCTTGGTCAGTGCACAAAGCCTGTAATTATGCATGTAATTATGCAGTATGCCATCTGCCCAGTCTCACAGTGGCATTCTGTTATGGACGACTGACAAGGGCATATGACTGCAACTAATATCTAACTACGATATTATTTTCATTTCAATTTTCCTTTTATTCATTTTCTCTTCATTTCCAACGAAATACATATCATAATAATGAGTACTATGCAAAATGTATACAAAAAATCATTACATTTGAGAGAACATTCCGTGGGGAACATCCGATTCAATGGACTTACATAGAGGTAAGCAGGGGGTCCAATCGTTTTGTTTATCCGGTGTCAAATATCCATGGAAACAAAATTGAGGTGGAAGATTAATTGGCAATTGCTATCAACATACCACACTCAAACATGACCAATTTACAGTAATTCATTTAAGTAAATAGAAATTCTGTAGTCATAAACCTTTTATTTTCATGTTTAGGGGGTCATTTAACATTCGTCTTCTCAGAGTTATTGTAATATTTGTATTAGCTACTATCATCGTCGTATCTTTTCTGCAGCCATAACGAAGAAGAAAACATAGTAACAGTAGAAGAAGTATGTAGTGAAATAGAATCTTTCTAAAATCATCCAATATCTTCTTGCCGAGCTAGGACGACGAAGCCAGGTCGGCGGTTTTAGTATGTCATCGGGTCACTTCGGGTGCCATTCGTTTTCACGCCGACAAGACAATGGAGTGAATTGAGACGAGTAGCTGGAATCCGTGGGGGCAGACTTCGGACTACATAGATGACAATGGCAGCCTGAGGAGTTGAGTTGGTGCTCTTTAGTTTGTCTGGACACACCGCTATAAGCATCCTATATCATCCCACATCTTCTTGCCGAGCTAGGACGATAGAGCCAGGTCGGCAGTTTTAGTATGTCATCGGGTCACTTCGGATGCCATTCGTTTTCACGCCGACAAGACAAGTCGCCTTCGGTCTGACATACGTCATACAGAGGTCAAGGGTCGGTACGCCGAGAGAAGAAGAAAAAAAAAATCATAACTATTATTCAAAGGATTTATTGCAATAACTATAGCATGTACGGATTGATAAATTCTTGTAGTGATTTGATAGTGGTGATTTATCATGCTCTACATCGTCGGCATCGTGTCATTTATTATCGTGTAATAAGTGTCGAAGTGTGAAAGAATGCCCCCCCTCTCTCTCTCTCTCTCTCTGTCTCTCTTTCTTTCCCCTCCGTTCTCTCTCTATCTCTCTTTCTTTCTCCCCCCCCCCGCTCTCTGTCTCTCTTTCTCCCCCCCGCTCTCTGTCTCTCTTTCTCCCCCCCCCCCCCGCTCTCTGTTTCTCTTTCTCCCCCCCCCCGCTCTCTGTCTCTCTTTCTTCCCCCTCCCCCTCTCTCTCTCTCTTTCTCCCCTCCCCTCTCTCTCTCTCTCTCTCTCTCTCTCTCTCTCTCTCTCTCACACACACACTCTCTCTCTTTCTCTTTCTCTCTTGGATGTATTGACGCCCTAGTCAACATCTATTTTCCATTCATTATTCCTTCATCATCTTTACCATACGAATCGACTCTTTCATCCCTTTCTCCTCCTTCTCCTTCTTCCCTTTTTCTTTCTTGTTCTCGAAATTGTTGCTGTTGATCCATTTGTTATTGATTGGATCGTCTTCTTCTCCTTTTTCTCTGTCTTCTTCGTCGTCTTCTCCCTTTTTTTTCTCACCTTCATTCCGGTTCTTCCCTTGTAACTATCTCTACTTCCAATACCATTCAATTTTGTGATGAAAATTTTGAGATGAGACGGAGATGGAACTTATTTTTGTGCTAACTTTGTAATTCTAGATGCGAGTCTCTTGTCTTGTCTAGCCAGACTCGGTGTCATGAGCAAGTGACCCATATATTTGACCGCCTTTTTCGTTTTAGAAAGGAAGGGGTCGGCACGTGGAAGGGATGGAGTTAGGACCGATGTGCCGACTTGTGCCGAATTTGTTATAATGCTAATACAGGGCATATAAATATTTATGTACATATGTATTCATTACAAGGCCATTATTTTCCGTTGGGCAGTTGGTGCGTGGGAGTTCTAAACACCAATTAAAAACAATTAATATTTTGCTTATTTGTACAGCTCAGTCTTTGGTGTAAGGTGCGACTCGTAATAATACGTAGAGTCTCGATCTGATAATGTAATACTAAAAGGGGATGCAGACTTTTTTAAACGGGATGCATGTACACCAGTGGCGTAATGAGCAAAAACGTTTGGGGGGGCTGACAAAAAAAAAAAATCAGAATCACCCCACTCTAACATGCAGGCCCCGCTGAATTACGTTTCTCAAAGTGGGGTCTAGGGGCAAAGCCCCGGTGGGGTTCAAGGGGCGAAGCCCCCCGAAGCTCAAGGGGTACGGGACAGGCGCGGGGTGCAGGTGCAGGTGCAGGGAGGGGCGAAATTCCCCCTCCATCCTCCGCGAAACTCGGAAGCTTTGACGTTTCATTTAATTATTAGAAAAAGAAGACGGTTCGTTGTACTGTTCTCGAAAATAAATCTCGTCTGAATTCAGGTCCCCCCCCCCCCTTTTAAGATTCTCCCCCGCGGGCGGAAGCTTTTACGTTTCATTAAATCATTAGAGAAACAAAACGATTCGTTGTACAGTTCTCGAAAATAATTCTCGTCTGAATTTAATTTTTCCCCTCTCGCGCGAAGCGCGAAATTTTTTAGGATTTATTAAATTATTAGAGAAAGAAGACGATTCAATGTAGAGTTCTCGACTCTAAATTTTCGTCTGAATTCAGGTTCCCCCCTTTTAAGTTTCCTTAAATCATTAGAGAGAAAAGACGATTCGTTGTACCGTTTTCGAAAATAATCCTCGTCTGAATTTAGATTCTCCCCCTCCCCCCCCCCCCTCCCGCGCGAAGCGCGGAAGCTTTTACGTTTCATTCAATCATCAGAGAAAGAAGACGATTCGTTGTACCGTTCTCGACTCTTAATCCTTGTTTAGATTCAGTTCCCCCCCCCTCTCCCCCTCCTGCGCGAAGCGCGGAAGCTTTGACGTTTCATTAAACTATAAAAGAAAGAAGGCGATTCGTTGTACCGTTCTCGAATATTAATCCTCTTCTGAATTCAGTTCCCCCCCTCCCCCCCCCCCTCAGCGCGAAGCGCGGAAGCTTATACGTTTCATTAAATCATTAGAGAAAGAAGACAATTCGCTGTACAGTTCTCGACTCTTAATCCTCGTCTGAATTCAGGTCCCCCCCCCCCCTCCCCCTTCTCGCGCGAAGCGCGGAAGCTTTTAAGTTTCATAAGATTATGAGAGAAAAAAGACGATTGGCTGAACAGTTCTCGACTCTTAATCCTCGTCTGAATTCAGGATTCCCCCCCCCCTCCCACGCGAAGCGCGGAAGCTTTTAAGTTTTCCGTAAATCATTAGAAAAAAAAGACGATTCGTTGTACCGTTTTCGAAAATAATCCTCGTCTGAATTTAGATTCTCCCCCCTCCCGCGCAAAGCGCGGAAGCTTTTACGTTTCATTAAATCATTAGAGAAACAAGACGATTTTTTGTACAGTTCTCGACTCTTAATCCTCGTCTGAATTTAGTTTACCCGCTCCCCCTTACTGCGCGAAGCGCGGAAGCTTTGACGTTTCATTGCTCTCATTCTATTTTATTTCTCTTTAATATACTTTTTCAAAAAAAGTGTGGGGGAGGGGAGGGGGGAAGCTCGAGGCTCCCGATCCCCGCCGTACCTCGGGCCCTGACATGTAGGAATCTCAAGAATCATATTTCTTGCCTGGCTGCAAATTTAGGAATCTGCATTTTCCAACAAACACATACAAACGTATTATTTACTAAAAAGTGAGGAAAAATCTCGGAAATGATCTCATTTCAGCATTATTTGTAATCCACCGTTGTGGAATTAGAAATAAACCACGTTTGAATTTGATTTCCACTAAGCCCCCCCCCCCCCCTATCAGTACGCCAGTATCTCCTCTTTTCCTTTCCCTTTCCTTCCTTCTCTCTTATTTGTTTTATGGGGGGGGGGGGTCAACAGCCTGGGAGGCAAAGCCCTTTCGGCCCCCGATCTCCTTCTTCCCCCTTTTCTTTTCTTCTTTCTCTTCTTTCTTTCCCTTTCTCTCCTCTTTCCCTTTCGCTTCTTTTCCTTTTTTCTCTTTTTTTTTTTTTTTTTGCGGGGGGGGGGGCAAGGCCCGCTCGCCCCCCCCCCCTGGATCCGCGCCTGGAATGGGCATCAGTGGCGGATCCAGGAATTTCTTACGGGGGCACAAAATGGCATGGGGTGAAATATATGTAAAACGATGAACAACAGAACGAGGCTTTAACGGCGAGGGAGCGGAGTGACCAAGCAGGGGGTGGGTCTGGGAGGGGGTTCTGGCACTCTCCCAGTGTAAGAAGCATTTGCAATTTTAGAATCAAATTAGATGCATTTTTCAGGCATATATGACGTAAAATTGCTTTCTCCTACCCCTTCCAAGAGTAGGAATCTTTTGCAATTTGAGAACTACATTTGGCGCAATAATGTCCACCGACACTTCATGGAAAAAAAAGAGGCCCTCTGATTAGTTAGAAGTTAGAAAAAAGTGATCTGTCACGTCGTGAGACGTTGTATAAATTATGCTTTGATGCCGCACAATGCACAAAGACGGTGGGCCGGTACTTCATCAGTAGTACTTGCAAAAATTATCTCGAGTGTATAAACTGTGTCGTTATCAGGGGAGTCGCTAGATCTTTTTGGAGGGAGGGGGGGGGGGGGGGAGGGTGTAGAGGCCGCCGATTAACGACAAAACGAGCCACCAATATTATTACCGACAAATATAAAAATGCCAATGTCCAAATGTCTACAAATTTAAGCCTTTAAATCCGGGGCCAGGAACTAAGTTATTTTTTTAGTTTTCACCTCCCGCGCAAAGCGCGGAAGCTTTGACACTTCATTAAATTATTAGAGAAAGAAGACGATCCGTTGTACTGTTCTTGACTCTTAAAGCTTGTTTCGCCCCTCCCGCGCAAAGCGCGGAAGCTATGACATTTAATTTAATTATTAGAGAAAGAAGACGATTCATTGTACCGGTCCCGAGTCTTCATCCTTGTCTGAATTCAGTTCCCCCCCTCCCGCGCTAAGCGCGGAAGCTTTGATGTTTCAATTCATTATTACTCTTAATCCTTGTCTGAATTCATTTTTCGCTCGTCCCGCGCGAAGCGCTGAAGCTTTCCCGTTTTATTAAATTATTAGAGAAAGAAGACGATTCGTTGTATCGTGTTCTTGTCTGAATTCAGTTTCCCCCCTCCCGCGCGAAGCGCGGGAGCCTTGACACTTCATTAAACTATTAGAGAAAGAAGACGATCCGTTGTAATGTTCTCGATTCTTAATTCTTGTGTCTCCCCTCCTGCGCGGAAGCTATGACGTTTTATTTAATTATCAGAGAAAGAAGACGATTCATTGTACCGTTCTCTACTCTTAATCTTGTCTGAATTCAATTCCCCCCACTGGGCCCCTTAACGGTATATGTGCAGTGTTACATGATATAAGTATGGAACGCTCGTTCGCAAATCTGTGCATGCTCAACCCGAGTGGTGGGTAGCATGTTATCTCCCGACAGTGCTTTGCACAGTAGCTTCTGGAAAGGAATTAGTGTTACTGTTAGTGGCCATTATAAGGCCCTTAGTGACTATAAAAAACATATGCTCTTCCTGGCTATTTGGGAATGGGTCAGTTTGCAAGAAATAATGGAGAAACTATAGCATTTTGTTGAAAATCATGTGATATCACGAACATTTATACATTACTTGTGAAAATAAGTCATGGTTCAATTTTATTTGGGGGGGCTGGCGCCCCCCCTAGCCCCCCCACCAGTACGCCAGTGATGTACACAACATTCTAGAGGATGAATTTGCCAACAGAAAAGGAAATTTGGCAAAAAGTCATTCTAATTTATTCTGATCGTTGACCGCAAGAGGACACTGAACTATGGCTTCGGATATTCTGATACAATTATTAACTGGGGCCTATAATCCCGACCTCTCCCCCCTTCCCTCTCCGTATCGATACCCATACATTGCCATTGAGAGCTTCCTACGTGCTTAAAGTTTGTTGATAGATTTTATACTTACATATTCCTACAGATTAATTCTTATATACACTGTATAATTCAAAAAGAATAATGCATTATAATATCATGTTAATAACATAAAACCTTAACAAGTCAACTGTCATCGCCGATACCTTTTCAAATATGACAAATCGGGGGAAAACCACCACAAAGATTAACGTCATGTTTACATTTTATAAATGTTCTTCTCCCCTGTGATGTGGGAACGCCTCAAGAACATCATTGTGACGACTGGAACGTGTCATCTCTCCTCCTGCACTCGAGCTGGGCATCTTAACCTTGGCAACAGGCCATGAACTCACATTCGATGCGTTCACATTAGCCACAAACTTAAGTTTCCTCAGTTTTTTGTGATGGGGGATATTTTTCAGTAAAGCAATTGTCTCATTTCATTATAAATTTAGTATAGGAATACTTCAAGCGACAAGATGATTTCCTTTTGGAACTATGTATATAACTTGTCTTGTTACATAAACTCGCATGACACGCGTTTACAGTAGCCAAAATTTTGTGTGACGTTCCCTCGGTTTTGTTGTGACAGGGCCAGATAGGGGATATTTTTCAGTGCAGAATTTTTCTTATTTCGATATTGAAATTGTTTTCCTTAGATGTAAATGATATGTTGCCGGTCAACTATTGCCTACTTAATTTAGTTCTCACTGTATAATGTATTGGGGAGAACAAATTTCCTGTTTAATCTCTTCAGTTGATCAACATTAAATATATACTTATTTCTTCTTATTTAAGCCAAGTTTTTGTTACATGACTTTTACAATAGAAGTAACATGAAATTTGAATGTCAGAGTATCATCAATCGTCACACCAGACACTTATATTCAGATACATAATTCTAATAAAGTACCGTTATTTATAACATATACTTTTTTATCCTGCGAGGTATTCAATCGTTGTCGAGAACCAAGAAGTATCACTTTCGTTTGTGTTATCATTTAATACCAATCTATTCTTAGATGTCCTTACATGACGTATTTTTTATCCTTACATATCCTTACATGACGTATTTTCAATCTTGATAACTTGAACACTATATAATCAATTATGGATATCTAGAGTCTTGATCCGCATAAAGAAATTTTACTAAATTCTTTGGACGTTTACTTCAATTCTGCGTACTTTGTTGGATTGAAGAGATTTCGGAGGAGTATAGTTTCGGATGAATTTAACAACATCGTTTTCTTTTTATTCAGGATAGTTTGTTAGCCACTTTAAAGAAAATAATTGAGATTATAGGTTGTAATGTTTGGCTTAGTGAAAAACATGCATTTGAATTCAATGACATCGAGACGCTTCGCAACAGTTTCGGGGTTTTTACCCCATCTCTCTCGAGGATTCATGGATGTTTACATGTAATTAATGTGCTGCCACTTACCGTGACTTCCGGAGAGAAATGAATGTTCACCAGTCTCCGGGATGACGCTGAAGGGTCGTGACATCATAATGAAAGCGAGGAAAAATATGGAAGAGTTTCAGAACGGAAATGTAATTCGATCGTATAAAGAGACTTTAAGATTAAAGGCATTGTTTAACAGTGCCACATCTGAGATGCCTTGCCCTACGTGTTATCAGCGTCTGTTAAAATGGTGTAAAATTGAAGCCCTAAACAAATTGCGCTTCAAAATGATCATGAAGTACCTCCAAAAAAAGTTAAAAATCTTGGAGTGACTGGTTTTACCATATGCATTTTCCCTAACAGACTGTAGTGTTATAAAAAACCGTTGGGGAAACGGTTTTTGAAATTTCGAATTCAAATATCTTGATAATCAGACGGGCGATCGGCTTGTAAACGTCATGGGATTCCTGACTGACCTAAAGGTTGATAATTATGATTGCAGCATGAGCTTAATCCAGGATTTTGTTTAGAATCTGAGACAAAGATACCCAATCCCTTTAAGAATGAATCATGTGCTGTCAAGAGGACTGGTCCTATTGTTGAAAATGATTAATTATAATAAGACACCGCCAAAATTTGTACTGAAACATTTGGTTGTGGCACATTAAGAATTGTCACGACAATCCTTGCCGTTGTATAATTACCTGAAACTTACTCACTCACTATTGTGATGTATATCTTTGTTTTCTTATGAAAGAAAAACACGTGAATTTAACCACTGAATTCAAATGTTGTTTGATCGGTTTTTAAGGCAATTCAGTAAAAATTGACTATTTATGCCTAAATCAGATTATTTCTTTTTAATGTGAAATGGGCACGTGTCGCGTTCGATACAGGTGGTGATCACGTGATTCTGATGATGTGTCATCTCATTCATGTGACCCATATCAGGTGACCTGTCAGGTGACCTAGCATGAACCCTATTTATCGAGGCCAAAAATCAAGCATCTCAGCTCCTTGGGGATAAAAACAAGGTTTGGCAAAGACTGTCATTAAATATTAGCTTGAGGAGACGAAATGAGATGAAGATGATCTGAATGTCACCTTGCTGTCATTAAAGGTACTACATGTACATGTTTTAAAATGTATCAAACATTTTTAAAGAGAGGGTTAAACCTTAAATTTTAATAACGCCATACAAGTGAACATTTGCGAGCTTTGCCTTAGTTTAGTTAGGTTTATAGTTAGTCAAAGTTTGTCATGTCGTGCATTACTTTTGTGTTCCAACGTGGAACTTAAATATCATTCTAGTAGCAACAAAGCAGTATTTCATGAAAATATATTTTTCTTGAAATACCCTTATACTCCAAATATGACTTGATATAGCTGGAACCTTTTGGCCAAATTTGACCGAAAGAAAGTGAGAAGTGGTGGCAATTAACCCCCCCTCCCGGACTCTCATCTATTCAGTCGCTTCGCTCACTCGCATTTCATAAGGTTAGTAAGACAAGACTGTCCTTCCTCCATAACTGTGCCCATCCAACACCATAGCAACGTATGGTGCGGAACGCTCCAAATACAACGATGAAGAAGTCTGGGCCCTGTTTCATAAAACAAGTTATCAATATAACACGTGACAATAACTGTTATAAGCTACTGAAGTCATGGCATCTGATTGGCCCAGAGCAAATTTGTCAGAGAAATTCAGCATTCGTTACTGATAACATGTTTTATGAAACAATGTCCTGGTGCGCAACATTTCAAAGACAAAGATGACAAAGTCTGGGCAAAGCCAGAACGGTGTTCACTCGTTTAATGAAAAAACAACAACATAGAGTTAACGCCTTCTAGCTCTCACCTACCGACTGCCAAATCACACTAAACCTCCAATATGAACAAATAAAAAGAATCGTTTCGTAGAAAACAAGGAGGGTATTCTTAACCATACTTGAACCCTTCGAACTCTCAGCACGACTTGACTCTTTTTGACAACCATCAAGTGTCTTTTCGTCACCCCCAAGGTAGCCCGTCTCAGTGTGTGAGTACTCTGTGGGTGAAACCCCCAAGGAGAGCACAAGACATAATACGCAAAACATATGGTTTTTAAATTGTAAGATACATAGAAATTTCATGAATTTATTGACAAGACTGAGTATGAGAAAAATATATATATAGCGGAGGATACAGACATGTTATAAGAAGAATATTCGCCAACTCGAAGGGAGATGGTCGTCAGTCTCCATGCGGAGAAGTTCATAATTCGCTGACATCAGACTTGGTAGAAATACCATTAATCTTTGTACAAACTGCCAAAAATAAGGTTGTGTGAACTTGTTAACACAAACGCATTAGCATTACCGAGTAAAGTGTAATTTCCCGTAATGACATATCATTATATCATACACTGCACCCATTCATGACTGGCATCAAATGTCAACCCCCCAAAATAGTTGTGTTTCCAAATTGCTCCTAACCCCCATTAGAGGTTAATCGTAGTGGTGTCGAGGGAGATTTAAAACTAAACTGGTGATACAATATTTGATTGATCATCTATCACGATTTGCGTGATCCCGTGTTCATAAATTAAAACCTGTTATGGTGGCCGTATGTATCCAAGATCGTTTTCTTAATAAATGACTCGCAATCCATCAAATATTGGCGTCTAAATGATGATAATAAAGATCGGGTGGACTGCATTAGAGAATAGATTCCTTGTTTATTTTACAGAATTGATCTCCCAGAGTGTGATTTTTGCTTGGTTGACAAAACAGCTCGTAATGTCAATGATGCTAAAATTAAAAAATAGCGATGTGCCATTGATGAAAAGGGATGGTGATTGTGATGATGAGGAGGAGGAGAAGGAAAAGGAAGAGTTGTGATGTTGCCGCTGAAGAAGATGATGGTGATAGTGATGACGATGATGATAATGATGACGATGATGATAATGATGGTGATGGTTAAAGGTAATACAAAGTTTTGGTATGGGATTTTGATTTTGGTTCAAATGAACATATTGGAAGCATATGCGATCCTACGATATTCAATGATCGTTTTCGCGGTTGAATTCGGGTCTGAAGTTATAAAATTGTAAATAATAAACTCTTTATGTTGTATAGCTCCCTCTCAAGGTCAAGATATTAATTAAGCTATAAAACAATGTTTCTTGACTAAAATCGACCGATTAGCTATTCCCGTTTGGAATTTATTTATCACAACTACATAGTCAGAGATTTTCATGGTCGCAGCTAACATTGTACGACCGCAGGCGCTATTTGAAATTTATCAAAATTTACCGGGAGCACCGGTAAATTTGTATATTCAATTTTTCTCGAGAGCAGAAGTGTTTTAGGGGCTAATTTTTCTATTGCTTATAATGCATCCACAGGGGCATCCAAATATATCAAAATTGTAAAGAATCACTATCCACCCAATTTTCAAAATTTCCCAAAACTTTGTATTACCTTTAATGACGATGATGGTGATGATGATGATGATGATGAGTATGATAATTTTATCGATGTTGACGACGATAACGAAAGTGATCATGATAATGTAATGATGCTTAGTTTATCAAATATATTTAAATCTTGTCTTCATAATCGAGGTTAATTCGTTTCGAGCCCTAGTAACTATAATGTAACGATTATGGTGACGATGGTGACGATGAGGGTGACGAAATGGTGACGAATAACACATTTTGAAGAAGAATTTTGAAGAAGAAACAAAAACAGCCGTTACCAAAAAGGACAATGGCATTACATACTTTCTTAAATATCCCATGATATCGATAAGAAAACGAGACAGATCAATATTTGAGAGGCGTTTGGATGAAAGACACATTGATAAATCCAAGCAAACAAGGTCGCTTGCCAAATAATTTTCGCCTATTCGATAAAGAAAAATCCAAATATCTTGATTGACATGAAGCGCCCACGGCCCACCTATGTTGCACTCAACATCTCCCCGTCCCAAGCGGCATGAACCCTCAACCTACTAAGTGGCTATTATGGTGTCTCATTAACTAGACCTTATAGTCATCATCATCATCATCACCATCATCATTTTCTTCTTCGCATTCCTACCTGAGCTGAGAGGCGCGACGCGGTTCGTATTGAAACAGCTGTCTATCGTTTCGCGCTGCTCACCGCGTGGAAACGCAAATCCTCTCGGAGTTCCCTGCATGCATCCACCATGCATACCATTTATATTTTCAATAATCTTTTTATAACGCTATGAGAGCATAATTAGAGAATGTTTGCGATATTTTACTCCTTTATTTGGATATCCATGGTTGTCAAATGGCCAATTTTGCGGTAGCTCTCCGTTCTCTGACGTGCAGCGTTTTGTCGACGATGGTGTCTGAGAGTCAACTAAAAATGGCGCCACCTATTGTCAAACCGCCAAATAGTTTTGTGGGAAGTTGAGCTTCTTCTCTTGGCTTTTTGTCTCATACATTATTGGCCTTTTCACGTTTGAGTTCACGACTTTGATTTTATTGAAATTTGACATGTTTGTAGCAGAAACATTCAGAGAACATGAACTATCCCGTAATATTAATAGTGGAGGAGCAGAGAAAGGAAAAACACAAAAAAGACGAGATGTTAAATGAGAGGGGATGTGGTAGTCGAGGGATGAAATAGTAGAGTGCATTATCTAGGTCACTGTTATCCCATCTTTTTTTTTTATAAGGTCACAATCTTTTCTCGCCTCTAATCAGAAGAAGAGGAAGGAAAAGGAGAAGGAGAAGAAGAAGAAGAAGAAGAAGAAGAAGGAGGAGGAGGAGAAGAAGAAGAAGAAGAAGAAGAAGAAGACGAAGTAGAAGAAGAAGAAGAAATGAAGAAGAAGAAGAAGAAGAAGAAGACTTTTGAAAGTAAAACTTTATTTACAATACATATAATAATTAAAACAGATTAAAAAAATAACAGTGATGCACTTAATATAATAAGTGTTTGTGAATCATATACCAATAATCAACAACAAGAAGTACGTAATACATGAGAAAGTAACCATTAAACAATTCATAAAAAAAACAATAATTTCGACGGTAGAAATTGAGAAAAAACATAAATTGTACTAAACACTGATTACAAATGATTACACATCCATAGAGTGTTTCAAAACGATTAAATTATGGGAATTCATAACTTCCAACTATGAGCTTCTTCTCAAGACAAACTTATCACAAACAACAATTAAATCAACCATGTGAGATCAATATCATCTGAAAGAAAGAGTACATTATTGTACGACCATATCTTATGAAATAACACCAAATTGTTTTGTAATTTGTGAAGTAGAAGAAGAAGAAGAAATTAAGAAGAAGAAGAAGAAGAAGAAGAAGAAGAAGAAGAAGAAGAAGAAGAAGAAGAAGAAGGAGAAGAAGGAGAAGAAGACGAAGAAGAAGGAGAAGAAGAAGAAGAAGAAGAAGAAGAAGAAGAAGAAGAAGGAGAAGAAGGAGAAGAAGACGAAGAAGAAGAAGAAGAAGAAGAAGAAGAAGAAGAAGAAGAAGAAGAAGGAGGAGGAGAAGAAGAAGAAGAAGAAGAAGAAGAAGAAGAAGACGAAGAAGAAGAAGAAGGAGACGATAGTGTTAATGAGAAGATAAATAGGGTGGGCCATGATATCATGGTGGATGGATGAATCAGAAGAAGAAAGTGTATCTAGGTCACAATTTTGGCCTATCCAATCCATTCTCCAATGACATCACATCATTTCTCATCTCCAACTAGAAATAAAAGAGAAGGAAAAAAGAATATGACGAATGAGAATAATAGAGCAATAGAGAGAAGATGGTAAATGAGGTTGTGATAATCGAGAAGAAGAACAACAACAACAAGAAGAAGAAGAACAAGAACAACAAGAACAAGAACAAGAACAACAAGAACAATAATAATTTAATATGAGGAAGGAGAAGGGAATGATGACAAAGAAGAAGAAACAGAACAAGAAGTACACAAGAAGAAGAGGAAGAAGTGGAAGAAGAAAATCAAGAAGAATGTGAACAAGAACAAAAGGAGGAGAAGGTGATAAACGAGAAGCAGGATAGAGGAAACAAAAAGAAGAAGAATTTATAATCTAGGTCACAGTCACCTAATCTATTCTTCAATGAGGTCAATACCATTTCTCGCTCCTTACCATATGACATCAATCTTTCAATTGGCACTGTCTACGCATAGAGGAAACAACGTGTGGTGGGAAAAGAAATATTGCGTGATGAATATTGTCTGCAAATAGTACACAGTTGGACTTCGATTTCAGACTGCAATAATGCGTTGCTTAAGGACCTAGGGTACATCTAATTCAATTGTAATTCATAGGATTGTTTATTATTTATGTGAAATAATTACCTTTCAATATAATAGAGTGGCACTTTTTATTCGATCGATTCACTCGCTCGCAAAATAGAAACGGGGAAAGAAACGTCAATCCCCTGTTCTATATTACGCTCAAACGCCAATGCGGAGAGGGTGCGAATTAATTGGTTAGTTGGTTGTTTTTTTACCTGACTGCAAAGAAACCGACCAGGGGACTGACGGCATTAAACCTCTCCCTGGGACATGGTAATGAGGATTAATACCTTATCAAAGTGCACTAGCGCATCGAATTGGTTTCGAAACCGAGACCTCCCGGCTACGAGACCACTACTCTGCCACTGCGCCATTGCGCCTCCTATAGAATAAAGAAATATTTTACCTCATGCAATATGTATTTCTTCAAATGTTATTAATAACAGCTTAGAATGTTGCGAGTGCCTTAAGAAGAAAAAACCTAGTATCTTGCAGGTAACTCATTGTCTCTACAAAGATGACTGACCAGGTAAAACAATGGAATGGCGAAATATCCAGAAGATTGAAGCAAAGTATTAGCCTAATGATAAGTTAGGGTGAGATGTGTAATAGCATACAATTCAAGGCAGACGTTTAGATTTAGATTATTGCACTCAAACAAATATACAAATAAAAACTTCAGGATGTGACCCTTATACTTATGTCTGCAGTTATAGACTAATCGTCCCGTCAAGTTGACAAAAGTTGTGCTAAAAATGGCCGTGCAATTACCCCTTTGACCCAGTTTGCTAAAGTTTGCAACGGATATAGGAAAGAGGAAAAACTCATTATAAAATGGAAAATCTGAAGTAACAATGTCTTGAAGCCGGAAGAAAATGAATATAAATTTCCCGACAAAGAAAAATCTCTGTTTACTTATTTCAATTTGAAGACACCATTACCGATATCGCCAAGGATAATTTTTTCCTTCTTCTTCTTCTTCTTCTTCTTCTTCTCCTTCTTCTTCTTCTTCTTCTTCTTCTTCTTCTTCTTCTTCTTCTTCTTCTTCTTCTTCTTCTTCTTCTTCTTCTTCTTCTTCTTCTTCTTCTTCTTCTTCTTCTTCTTCTTCTTCTTCTTCTTCTTCTTCTTCTTCTTCTTCTACTTCTCGTACTTCTTCTTCTTGCTTCATATTTGACTGTGACAAATTTCGTTTATACTACCGCATATAGGAGCCGTTGTATTCAAAGGAAAGAAGATTTTAAGGGTTCCTATATTATTCATATCTTCTTCGACGAATGGGAATTTGACATTTAAAGACACAGCCAGTCATTTGAGACAGGAAGTTACAGCTATAAATGATGATGCGGACAAATTATGACAAAGATGCAATTCACATTATTGCAGTAAACCCTTGATATTACTTTAAATGTCAATACGGAAATTCGTATACGCCCTTTACAAGGAAAGAAATACGGGAAGATATTTTGTGGATTTAACGACAAAATAATCTTATCATTGTACTTAGTGAATTGCCGAGTCCTAACTGCTGCAATTGTAGATACGATTATGATACCTGCTGGTCTTTAACAAATAATAGACCCTAGATTGATAAAAATAAATATGCACCAAGTTGACAGTAAGCGATGGGGGCAGTATTTTATAGATTAGTTTTGCTACTATTCTCCCGACAAAAAAAAAACTATATTAACATAATTCGAATGAAGTCTCTTTAAGGTGCTTATCATGCTTGTTTTTTCATACAGCTATGACGTAAAATAAAGTTTTAATAAATGGAGTAAAGCCTATGTACATGTACTTGTATGAGTATAGAATCTACAACAACGTTGCAGAATGTTGAGGGCGATATTTATTTGTAGTCTTATTGTATTCAAACATCCTCTCAATATTAGATAAACGTAAATGAAAATTGATATTCATTTAATTTATGTAAGTCTGCATCTGACTAGAATTTAACAAAAATGTACTGGTAAACCTGTGTTTAGACTTCCTAATGTATTATCTGATTTTGTTTGATAATTTGATATGAGTGTGAAATGAAAGTTTTCAGTTTATGAATAAATCCTATTGAAGGAAGAAGAAAAAACATTGCACTACGCTATGCATACTATTTTTTACTTTGACTTTTCTCATATTTCGCAAAGAAATTAATTAAACCCTAGAATTAATGAAAATTGTCTGTCTTATTACCGGATATATTTTTAGAGGCGATATGAACTGTTTAATTATATCTTAACGCTTTTACCGACTTTTATTTATAATCTGAAAAGAAGTATATGATATTTCTTCATCTCTTTCCCTATCTTCCGTTATTAAATTTGTTGCATAACTAATCAGCACAAATTTTAATTTTAATTTTTAAGTGGCATTCTTTACACAGGAAGGATCTAAAAGTTCAAAAGGTAACCCTATCTTATCAAATTTCATAAAAACACATAAAATACGACAAATGGGAGCTTTGGGTCATTTGCTGCCCGAAATATGATATTAATTGCAGTTTTAGAGGAAACCGCGATACGTCGTAAATATGCCATTAAGTATATACTTTTTCAAAGATGATTTGTTTTTTTTATTGTACCGTACCTCCGTCAGAGCTGCCGATTTGCTAAATGTGACATAATTATAGGCCGTGACTTGTACAAAAAATGTATCCGGCAAAACCGTGGTCGTATTCGCTTACGAGCTCCAGAGAATTTGAAGCGATGACGCTTTGATGGCAGTATAATACCGAGGAGATGCGATAAAATTACTAAGCAAATCAAAAATTGTAATATACCTGTATATCAGACACGAGATAAGGAAATATGAAGAATGCGAAGAAATAAGCTGTGATTAAAATTAAATTGGTCGTGAAATTATTTTATTTTCTGAACTTTACATGGACAAAATAAATATCTTGTTTAGATCCTTGATCCTTGCCTAACACATGCTATTATCTGGCCCCTTTTACCAACCAATAGTTTTACTTCTTGTATATGTAAATATCATTGTATGAAATTTATTGCTTTGTCGCTTTTGGTACATCATATCCAAAAATAAAACTGCTTTTAAATTAGTGGCTGCTAGTTTGGCTTCCTTGGCTAGAAATTTGTTGAAAATAGGACAAACTAAAGGTAAGAAAATGAAAGGAGATATACCTGGTGTACATTTCGATGAAGAGAACAAAAGGCTTAATAAAAAATTTGATAGAGGAAAATGGAAAGTATAAAATGAGTTGCAGTGAAAAATTATAGCGATGAAAGAGAAAACATGATTTAAAATGAAGTTAGTTGTGAAATTCACTTTCATTGCATAGTTCGATCGACTTCCTTGGCCTTAACTTATCTTAACAAGCTGTGCTTCAACCAAGGACTCCTCGTCTTTCTGTATTCTACATTGTACTGTTATGATTGTACTCTATTATATTTTGTTACATGTGATACTTGAATTTGTTGAAAATAGGATCCCTAAGGAAAAAAATATGGAAACAAATATTTTGTGTACATTTTAATGAAGAGAACAGAAGGCGAAATTTGAAATTTAACAGAGGGTAATGAAAAGTACAAAATAAGAAACTATTACGAATGAAAGAGAGAATAAGGCAACTGAGAAAGTGTTCGACATTCAGTTATATGAAATCACCTTGATACAGAGTTGCAGCATATCAAGACATTGAACTATCTCAGATCAGGATGGGATTAAAGGGTAAACTTAGGAAGACCCCGTAGGTAGAGGGGTAACTGACAGCCCCCCCCCTATTCTACCACGATCGATTCTCTCAAACTAGGAATGGTTCTAAAAGAATACAAATAAATTTGAATATATATGTAGGCCCTAAGTATATTGTGTTTGTTTGGGGGGGGGGGGGGAGGGGGGAGAGTTCATTCATTCATTTCCAACATGTGCCTCAAATTTTTTTTCTCTCTCGATATTTTGATATATTTATTTAACTATTCATTTATTATTATTATTTTTGTTGTTGTTGTTGGGGGGTCGACCCTTTGATCTGCAACTACTCCTGGTATTGATCCACATTTTCCACTCTTTTTGTTTCTCTCTCTCTCTCTCTCTGCTTGCATTTGTGTTTACCGCCCACTTGTGTTTACCTCAGGGATCCCATCACTAATTTCTCCCCAAATCAAATAAAGTCATCTTTCAATCCAATTACATCAGAGATGACGTAACAGGAATTCGAAAGTGAGTCTTTCACTCCTCCGTTTGTAGTAGAAAATGCTCTGGGGTGAACTCTTCGCAATTGCCACCGTCCCCCAATTTTCGATAGTTCTTTTACACAACTTTTTAAGGATTAAATATATATAAGAGAAGGGGAAATCATGATGAAGGGTAAAAAATAATGATAATAAGAAGGGGAAAAAATCATTGCAGTTAATCGCAGAAACGGTCTTAGACATAATTATGATGTATATAAATCTTTCAACAATTCTCCGCAATAACTTTATTCATTAAAGTTTGCAAGTATATATATCTAGCCGGGGGGGGGGGGGAGTTTAGGGCATTGTTATCGAGGTATTACATAGGTAGTCAATATAACTATAGTATTTTTGTATAAGGAGGTATATAGCCTAAGCTATCGTTTAATCTGGGGAAAGACTATTTGATCCATGCTATAACAGTATCCTTGTCACGGTCACCTATTAGCAATGCGATGACTAACTTAACCAGATATTCATCTTGCTATTCTTCTAACAGATTGACTGAATGACGTTTGTCACCTCTCATTATCGTGAAGGGGGTAGAATAATGAGATATGATTCGTAAGGGGTGAGAAGTTACCCCCAAGAGGGGCGTGCCTGGTACCCCCAAGGGGCACGTGACCAGGCTGAGCTCATCAGTGACTTACTGACCGATTGCTGAATATGTTGTTGTTGTTGTTGTTGTTGTTGATTTTTTTTTTTACATCACTGATTGATAACATACATTACTATATAGTAAGCGAGAGGAAAAAGAGAAAGCGAACAATGACCGGTAGATAACTCTTCAAGCGCAGTCCGTTTAGAAACACACGAGTATTGACTTGTTAAATTACGTTCTAAACTGATTTATATGGTATGTAATGTTTATAAACAGAATATTGATTTGTTACATTGCATTGTAAATTGATTTATGTGTTAATAAAAAGAATATTGATGTACATCAATGAAGTTTAATGAATACAATACAATACAATACACGAACAATAAATGCGTATTCAACACACATGCAGGATTGTTATCTATATAATACAACAGCTTTTATTTCGTAATTAAATCAGTATAGTTATGTCTTGGGAGTTTCAAGCTCATTCTTATTACCATTTTTAAACTCTAAAGGCTTTCGCAGAAGCTATGTACAACGGTTATATAACCATTATGTACATTAAGCTGTATTTTTGGTTGTTTGCTTCATTGTTTATTTTGTTGTATTTTGTTGCATTTTGTCTTGTCTAGTTTTAAGTTTTAAGTTTTTAGGTCGTTCACTTTAGGGCCTAATTGAAAAACAGACTCCCAATTTGACGAATAATGCTTTGGCTATCCCCTTGCAGTTTTCCATGCAAAGTCCGTCTCTGAATCATTTATGACCGGAAACAATGACTATATTTTTCATGGTCAGCGGAGAGGGCCGCTTGAGATGAGATTGATAATCGCTAAATGTCGTCAAAGCTCTAGTAATATCCAACAGCAGAAGAGGCGAATTTAGTGGGGGGGGGGGGGGGGGCACAACCGACCCGAGCTCTTCGTATCTTTTCTTTTTTGGAATCCCAAGTGACATACGTTCAGTCCACAAGTCAAAAATTGTACACCCCTTAACCTTTTGAAATGATGAACCTTTTCTTCTCCTTCTCCCGTACCTTATTAAAAAAATAATTATATAAATCTTTTTAATGAATGTTGCGCCCCCGCTTTTACAGAATCCCTGATCTTCTCCTGAACAGCAGGCTTTATCAAGATCAGCCTGAAGAAAGCCGCCAAATATAGGTCAATCTCTGTCACGGTATTGTAGAAGGAACAAAAAGAAAATTATTGTCAGGATTTCGATGGTCAAGATCGAAAGAGGTGATGAATTGCCCCCTCTCGCTTTCCAGATGAGATGGGTGCCTTTGTAATTGTGTTAGTCACATGACCTATATACTGAAATTTATGTATGAGTGTAAGGATGCACAGTACATGCAAAATAGGTTTATCAAACACAGATTGTTGATTATATCTGGACACGATGGAAATATTATCAAACGCAGTTTTATCGTTTCTCTTATCATGTTTTTTTTATTTTTATCCAAGAACACTGCAATGATGTAAATAATTATTTGGCAAAATGTATTAATAAGTGGCAAAAGACATTTAAACGAATATAACCGCTTTTACGGTTGTCGGCAGGGCCCTCACTGGTAGGCCTATTAGGACCCGTTTTTTAAGTACTGGGCGCAAAATAAAATGTAACTTCCCCACTTTAAGCCAATCAACATCCATCTTGTCATAAGACATAACTGGTCAGTGATGACAGTAAAAAGATCGATCCTGATTGGCCAACTGACGTTTAATAAAATACTTTTTATGCAATGTCTCATAGCATAACACGAAATGTGTTCCGAATGCATATGATTCAAATTTGTAGTTAACTGTAATTGTTTTTATCTGTTTTTACTTGCAGCCTTTATTGTTAGCATTCCTTGAATAAAACTTGGAAAGACGCTGTAGAAAATGACACCTTGGCATGGTGGCATTCATTCTTATATACACTTGGACTGATATTTTATTACGGCCATGTTTTATTGGGTGGAAAATTATAGTCTTTGGCTGGTAACCGATTCAATAAACAGGTTCAATATTATTTACATCGTAAAACACTGCAATAAAAAAGGAACACCCGGAAAAGTTAGAAACCGTGACGTTAAGGTGAATCTGAGTTCTGGTAGTAAAGATGACGAATAATTGGTGAACTTTCTCATTCGTTTGGTAGTTTAAAGGAATATGGAGAAGGAAAGACCCCTGAAACGGATTGGTTTTAAAATGCCCTCATTTTACATGATCTTACATTTCCCTCAACCGAAGACTCTTCGAAGGACTGGGGGGCATTTCTTGATGGGACCACGGGATTGCTATAGGTGCAAGACTTGTATGGTGTCAGCGAATTATGACCTATACTACACATAGAAACTGACTTCCACCTCCCTTTAATTAATAAATGCCTATCTGCACTAGTTTGGCCAGGGGGATTAGACCTCCCTGCGTTGACACTGACAGGGGGTTATCTCTTCAAATCAGC
The DNA here is from genome assembly GCF_000002235.5 of Strongylocentrotus purpuratus. NCBI lineage: Eukaryota > Metazoa > Echinodermata > Echinoidea > Camarodonta > Strongylocentrotidae > Strongylocentrotus > Strongylocentrotus purpuratus. Next base: position 1,929,795 of record NW_022145520.1, read on the forward strand.
TCTGAATTAACATAGGCATTGTTTGCTATATCGAGGGCGCAAGCAGTTACAAGTAGTGCAGGCCCGCTTTAAGTTCGCTCATCGCAAACGGCTTTAAATAAATCACCCCGATTCGTTTTGTGTTTTTGATTATTAAGTAGACGCATGAGCGTTATGGGATATGTAATTGTCTCTGGTAGGATCACAAAGTGACTTTGACTTGTGGAATTTTATGTGAACAGGTTGAGCCTCATTTGGAAAGATTTATGAAGTGTCAAGCCCGCCGTCCTTTGAGAGATACCACGTCAGGAAAAACTAACAAAATAAGTGCATTTTACCCAGAACATTTCGATTATAGCAAAACTCAATTGCAGATGTTTTACTTCATCTGTTTGTTTGTTATGAATCCTTTCTCTTTTTTTTAAAAATATCCTTTGCTCTCAAGTTCTGAAAACTTTAATTAAGAAAAACTTCATTTTCGATATCCAATGCTTGATATAATTATCAAAACTTGCGAGAGAAGCATGACTCGCTTAAAGCCCCACTGTACTACTTATAGCCACTTGCGCCCTCTATATAGCAAACAATGCCTATCGGTGCCTGTTGGTCCCCGTGATCCTCTTTTTCTTATATATGTTAATGGAGAGCTGATTTGATGAGATAACCACCTGTCAGTGACCTTGCAGGGAGGTCTAATCCCCTGACTAAACTAGTATACAGACGGGCTTAAAATAATTATCTTGGTGAACAAATTAATTTTGCAAATTGAATTTCGTTCGCTCTGCAATATGATTCACTGGTACTTTCAAGTGAAGTGCTAGGATTATTTTGTTTTTCATTTCTGGAGTATTTTTCAGCTAATTATCATAATCTTCCGAACTTTGTTTTGCTTCCGTAGTTTCCATGACAACTGCATAATTTCATTTGAATGTCGAATTATTGATATGTCAAAGAAAATATAAGTCCAGAAAACGATTTAATACAAACACTCATTAAAGCCCGTCTGCGCTAATTTGGCCAGGGGGATTAGCCCTCCCTGTAAGGTCAGTGTTAGGTGGTTATCTCATCAAATCAGCTCTCAATTAACATACGAAAAAGGGGATCATGGGGGCCCAACAGGCACCGATTAGGCATTGTTTGCTATATAGAAGGCGCAAGTAGCTATAAGTAGTGCAGTGGGGATTTAAAGTATTACCCTGACACATGCCATTATAAGTGCGTTTCGTTTAAGTAGAGTATGTAAATGATAATATTCCCAACTTTTAAAATAATCAGCAATCCATGGAGAATTTCTTCCATTTGACCTTTGTACCCTGAGTTTCTGACTGGTTAGGTGTGTAAGGGCGTGGCAAGCAGATTTAAGTAGTGGTGGTGGGGGGGGGGGGAATCACATGCCCCCTGTGCCCCCTCCCCCTCCCGGACTGCCGTTGACCCCACGAATATTAAGTCGATCGAGCTCATAGGAACGAATGAAATTAATTCAAAATCGACATCAAAATAATATGCTAAATTTATACAATAACACGGCCCGTCTCGCGGTGGGTCTTCACGCATCACGCCGAAAACGAGGATGATCCCCGCGACATTTTATGACACTCATAAAATTATTTACAACGTATCTGCAAAAGCAAACACGTTATGACTGTTACGATGAGTTATGGTGGTGTCGAGGAAAATGAAACGGAATATCACTTCGGCTGTGAAACACCTCGTAACCTCCATATGACATTTAGCTTAAATCATAACGGAGGTTTCACTCAAGGGGTCGCCATTAAGTGCGCCCCATTCGGGTGTTGTGTCGTCTTTATTTTATTGTCTGTTCTGACGCCTTGCATTTATGATTACTATTATTACTCCCCCCCCCCCCCCCTCCCCCCATGCACCCCGACCCCAAATCCGTCTGTATGTGAGTATTTGTCTCTGTCATTCCTTTCCCCTTATAATAACAATATTTCGCATTTATATAGCGTTTAATACATCAACGATGTCTCTAAGCGCTTTACATAATAGTATTACCCCGGTCATCGGATTCAGGCTCGCCCACATTCTCCACTCCCTGGGGAGTATTCTAGCCAGGCGCCATTTTACAGACGCACACAATGCTGAGCATACTACATTAACGTTCGCATCCCACCGAGTGACAAAATAATGTAGATTAACGTCTTTCTCTTCGTCTTTTTTCTTTTTTTAGTGTCGGGCTGGGATTGGAACCCCGTACCTTGTGATCTACAGTCCGGTGACTAATCCACTTTACCACAACACCTCTTCCTTTTGTCTGTCTCCTTTCATCTCTGTCTTTCTCTTCGTCTTTTTTCTTTTTTTATGTTTCATTTCCTGCCTCTATACATGGGAGAGGTGGGACGTATGGCGTGTTTGTCAGAGGTGGGTTGGGTGTGGGGTAAAAGTAGAGCGGGAGGATTGGGAGGGGTTACCTTTAGTCAACCCTGGTTTTAATGCCAGAGGTATGAATGACTCCCCCCCCCCCCTCTCTCTCTCTCTCTCCCCCTCTCTCTATCTCTCTCTCTCGCTCCTTCTCTTACTTACTCTGTCGATAGTTGCTGTTAAAAAGAGCGGGAGGGGGGGGGGGTGTCAAATAAAGCGGGAGGGTTGGGAAACGTTGACAATAATTGTCAACTTACCCACCCCTGTTCCAATGCCAGAGGTATGAATGACCCGCTCTCAGAGCCATCTATATTATGATGGCTCTGCTCCACCCTCTCTATACCTCCCTCTGTCGCTCGAAAGTTGCTTTTTTTCCCTCCTTCCATCTCCCTTTATAGAATGCTCTTATTTATTCTTGACTAGTGTCTCATCCTTTAAAGATGCCCCCTGTCATATTATTACACGGTAAATTTTTATGTTTATTTGGAGTTGTCATGTATTACATTTTTAAAATAAACGCACATTCAAGTATTATTCAAGATGTCTTGACATGACATCAGAAATGGTAAACTTTGTTTTAATATGAGTGTTAATGAAAGCTAAGAAGAGATTTTCGAAACCTAATAAACACTCTGCATGGCGTGGGATAAGGAGGGGGAGGAGGGGGGGGGGGGGTGGAGGGTCATGATACCCAATCCCACGCATTGTATTTTTTGTAATCTACCATCAGAAAAAGAGGGGTGAATCTTGTATGATATTAATCTTGAAGCTGAAGCAGCTGGGTCTACTTTCGCAAATTGGATCGATTGAGAAACACCCTTCCCCTTCCCCGGCTTGAAGAAATTTTCATTCTCTGACGATGTTATGTTGCAGCATGACAGAAGCATGAATTTAATGTTCTCCATATGATTGGCCATAGGGTTACTGTTAAGGAACGAATGTTGCGATGATCTGTGGCGTATGTACATGTACAGGGGGCCATTTGGGACGTAACCCCAATCTAATGATGGAACAGAGTGGTGAGGGGGAAAGGGAGGAAAGAAAATAAGGGGAGATTTGGGAGAAGGGTGAAAAAGAAGATGGTAGCAATGAGGGCACGACCCCAGCCCATTCTCTAACAGAACTTGAAGAAAGACAGGAGAGGAAGGGGTGGTAAAAGAAAGGGAGAAGTGAAAAGAATGGGAAAAAAGAGAACTTGAGGGGGAGATGGCAGGACCCCTTCACGCACCCTCCCTCTGTAAATGGTGGCATTGTTAATTCCCATTTTATTTATCCAGTAAAACCGGCGCCCCATCTCCCTCCCATGATGACGATACCCCCTTAATGATTTGACCCTAGCTACGCCACTCTTATGATGATCGGTACATTATAGTGATTGGAGGCAGACGGTTCGACTCATTTTCGGAAAACACAAGACAAGGTCGAAAAACTGCTTAATCACTTATAATTAAATGAGAGAATGTCAAAGATAGAAATCTATGAGATAGGGTAGATCACGATTCTATTCTTGCCCTCAATTGCTATCACCGGCCGGATGAATCAATGTGGATTAAAACACAAACATTATGAACAAGAAAACAAATATGCATATACTGTTTAGTGTAATGAAAATGCCTTTGCATTCTACTATAGATATTATGGGTAAAAATTATGTCAGCAGAGTATGAAATCTGAGATCTTTTATCATCGTAAATAACTTATTTTAATGTTTTTTTTCTTGTGAGAGCTCATTTTTTGTTTCTGTTTCGGTAACATTATGTTTCACTGTCTTGTAGGTATCGGGATGATAACAGAAGAAGAAGAAGAAGAAGAAGAAGAAGAAGAAGAAGACGAAGAAGAAGAAGAAGAAGAAGAAGAAGAAGAAGAAGACGAAGAAGAAGAAGAAGAAGAAGAAGAAGAAGAAGAAGAAAGAAAAAGAAAAAGAAAAGAAGAAGAGAAGAAGAAGAAGAAAAAAAAAGAAAAAGAAGAAAGAGAACAAGTAGAAAAGGGAGAATTATATGAGATGGATGAAACCGCGCATCCTGCTTATCACGAAAATATTTGTCGCTTTTCTGCTTTTTAAATTGATTTCATTCAATATTTTCCTGAAAAAATGACTTGCCTTAATGACAATAACTAAAGGACATTGACATCGTTTAGCCTCATTTATTCCTAACTAATTTTAGCCAAGGCTGGAGCATCTAGCTTTACCCCCTAACTTAGAATCTGTAGAAATTATGACACCATGAATTACAATCAATTATCAAATTCAACTGTATAACACAGAGAGATTGACACGGCCAAAAGAAAACAGAGGAAAAGTGCAAAGAATAGGGGTACTAGCAAAATCAGATCAACGGGGGTTCTACACCCCTGGGGGTATGCACAGACCCCTCTCCCGGGGATTAAATGGGGTTAACCACATATTATTAATCTTCATTTTCCATGCAAACAGGCAAGAAAAGGGAGAACAGACATGAACTAAAGTCATCGAAACCAAACTTTATAAAATTGGGGTTTATCGAGCAGGCGTCTGGTCGTAATTAGAAGCGTGACATTTAGCACTATATTCATATAGTTTCGCTGAGAAGCATAGTACAATGTCAAATTCCATCACTATAACATCATATTTCTGCAGTCGCCCTGGGCGAAAAATATGTATGATTCACATTTTTTTGTTCATCAAAAGGATGTTTTCTTCCCCCAAACGCAAATATAATTTCGTTAGAGTCGATCGGAAATGTTGAGAGAGCATTGTTCCCCGTTACACATAGATCGCGGTGAAGCTGATTCTGTAATTTCAATTTTATTAAATGGAGAAGGGGAGACACATGTCTTTTTTGCACACGACCAATGTTTTTAAGGTTATTGCCCCCCTCTTCGATGTGATCCAGGGGCGTCGATTCATGCATCGTGTAGGACTGAAGAGAGGGGCATGGGGAGGGAGGGAGGGAGGGGGGGGGGGCGCACCAGTGTAACTTATAGCTTCTTCTTTTCTTACTCTCATTGACATTGCCTTAATGTTTGTCTACCCCCTTCTTTCTCTCTCTCTCTCTCTCTTGCTCGCTTTCTTCCTCACACATTATTAGGTTCCCCCACACACTTTCTCGATATTTCTGCACTCCCCCCTCCCCTCTCTCCTTCTCCCCCTCTCTCTTTCTCTCTCTCCCTCTCTCTCTCTCTCTTTCTCTCTCCCTCTCTCTCTCTCTCTCCCTCTCCCCTCTCTCTCTCTACCTCTCTCTCTCTCTCTCTCCTTAATGTTTATCTTTGAGAACATGCCGATCCTATTATAAACTCGCGTGACATGCTCAAAGTACAAGTGGAAGTGCCCCAAACAGAATCAAAATAGAATAGGTCTCTCCATTAAAACTTCGAACAATTATGATTGATTTCAAGGTCACACACTTCCAAAAAGGAAATTGCAACACACATCCGTTTCAGTGAAGAAAACTAAGTTAGACATCAGTGTTTTTTGGTAGATGGAGTAAGTAATCGTATTTATTGACTAAACTCACATCTCCCTGCTTTTACTATGGAAGGGGAGGGGGGAGGTGTTTGTTTGTGTGTGTGTTTTTTTTTTTTTTTTTTTTTTTTTTTTTTTTATACTTGCTGGTATTTTTCCACAGTGGGCATATGGATCGAGCCAGGAGGACGCAACCTCTATTTAAATTATTTGTTTAAAAAATAATATGAATTAATAAGTTTCTAACTCTCAGGAGATGTACAGTATTTAAAGTGATACGGGCGTCGGGTCGTTCCTGGAAGGGGGGGGGGGGGGTAGAAGTTGCCACCTCCTCCAATATTAATTGTGGGAATAACTGTCTCCACAGTGAAATGTTTGCTTCTAAAGAATGTGCGCCATCATCCTGAGAATAAAACAATGTCCTAGACATCAATGTGAATATATAGAAGATAAGAAATTCATACAACAAAAATCGATGTAACAAAAAAGAAAATAATTTTCGAAATTAACGAGAATCGAGGAATAAGTAAATATAGGGACGAGGGGAGAAAAGGAAATATGAATGCGGAGCGACAAGGTTAAAGATACTATGTCCCTTTTGCAGCCAACCTCAAATTCTGCAGAACTTTGCAGGAATTATGAATATGTCATGTATATCCTATCTGTGAAATTTAAACGTTAGCAGTGTCCTTATATTACAATTATGCAAGGAAACCCGTTTACTTGCTAGACTTCACTGTCAGACACTATTGTCAGTATTGAGTGACTGACTGGCTTTTTCTTCTTCTTTGGTAATAACATGTATACATAAATGAGCTGTAAAGGATGTGTCTACTACAATAACCCACTTCTTGTAAATGCCAAAATTAAACTGATTGAATCTTTGCGCAGCATAAAACGTATGACCATGCGGTACAATGGTCTGAAAATCAAGACTATTACTTATTGGCTCTATAGCTCCTAAGTCGATTTGACAAGTAATAGTCGTTATTTTCCCACTTAAAGACATTTCCAAGCCCCCTTTTTTAAGGGGTGTTCTAAATTAGTATTATCTTTCAAATGCCATTGGAATTTAACCTTTTCATTTTGTTGGCCTGCAAAAGGGACATAGTACCTTTAAAGGGGATTAAGTAAAAAAGGGGGATGGAAAAGAAGAAGTATTAAAATAAGACAAAACGAGTAGATTAGAAGAACTAAAATAGGGATGAGGAGGGGAAAAAGAAATAAGGATAACTAGGCCAGTAAAAAGAGTAGAAGAAGAAAAAGAGGTCGAAGGACAATAAGAAAAATGGAGAGATAGAAGAGGAAACTAGAGGCTACATTAAAGGAAGGCAGGTAAAGAAAAACAGGTGAAATTATACAGGATTGAGATTTCCTTGTATACGTGAGACTTGTAACGTTTATTTTACTAACATCAACTTTTAGGAGCCCCTTGATTATTTGCAGAAGCAATATTTCTGTATGATTACAGTGACCTGTGAATCCTGTCTGAACCGCATTTACACGTGCTGTAAAAACAGCAACAAATCCGGATTGAAGCCGATAGGTTCCTTCCGATATCCGCCGATATGTCCGATTCAAAATGACCCGGTCGTCTGCGGTGTGGGTGTTGCCGTGGCAACGATGACGAATTCTTTCGAATTCTATTCAATTCATTCATTTATTTGTTGTTTTAAAGTTTCACAGAAGACGAGGATTCATAGAAGTGATGCTTCTTAGTAAATGATGAATAAACTGATGAAGGATTTTCCCGCATCTCTAATAAATGTTTAAAGAAAGGTTGTTTTTATTTCTTGAGAAAAGAAGAATTGAACAGCCAGACGACAATAAGAATGATATACAATGTTCCTAGTAATAACTACTTGTCATAAATAGTCGCCATTCACTCTATTTATTGTATAAAGTTCGAAAGAAGACAAACAGTACGTTTCTTGGTAGATAATAAACAGACTAAACATGGGTTTTTTCCATGTCGTATTCTGTTTTGTTACAATGCTTGAAGAGGTCCGGTGTGTGGGATGTGCATGGGAAAAGGTAATTAAGTGGACAATCAGACGATATGCAAATTAGTTCTTGAAAATTACGTGACATAAAACATGTAAGAAGCGTCACTATTGTTATGACGCATGTAGATTGGAAAGTAAGAGAATGAAGGGGAACAACATTTATGAGGAGAAAACGACCCACTATCAAACAATCAGACAGCAAACATAATAAACAACATTCCTGATTTATTACGTTTATCAAATGAGTCATACATGTGCATGAATATTTTTAGATCATGACTTGGTTTGAGAAATGAAGAAGAAAAAAAAATGATCATAATATTTTGGAAGCACCCGTTATTGCGGTCTAATAGGTGAGTAGAAACATAGATTGGGCTATCCTTTTTCTTTCAGAATAATATTAGCTTAACAACCTTTTTTTTTTCTTTCTTGTCATAAGCATTAACTGATGAATGGATTACATTCATATGTTATTTAAAGCGCACAAGTCATCACATTATTATTCAACCAAAGTGCATTTGGAATTTGTACCACAGCACTCATCATCAGCGCACAGTGCCTTCCAATCCTGTCCATAAATAAGAATGACCAGGCACCCGCTTACCGTTCCTGGGTCAAGAAAGGCAAATTAACGTTAATGCCGTGCCCTTTGCATCTTCAGTCAACGTATTCAAGCCACTCGACTTCAACACCTCTATGAAATGGCAAAAGTGAGAACCCCTCTTTAAAAGAATCTCTTGATCCGCTATTGTTAAATGACCGAAGAATAAATTAATGGACAACGGCGTAGGAAGTGTTGCGTGGGGGCACGCGTCCCCCACAATCGAATAGCGCAAAAAGAAAACAACGGAGGCAATTTGCAGAAGAAAAACAAAACCCACCCACACGCTTCGCCCTACTCTATGGCCTCGTTCTCGCACATTTCTTCCCCTATTTCCGGTGCCCCCATCTTATCAGCCCACCCCCTCAGTTTGTGGGCCAAGGGTACGCCATTGTGACCAAACATCAACACTCATTCTCACATGCAACCTTGGTCATCATAATCATTAAAGGGGCATGTTCCCCGTATTCCAGAGGGCGCTCAAAATACGTACGCGCTGGCGGACGGCGCGATAGCTGCCTATGGACACCAACAGAATACGGCTCTTACGCAGGTGGCATGTTCCGATTACTGTACACTGGCGGGAACGTACCCCTTTAACTTTCATAACGCTATAATCATCTTGCAAATTGGCAAAATCCCACGCTCACATCATACAGCCGCGTCTAATTATGAACCCATTCATGTATTCCCTATCATTTTTTAGCACAATGTGTGGTTTTATTCCAGGGTCTATGCAAGCAGGGATTTTCTGAGGTCTGTGTTTGTGAGCCCTAACGGTTTTAAGGAGAAGCAAGCTTCCTGGGAGAAGGTTGAATAATACTAGTCGGCCTATCGATGAAAAATATTTTGAAAGCTTTCTCATATGTTATAAATCGGTTTAGAAGAATATTGCAGTAGGAATGTTCCTTGAAAAGGATAGCTCTTCTAAGGCCGCTTTGTTCGGATGATATTGAAGTAATTCAAAAGTTGGGCAACGTTTACAAGGCACGAGTGTGTATAGTCCCATATACCAATTTCTTTGTGCAGTGAATTGAATTGATGCTCCTGTTGCACATTATAAAGAGCAAACTACACCTTAATTCTTTCTTTCTACACAATCCTTTCCCAAACGCTTCCAGACGGTTTCTTCGACATTTTCGTCGCATGGCCGGTACTCGATTTTATCTTTAAGATTGTGGTTTTTACCACGCATTTGCAATCAGGATTCATTTACCTTTCAACGAACTTCCAGAATGACTCACGACTTATTTTCTTTCAAGTTAAATACAAATTCTAACAATTACGAAAGCTCCTAACACTTGTTCGATTGTTGGTGGCAGTATCATCTATCATTCTGATATATACAATGGGGGCGTTTCCGGTGACGGGAATCAATGAGATAGCTTTGTTACAGGTGGACGGTTTATTTGAAAACATCTGAACTAAAATTCAAATGTCTGAACGTTTCCTGCCTCGTTAAACTTAAACATATCCTATAAATGTGTTTGATTGGAAGACCATCATGGTTAGTCCACGCAAAATAGATACATTTTATGATAATTATGAAAGGGGGACTTTTTATGAAGAAGTAGCCAATATTTTTTAGTATATTTATTTATCATCATCATTCTTCTTCTTCTCCTCCTCCTCCTCCTCCTCCTCCTCCTCCTTCTCCTCCTTCTTCTTTTATTATCATCCTGATACCTTGTTTTGTGTGAATCCAAAGAAAAAACATCAAAATGTGTGACTATATTTGCTATTGGTAATGGCCATCAATCGGGGGGGGGGGGGGGTACTCCCCAAATTGTATAGTACATTTTTGGCCCATCAATGTTTTACCCGAAGCTGGCGAGGAACATGAACTCTTTCCACCTTTTTTGTTCTCTCTCTCTGTCAATTTAATCAAGTGGACCTATCATCTGTCCAATAATAGCTCCATTTACATTCAGGAACATAACAGGTCGGTAAACGCCTTTTGACAAGGGGTTGTTCAAAACATTGCACCCCCCCCCCCCTCACAAAACATACCCAGTAAAAATCCCGAGGGTAAATAAAGATGAAATGACGGTCGGTCGAAAAAATGTCAACATGGAATTAATTTACTCAGTGATTCGATATGCGCTGACTCATTGGCGGCTCATTCAGAGTATGAAACAAGAAGCGAAAGAAGAGAATAATGTGTCCAAATTGAGTGAGTCATTTTTGTTGAAAGTTCGCCTAATTCAACAACAATGCTCTTAAAATTCACTTAAATTTGCCACATTTCCTGAGCGAATGATTTGTTATGACCCGACGATGACACTTGTAAAGAGTTTAGAAAAGGAATGTTCAAATTTATTTTCGAGACTTTTTTTTTTTTTACAATTCGATAATTTGATATAGATGACGGGCTCCATCCGGTACAAGAAATGTATTTCTGAGTTTGCGAATGAGGGGGTTTAACAACATCAAGCGAATATATTTGGGTGGGAATAGTGGGGCCCTGGGGGTTAAGATGAATTCATGCATTTTGATTATCTTTGTTAAGTGTTACATCACCATAAAAGACCAAGATCAAACGGTTAATGATTTCAACATATTGGATGTTGTCTTAAAGATGGATCAGCCTTTCACAAGCCTGTATTAGCTCTGTTATTAAGGGAGGGGGGGGGGGGGGTTCTTAGGGCTGCCAACTGTGAGCCAGAGGTGAGAGTGAGACATTACCAGGGGGGTTATGAGCACTTAATGTTTTTTTCATGGGAATTTTTTTTTATTTAGCGGCGAATAAGCAGGGGGGGGGGGGGGGGGTAGTGAGGACATTTGTTTGCTCAAGGGGGGGGGGGCAAGGGGGGCGGGTTATGGAGCACCATTTTAAAACTAAAATCAACACCCCCCCCCCCCCTCTTCAGCAACATCAACAACAAAAGTTTGTGCGGTGATAGTAAAGTCAATGACCGACATGTACATTTTGAAAACATATTGGCCCTTGTGAATGATGATTAACGCTATGTGAAATCGTCTTATTGACATTTTGGTAGTATTTTTATACCTCGATTTAAACTGCTGTATTCATTACGTTCACAACTACATACATGTACAGTGTCAATTATTCAATAGTTTATCCGATTCCTTTGGGGGAGAAGTCGTGCATGTACTATTGTCATGTACTAATATCCCTATCATGAACTTAAAACACAATGCATTAGGTGTAATTGTAACACGATCGCCCAGACTTTCGAGAAATCAAATTAGACCGATTTTAACAGCCTTTTCCAGCACCGATTGGAATGTGTGAACATGACATACATACTTTCCGAACATGATTTTAGAGTATTATACACATTAGGCGGTGTCACACAGAGGCCCAAAATCCGGATTTTAGTTATCCGTATTTTAGTTATCCTCTTAATTGCTGTCTGTCACCAATTATCCCATTAAAAATCCTCTAACGAAGCAAGAAAATTCTCCCTTGAAAGGATTTTTCAAGGGATTTTTCTGAGTGACACCGCCTTATATGGAAATGAAATTGACATAGAGTTGATTTCTCGAAAGTCTTTGCGATCGTGTCTCGTGGTCACCAATCATGATTATTATCTTGCTTCCCACACCCGTTTAGACTGATTTTCATCATCTATTTAAAGAAAAACAAGTTTTTGACTCGTTCTAAACAATTAAAGAAAAGGAAAGAAAGAGCAGTTTCGATTGAGCGGGGGCAAATTTATTATCAACCGACCGATAACGGACCCGCCATTCACGTGGCGATATCAGAAGGTCGATGACCGGAACGTGGCCAGAGCACATCCGGGGAACTATTTTAAAAAATGAGAGAGAGAGAGAGAGAGAGAGAAAGAGAAGGAGGGGGATCTTTTTTTTTGGGGGGGGGGGCATTTTGATATGGAGGCTGTCTGACTAGGTCCGTCCTGTAGTTTCATGCCCCCAAAATAGACATCAAAATAATTAGTAAACGGAATTGCTTCTCAGTTTTGAGTGTATTGTGATTATTTTATGATAACCCAAGTGTGAAAGTTTCACTTCCGTAAAAATAGAGGAACCTGGGGGAATTAAATAGATGGAAAGGACCAGTTAAGGAACACGAGATTAAAATGAGAGCAAAGGAAGGCGGGATAAAAATGGAAATAAACAAGAAATGGAAGGAGAAAAAAAAACAAGAAAAAGATTAAAAGAGAAAGAGTTGGAAGGCCAGTCAGAGATCAAGAAAGCGTGAAAGAGAGAGAGAGAGAGAGAGAGAGAGAGAAAGGGAGAGAGAGAAAGAGAGAGACAGAGAGGGAGAGAGAGAGAAAGAGAGAGAGAGAGAGAGAGAGATTAGGGGGAGGTGGTGAGAAGTGAGGGTGTGTGATATGTGAATTTTGGGGGAGCGGGTTATTAAATTAAATCTGCAAGAAATATAGAATGAAATATCTAACTATGATACATTATAGATTTTTTAGAATATGAAAACAAAAAGTAAAAACAAGTATATTACAAACAAAAGCAAACAAAACATGAGAGGAGATGGAGATATTCAAAGAGAGAATGATAGAGGAAGATTGAGAGAGTGGCAGAAGAAATGAAAAAAGGGGATAGACAAAGGCAGAAAAGAGAGAAGAAAAAAAAAACAGACCAAAAAAGGGGACATTATCATGATTATATAGCCGATGTATTCCATTTATTATCGGGATCTGGGTTCGGAAGGAAGGCATTAGGGAAACGAGCAACGATAACTCGAGATTATAGGATGTTTTTAAGCTTATAAAAACCTAGAAACAATGAAGAACAGGTCGGAATTTAGCACACCTGTACTTCCATAGCGTGCACAAACCCGGTCAAAGTTCGAAAATCATTCTGAAATGTTGGGGCCTTTTATTTCGGTGATCCAACATTTTCACCGGCGGAAAATAAATGTTCCAGGCATCGTTGCGCCAAACCGTGATACATGTATAGTACAAGTTTATCCCATTTAAACGCGTGTTCGATTTAAAGATGTAAGATTTAAAGGTGTAGCATGGTGAATACTGGTTAACGCCATCTACGACTTCTTCTTGACAACTGCACGTAAACGAATGGTCTTGATTATAACGGTCAGCGCGCGCTATGCTAGCGTTCGCGAAACAGACCGAAGTTCTCCTCTCGCTTTATTTCTCGTATGTTGCAAAATGGACCGCCATGGTTGCACGAGGTGACACGACATTTGCTCCTGCGACAGTTGCTCCGGGCTTTATTTCGTCTAAGATGTAGGGTTAGGGTTAGGGTTTCAATAGGGTTTTATGTTAGGTTTAGGGTTAGGTTTAGGGTAGGGTATAGTGTTGAATCCAGGGTTGAAGTTAGCCATTCGATTAGTGTATGAAATTTACAGCGGAGCAATTGTCGCCGGAGCAAATGTCATGGAATCTTGCACGAAGGTGAATACTGTGGAATCTGTGGTCGCGTCGTCCGCAGTCGTACTTATACCTGATTGGCCATGAGTCAGGCCACGGGAAAGACACGTAGTCTCGTCATGCTACACCCCCTTTAAGACACGCATTTCAAATGGGTTGTTGGCGAACTTGTACTTATGGCGGTATCGTGCAACGCTGCCCAAGACTTTATTTCATCAATGATATAGGGTTAGGGTTAGGATTGTAATGTGTTTTAGGTTAGCTTTATGGTTAATGTTAGGTGTGGTGTCAGGTCAAGGGATGAAGTTAAGAAATTGGTTGGTACATGCAATTGACGCGGAGCAAGTGTCTCAAGACAATGTGACATGCAGCTTCTATTTTTACCTTTGATAGTGGTTTTGCGATATACCATAGAAACATTATTGTTATTAGCCATTCATCTGAAGGCACTATGAATATGACGGACAAAGAAAGAGGACAAAATATACAGTTCCTCAGGTAGACAAGGAACATCCCTTCACTGCTATTATGTAAAAATGTGTAGAACAGGTATATATATGCATGTGACACCTGTTCTACACATTTTTACATAATAGCAGTGAAGGGATGTTCCTTTTATAATTTGTCTACCTGAGGAACTGTATATACTGTACACTTTTCAATGAATTTAGATTCACATTGCTGCATATTGTATGTTTCATACGGTAGTATTGCAGAAAGAGACACAACCAGTCCAATATGCGACGGGCGGGAAACAAACAGCTATGTCCTTGGCATTTATAACTTACTAAACCGCGATCCCATCTTGCAAAATTATATCAGTCGTTGTCTGTACGGTTCATTTTTAAAGAAGACGATGCCAATTGATGTACTTCCTCCTTACAGGGTGGCGCGCATTAGTATGTCATTGTGTGTGTCACATCGTGTCACATTGTGTTGCCATGGCAACGTCGTCATGAAACTGGTCATATACAGGAACATGATGACATCGATGAGACATAGTAGAATTATTGTAAATTCCCAGGAAGAGAATGGTTGTAAAGAAAGCTAGCATCTCCAGATAGTTTAGTAAACATGTCATAAAGATTTTTAAAAAGTAGTTAGCCTATACATACGATTGAAGGTCCTACCTGGGACATGTCCCTGGTCCTACTGAGATGACACACATGAACCCTCGTGAATACTTTATACATCTATATTATTATTCAGCATTATTACCCAATTTGGTGTCTATTTTCGGAAAGTTGTGTCATTTTCTTAGTTCCCGAATTTTTCTGAAAGTTAAATGTTTATACATTTTTGTTTTCGTTATAAGGAACATAAATAGGTCCATTACTCCATATTCTTTTCTCCGTGAAGGGTCCTAGCTTTGCTGCTTCAATTATTGGACATAATAGGGAGGGGGGCAAATGCCCATGTCGCTAAGACGCCTTAGCTTTTGGTATCGACATCAGTGGCGTAGCATGGGGTAGCCCTTGGGTAGTGAAGGGGAGGGGGTGATGATGTCATGGAGGTGGACAGGGCATCGATAAACTTGGGAGGGAAGCGAGAGAACAAGACCCCCGAGAGAGGAAGGGCGTGAGGTTAGCGATTTTGTCCTGCCTTCACCCTCTTCCTCTCTTTCTCTCTTCTCTTTTTTCACTTGTTTTTGCCATTCAGTGTGTATGTGTATATATATGCGTGTGTGTGTGTGTGTGTGTGTGTGTGTGTGTGTGAGGGGGGGGGGGGTAGGTGGTCCGTGACCCCGTGCCCCCCCCCACATGTATCTACGCCTGTGCTTAACATAATAACACCTCAAAGAGACAGACCCACTTATTAAATAAAGAATAGTAAATTGATGGATGACGTCATGGATGGATGGATGACTATTGCGGCTTACCCCCTACAATGTAGAGTGACGTCACACACCTGTCTCTCGAGTTGGAATCAGGAAATATGTCTCACTCTGAAACCAAGAAAGCGAATGCCCTGATGGTGGAAGTCTTGGATGGATGAGAGAGGGGATGGCGCGAACTTATCTATCTTATAATAAACAAACAAACTAACATACAAGTTTTCAAATGTGTTATGTGCCTTTCATTGCCTTTAACACGTTGAGTCGCGTGGGAACTAATCTCCTTTATTCTTCTCCCTAGCAACTTATACTAAGAGCCCTACACGAATTGCGATAACCAGACAAACAACAAAAATTAAACAAACAAACACAACTTTAAAGAACCAGAACAAACTCCAAGAAAGAAAGAAAAAAAAGGGTAATAAACACGAAAACAAAATAAAACAAACCAAACTAAAAACAAAAAACAACAACAACAACAAGCAAACAGACATACACCTAAAATAATAAAGCATCAAAATAATAACAAGCCAACAAGTAAATACTTCGCGGTATTTTCATATTGCATTGCGCCTTTTTCTAGGGTAATCAATGTTTTTTTAAACGCCCCCTTCCCCCGCATTACTTTCTTATGGGATTGAACGCCTATACAATCATTCGGATCACCTCACATCTCACATCTCACATTCTTATTACCGAGTTCTTGACACCAACATTCACCCCGGAAGTCAAATTAGTTTGGATGTACTTACCCCTCTTGATTCTTTTAATTTGATGTCTATCTTCTCATCTTGCTAAAGATAATTTCGTATTCATTTACTCGGTATTTTAAAAAGCCTGTGATTACATTGATATTCAGCTATTCAACTATTAACAGGATGGCTTCACTTTTTGTATTTTGTATTTTGTATCAGTGCTTTCTACTCGAGCACAACTTAAGTATCTTAAATAGGTGATGATGATATTCTACATTTAATGGCTTATTTAGATATTCATACACGGGGGTAGGGGGCGGAGGGGGGAACTGTAACTTGGTCTGTGTGAAATACCAAAGTACAACATCGCGTCTCATAGGCACAATGTCGCTAATAATTCCAAGACCGGTTTTCTGTAACACGAGGGACCATTACCACTTAATTTTGGTATTCTTCTAAAATTTGATCTATTTTTTTTCTTCGCCAGGGTATTCCTGCGACGGTGGGGGCGTACACCGGCCTCCTCTTTATGCTGGTTACGCCCTCCTGAATATACAGGAAGACCATCACTACTCTTACAGCAATATATCTTCTTCCTTTCTTCAAGATAATTTGCCTCCTTCAATACTGAAGATTCTTGCAGATGCCGCATATACTCGGCCTGATTGGGGTGTGCAGATGGGCCACTACACCGGGTTATCCCCCTACTCTTATACGAATAGTGCAGTGTGTTCTTAACGTGCAAGGGTGGTCACTCTCCTGTACAAGGAGCCTCCATTTACCGTCCTATCCGAGGGGATGGAGTGTTTTCCACTTAACATAGCCTGCGTCTATGAAACAAGGGGAGGGACACGTTACAGGCTTCAGTCATCCGCCTGGGTGGGATTCGAACCCGAAATCTTTGGTTCGACGGACAGGCAGACGTTTTACCGACTGAGCCAACTCTATACTAAGGTCATGCCCTTCTTATTATACATTTCAACTGGTGAAGTTAGGAGCAGAAAACATTTGAAGCCATAAAACTCCCCCACATCACTCAAACACGGGAAATTAACGCTGGCGGTGAAGCCCTCGTCAAGTGGGTTTCCCTTTCTCTTTTACGCCTTGAAGTCACCGTAACCCGACACTTCCCTTACAGCACAAAAAATAGCTTTCCATGTTCAGCTCTAACTGCTGTGTAAATAATCATAACACGACATGCATGGCCGACGGATATTTGTTCATGATTATTATCGCTCCTAGAAGCATTCATGAGAAGGTTTGCCTGATTTCCATCTACTAATACTGCCATTTCCATCAATGATATACTTGACCTTTGACCTCCATGGACAGAAACATTAAAGCCATAAGCCGTTGAAATCGATTACATGGTTTCGTCGTTATGATGGACACATCACAGTGAAGGTCGCGCATTAAGAGACTCTAGAGCACTGTTTTGCAAGATGAAGTCGAAGCCGTGACGGAAATTGGGTTTTTAGGCCCAAATGCGGTTCATTTTTTTCCCTGTGTTGACAAGGTGGAAATTTCTCTTTTTGTATCTCTATGATTTAAGCAAACTTTTATAGCCTGTTGCAACAGCAAAACATTCTCCCGGTGCTTGTATTTTTTTTCTTTTTCGGGAAAAACATCATTTTTAGCTAGCATTTCAACCTTTCTTCAGTCGACGTCTCATGACCACAAGTCACGGGATAAACATTGAAAAGTATTTAATTCCACAAACTGTTAATTGTATGTTATATTGAATCCCTGACTCTATTTAAAAGCCTTGACTTAACATTTCTCGCATAACTTTTACAATGCATGTTTACCCATTTAAAAAAATGTACAATTCTGTTTGGCTGAAAAATGTAGGCCTACTGTAGACATTCTGTTCTCGAAACACCAGACTGGCTTATAATAACAAAAAACATAAAATTGACGTTGGATAGAATGATCATAAAATCCTCATTTTGATATCCATAAATTGTTCAATCTCTTTGATTATAATTTTAAGAATAATTATGCTCCTTTTATTACTTCTATATGAGTTGATGGTGAGTATGATGATGATGATGATTTACATCATTTATATGGCGCAACATTCCTCTCTAAAATAGAAAAAATAAATAAAGCAAAGGCGCAGTTACAAAAATATAAAGTATTCTTAGGGCTCGTAGCATTAAAACTGACTTATGATCAATAACAAAATCTTATGCATCTTCCTTCTTTCTGCAATTAATTGTATCTTTAACATACATTCTATCTTGTGTATTGAAAGTAATCAAAATTTGTGGATTCCATTCAACTAATGAATTTGAAATTTGAAATTTACATTATTTATATCTGTAACATACACTAAATCGTAGATTGCTATTTATTGTATATAAAGGTACGATAGTTCGAAGGAGATGCGACTAATTTTGAGGGATATAAAATTAACTGTTACTTGTTTATGCTACAGAGCCCAGCTCTTTTGGTCATACAACTCTATTTCGAATAAATAATTTCGGAGAAAGTTTTCTTTTTGCTAGACTTTTTTCACACCCCACATTTCTGTTTTAAAGGAATCAATGGTACGGTTGATACAACAACAACAACAAACGACGACGACGACAACTACAGCAGCAGCAGTAGTAGTAGGAACAAGCAAATATTAACCTCTTTTATTATCCATAATTAATGATTTAAGCAATATTTTACAGAACACGACGAGCTTGCACCTGATCACCTTCGGGTGGCAGCAGTCTCAATTTGTTCTCCGGAAGTACTTGCCCTCCATGTGACCTACAGGACAAGGAAATACAGAGTGTCCTTTGGCTCAGGTGTTGAGATCTGTTTTTCTTGGGGCTCCACCCACTCCTTGAAACGTTCTCCTTGAACAGTAGCGGTTTTCTAGAGGGGGGCCGGGGTGGCTGAAACCCCTCCCCCCCCCCCTAAAAAAAAATAATAAAAACAAAACAAAACGTGAGGCACACGTAGAAAATGAATGCAAGGACTCCGCCCCAAAGCCATTCAACCCCCCTAAAACAAAACAAAACACCCACCTATTCTTCTAGAGCCGCCCCTGCTCTTGAACACTGTTGACATGGTCGAAGGAAGAAGAAGACTTCTATTAAAAGCGTGACAAGTGTACAACAATTCAAATTGTAATGCCATTGGTTTCATAGGATCTCAAGCTGAGAAAGATACATTATAAAAAGGACCTCCCTAGATTTATAAAATAAATGTCAACAGCATCGATGCGTTTGTCTGATTACATTTTGGATGACAAAAATGAAACTCATGAAAGATTATGAATATCTTGCTGCATGTATTTTGATAAAAGCTACGATTAAATCTGTCAAATTTGTATGAGGCCTGTATATCGATAAGCTATGACTTAATAGAGCTGGAACATATTTATGAGGCCTTTAAACCATATGAAAACACTGCCGTTATTTGGAAGTGTTTGAGAGGAAATATAATGTGAGCGTCTCGAGACATCGTGATCCTAAAGCACATCCTCTTCATTTGGAAAGAAAAATATCAGGATGAACATAACGTTCAAGGGAATAAATCAGATTGATTCAAGACCCTGGGATTTCGTTGTTGCAATTCTGGAAATATTTGTTACTTGGCATGAGGTTTTCTCGCATTTTTTCATAGGAAGAAAAGAAGAAGAAGAAGATGAAGAAGAAGTAGGAGAAGAAGAAGAAAAAGAAAAAAAGAAAAGAGAAGAAGAAGATGAAGAGGAAGAAGAAGAAGAAGAAGAAGAAGAAGAAGAAGAAGAAGAAGAAGAAGAAGAAGAAGAAGAAGAAGAAGTAAAAGAAGAAGAAGAAGGAAAAGAAGAAGAAGAAGAAGGAGATGATGATGGAAATGATGATGATGATGATGATGATTTTGGTGTTGATGACGATGATGTTGGTGTTTGTGGTTGTGGTTGTGGTGGTCATGCAATAGTGACAATGGCGACGATGGTCACCGTCATCACCATCACCATCGACATCATCTTGAATAAAACAACGAAAACGACTGTTACAACAACATAACAAGAACAATTGTTTTGAAATTGGAAACATCCTACACATTCCATTGAAATTTTAAAATAAATCAACGAACTCAAACAGTTATGCTTGTCCTTCAAGAAGAAAAAAAGTTAAATATTTCTTAGTGTACGACTTTCATCATAATTATATGTAAAACGCTCAAATATAGGCTACTTGTGTATCTACATTTCAAAGCTATTCATTTAATTTTATATTACATGTATATGTCAAAAGTACTGGCGAACTTTTCTACCTGTCTTGTCACAAACGACAATTGAACTTGAAACACGATTTAAATGGTTTGCTTAATAAAATTGAATCCCCTTCTCCCCAACTTCAACAATCTAAAATCGTTCTTGCTGGATAAACTGTTGTGAGATAAGATTTCTTTTCTTCACTCTAAAATACTCTTAGCTCTCCGCAAACAGAATTGTGTGATCTTCCTTTTGAACTTTGTTTTTTTCTTCAACTTTTGAATGAGTATTCGTGCCATTTGACTTCAATGGTAAGCTTTTTGTTTGATCCTCAAGACAAGCAATAAATATCATATTTACGATGTCAATAGAAGCGTGTCATTTATATCGTCATCCTGTAGATCAATAGAACCTTGAGAAATAAATTGTAAAAAATGGATTCACGGTTTATGATTGTCGATGCTGACGAATTTGAAATGTATTTCGCCTACAAACTGATTTGCCATGTTATGATCGTGATGATTTTCCGCAATATATTGATCATTTTTAATCAGGTTGCATGAATGAATATGGAGAGTTGATGGAAGTTTTGTTGTGCATTATCAGTATTTTTGTAATGATATTAATTATCTTTCGTCATCAACATCATCATCATCAACATCATCATCGTCACCATCTTCATCATCATTATCATCTTCATCATCATCATCATCATCATCATCATCATCATCATCGTCGTCATCATCATCATCATCATCATCATCATCATCATCATCATCATCGTCATCATCCGTTTTTCTTCTTTTCTTCTTTTTCTTTTTCATTTTCTTCTTCTTCTTCTTCTTCTTTCTGTTTGTCTTCTTGCTATTATTATTATTACTAGCGCTAATCTCATCATCAGCATTTACCGACTTAATTTTATCTCTCTTATAGCATCAGCTATTCATCATTTCTTTAAGTTACATAGCACCTAGCTTGCACCAACACAGAAATATGAAGTAAATATTTCATGTAAACTTGTGAGGAAATCAATAGCTTAATACTTTTTCAAAATGTACATTTGCTGTTTCGGAAAGTGTATAACTCAAGATATATTCATCATCATAACGTTTTTAAAAATATCTTTATAATAGTATGCTCGAAATTAAAGGACAGTTTTGAAATATATATATAACTTATGATTCCTTTAATCATGATTATCGATTAAGGATATACTTTTGCAGGCGTCGAGAAGTCATAAAAAGTTTATTTTTCGTGGACTTTCTGATGAAATTCAAGATGTTTCATTTTAAAGTTTACGAGCTGGTGACAGCATAACGGCCTGCTGAGTTTGAACTTTGCAAATAAAAACTGACTTTTCAGTGAAACTGCTTGTATTATGATGGGAACAACATGGTGTTTTTAAAGGCAAGAAAATTAATGATAGTTTAACCCTTCTCGTTTTTTCTGGTAATCTACTTAACTTTGGATGGATTTTAGGTTCAAACTTTTTATGTTATTCCACCGAGTATTCAACTATCCAGGAAGTTACTGAATAGTTGATTATGTAATAAATGTAATTAATTGTGTTTTGGAATTACATGTATGACGACTGTATTCGTCATATTGACTAAACTTTGGCTCACATGAAAAGCACTGACACAGATATGGGTTACATAAACATGGAGCAACACAAATTTGGTCCAAAATTTTGAACTATTTCTAGCCATAATTGCTCATCTGGGAGCATTTCAAGAACATACTTTCCAATTTAACTCGGCATTGTTTTCATGATTTTCATCTTCCTTCTAATGAGAATAAAAAATGACATTGCACAAACTATGATAAATCTTTCTCCTAAACTCAAGTTTCTTTTAACTTCTTTCCCTGTTTGGAATTTGCAAATAAAAACTGACTCTTTCGTTTTGGTTGTTAAAGGCTTAACACGAGTTTCTGCTGACACTTTCACGAGTTTATATGATGGAAGTTCTGTAGGTCCCTTTGGTAGTGTTTTATGAGTTAATATAATTTGTTTTATAGGCCAAGGAGGCCGCAGAGGAGGTGGCAGTGATCATGACATTGCGAAATGATGCAATGTCTAACAAGACATTTGACTATAGAGTAACAACATACAGAAAATAAATTATAATTGTATTTAGAAACTTAATATATACAGAATGTGAAGTAGTAAAAAATAAGTTTAAAATAGCTATAACGTGGAGATAAACACCGAACATCCCGAGACAAAATAAAAATAGATGAAGAGGGGAAGAAAATAGACAGTGGAGGGTTATAAGGGAAGAGTAGATTTAATGATTGCGAAAGGGAGGATGATGGTGAGTAAGGAGAATAAAAAAGAGTGTATAGTACATAAACACGAAATTTGAAACAAGAAAAAGAAGAAGTTAAAGATGGAGAAGAAAGGAGAAGAAGGAGAAGAGGAGAAGAAGGAGAAGGAGAAGAAAAAGGAAGAAAATGAGAAGAAACAGGATAAAGTAGAAGTCTGATTTGAAAGGAAGATAAAACAAAAGATGTATAAATTATGATTATGGTCAAAAATAAAAGATGAAATAAAATAAAAAGAAAATAATAACAAAAAAAAGGAGGGAAGTTCAAAAGATATGTTGAATGTACACGTACAGAAAAACGGAAAACAACATCAAATCAAGATAAACTTTATCAAAAGATGAAGACGGTGAAGAAAATATAGAGCCTTGGAGATTTGCAAAGTGTCTTATAACTCCCATAAAATTTATAATGAATTCTTTGGCGGACATTGATGTAGTTATGACACACATTAAACCGAATGACCCGCAGCGCCAGGAGCGAATGTGAGGGGAAGGAGTATCGAGGACAACCGGGGGTAGATGATAACATTCAAACATGCAGGAAAACATTAAAATGTTACAGCCGGGTCATTAATGCGCAGAATAGTAAATCAAATCCACATTTTAATGTTATATTTCTTAATTAGGGTCTGTTCACGAGTCAATAAAGAACGGAAACTGTCAGTTTATTATGTATTTCAAGAGCATAATAAAGATATTAAAATATTCCACATGATATAAATTATACAGACGATGGAAGGAAAATAACAAAATCGAAATGCTATAATGTTTTGACCGTAGATGGAGCTTTGTTACTTGCTCCGACTTCCATGCGAAAGCTAAGGTCTCCCTCCACCCATCATAATAGAAAAAAAAGCACGAAATGTGACGAGAAAAAAAAAATCGGAGCTGCAGACAGTGGGTGGTTACAAGCCAATGGGCTTGCTCGTTCTTTCCGAATAGAAGCCCTCTCTCGCTCCGCTAGTTAGCTAGTATTTTATTCACTTAGAACTACAAGTACCCCCCCCCGTGAATGTAAATGGGCCTACGTTACGTCACACTACAAGAAGGCATTCTAAAAGGTGACGAATTCCGATAATAGATTGCCAGTGCGACTCTTTCTCTAGGAAAATTCCGTATTATTACACATTACCAGTGCATCTGATAGAAGCATTCGCATACTTCCTCTAATTATTGGCTGGACGGGAAAAAAAAGCTGCTGTGTTAGGAGGTATAATGCTTTATATACCTAGCTGAAGGGGAATGATAGAGAGAGAAAGAAGAGAAGGAGATAGATAGATAGAGAGAGAGAGAGAGAGAGAAGGCGGAGAAGGAGAGGGGGGGGGGGGGGGCTGTTACAGAAAAAAATGTATACATGGGTATCACATTACTGTTCAAAGGAGAATTTTCAATTTCACGAACTATACAGCGACATCACATCTGACGCCTCCTTCTTATTTTCTTTTGATTATTGTGGTCGACAGTAAAAATGAATTCAACTTCCAATTTTAGATGAGAATCAAGATGAATCGTCTCTGAAAATATATCAAAATATCGAATCAAGCACCTTGAGCAAGACTGCAACATTTTATCTCTTACATATTTCGTATCAGATTCTATATCAAGTCGTCTTTTATCTTGCCGTCTTCGAACGAATTTAACTTCACAAAATCTCCGTCTTTTCCCCCCTCTTTATCTCTCCATGTCGCTCAGTAAATCCCTATTTTTTTCCTTTTCGATTCACGGCAATTCACCTTTTGAATCAACAACTTGCGATTCATATCTTGTATCGAGGTGTGAAACCTCCAAAAATTGATCAAAATGTTAGATTTTAAACTTTTTTCGCATGGCCGAAACGAGATTCAATCGCAGCATGTTGGCAGACGGTAAGAAAAAGTTTTGAGCACATAACTGTTGCAGCGCGTGGCCAGGAAGTCTATAACCAATCAAAAGTTGTTGTCTGCATGACGTCAGACTCCGAGTGACTACCCTTACACGACATTCGTGTACCGACTGCAAAGTTCGAGCTGTGCGAAGCGAACGCGAGCCATTCATACATGTGTAGCGCTTGGAGAGTGCACGGCGAATACTGTGCTCACAAATCGCTCATTGAGATTGTATACTTTACTTTAGCTCAGATGGATTTTATAAAGGTTGAACTGAACTGAACTGAACTCGCATTATTTGGAATCATTTATTTGATTTAATCTCAACCGAGCTTGATTGTAATTGGATTTAATCGTACATAACTGTGGATTCTTACTTTACCTGGAATATTACTTTATTTTAAGTTCGTCATTCGTAGGAAACTTTCAAGCCCGAGAGAGAGAGGAGGAGGAACATTTTGTAAAGCGTGAAACGCTTTTGTGTAATCATATTTATTGAAAATATCGACCAACGAATTGCTGATTTTCTTTCTTGAAAACGACTTTTTCACCGCCATCATGGAAGGAATTTTACCGAGGATAATTGCCCTTTTCGTGTTGGTTTTGGGATTATCAGAAGCCCAAATGGTTCAACGGGGCGTCCAATTTGCTCCGAATGAAGTGCTTGATAACACCTTCAATACCGGCACCAGTCTACCTGTGCAAAATCGCGCTGAGGATAATACTCTCGGGTCTGGCATGTAAGTACAAGAAGATCGTTTCGTTTGAAACGTCGTACTATTTGGTGTATAAGAGTCTCAGCGCTCTGTAATCAAAGAATCAAATAAATACTAATGTCTAAATCGTAAGGGAAATTTTGTTGCCTGCCTTGTTATTTTGTTTTGCTCATGATGAACAGTCCCGCAGCACGTCATGAAAATATTGCAACAAATTTAGAGTAAAAAGTATTGCAATATGCATTTATAAACCATTAGTTTTGCAGTAGGCCGTAGGTCTCCGCAAAAGCTTAATGTGACACTTTCATATTTTCTTACGAGGAATGTTTATTCTCGACTTCATCATCTTCTTTGTGGTCTTTTTTTTTCTTCTTTTTTTTTCCTTCTTCTTCTTCTTTTTTCTTCTTCTTCTCCTCCTCCTCCTACTCCTCCCCCATCTTCTTTATCTTCATGCGTTCCTTGCTCTGATAACTTCCAAAAGATAATCCACAAAATAAAGAAGTCTTTCATGATGGGCTTTGCTCTGCAACAAAACTTTCATTTTCTGCAATCAGTAGCGAAACAACGAATCATGGTTAGCACAACAATCATCAATATTATTGCACGTATCACAGCTCAATCCACTAATGCAGACAAAAGTCATCACTGACAAGCAGAATCAGAAACATGCTCATGTTTACATAATAGTATACGACTCAATGACAAGTAAAAATACAAATCAACCAGACATAATATTTTTTAACATTTGATCTCGGGCTGAACTTCAATTTCACTTTAGCCAAAAGGGCATGTACGCAGAACACCACTTTTCAATGCACTTTTCTCCTTCGTCTTTGGTGAAAAAGTTATTGTGAAGTAATATATTGTTGCGAAGGCTCCCTATATTTGCGCAAATAGAGCAGAGACGTAACGGTACCATGCAGATATGCAGAAACGTGCTCCTAAACAAACATTTATTGTCTAAGGCACATTCCACTAACCCAAATAATGCACTGACATAAAAAAATAAAAATGTTTTTGCCATTCAGTTTTATTTTGTGTGTCTGTTGACATGCTGTTGACTTTTGTTCTCGCTTATCTCTAGCGCTCATAAAGCGATATCCAAATATTGACTCGGCATCGTAAAACAACTCGTTGTCGAACGCGAACAAAGGGCCGATTCGAGTCTGTTATTTCAGTAATTTCCGAAGATTTGTTCTTTTATTAGACCGGAATATTGGACCCTTCCTCCATCAAAAAAGGCTTGTTCAAGATTAAATAAACAAATCAAAAATGTGAATGAAGGGGAACGGTGCCAAAACTACAACAACATGTCTTGTCTCAACCTTGTTAAACGTTGTTGATAGCCTACCATTTTTCTCCGCACTTGGTTACAAAGGTTTGTCCTGGGAGGGGTGTATGGTTGTTTCGTAATGCCATTTTTTTTAGGGGGCGTCAGATCGAAGCGAATTTTGTCCATAATGACAACTACGTATGCTAAACAATTATGCAAATTCACTATTCAGTAAAGCAGTTTAAAGATACATTTGAGATTGATAGATTATCTTTATCATAACATAATCCATTTCATAAATTACTGGTGGATGACTGTCTTATTGACATTGTGATATCGTAAGCATGCCCGTTGATTGATATCGTAAAACATTTAACAAAAAAGATGAAAGAATATATAAATACAATGTAACTTGACATTATTAAGAAAATTCAATGTCACTTTCTGCATATTCTGACAACTCAATTGGACGGTACCTTTGGAAGAGTTCAGGGTGGGGATAAAGGCATCGTTTAACAATGTTTAATCTGAGATGCACGACCCTACGTGTTATCAGTGCAGTGTCTGTGATAGTTATGGTAATATTGAAACCCTAAACAAAAATTGCGCTTCAAAATGATCATGAAGTGCCTCAAAAAAGTAAATAATCTTTGAGTGACCGGTTTTACCGTACCCGTTTTTACCCAATAGAATGTAGTGTTATGAAAACCGTTAGGAAAACGCAAAATTTCGATTTCCAATCATAAATATCTCGATAATCAGACAGGCGATCGGCTTGTAAAAGTCGTAGGATTCCTGACGGACCTAAAGTTTATAATTATCATTGCAGCATGAATGTTTCAGAATCTGAGATAAAGTTACCCAATCCTTTAAGAGAAAGTTAGACCAGGAACTTGGAAGAGATAATTGATAACCTGCTGTCTGCGTGTTGTGTAACTTCCGAAGATACACCATGGTAATTATATTTACAGGAGTCTGCCATGATGGTGTCGCGTGCTCGACAGATCGAGGATAAGAGAATCGGAAGAGAAAGTGACGCGACGGTAAACCAATGATGATTATAGAGATCCTGTTCAGTCGCATTAGTCACTCATTAGCATAATTATTACCACTGTTTAACAAGGTCGTCGACGATCAGGGGGCGAGAAGTAGCAGTTTAGTGACGATATTGGGCCCTGTTTCATAAAACTTGCTATTAAAGGGGTTGCGTAACGTTGTCTCAGATTCTAAACGAAATCCTGACGCTTACAAGCCGATCGCCTGTCTGATTACCAAGATATATATGAATGGAATTCGTAATTCAAAAACCGTTTTTCCAACGTTTTTTTTATAACACTACATTCTATAGGGGGAAAATGAGTATGGTAAAACCGGTCACTCAAAGATTTTTTACCTTTTTGAGGCACTACATGATCATTTTGAAGTGCAATTTGTTTAGGGCTTCAATATTACACCATATCAAAGACACTGATTACACGTAGGGCCATGCATCTCAGATTTAACATTGTTAAACGATGCCTTTAATAATGAGTTACAATAACTGTTACAAGTTAATGAAATCGTGGCATTTGATTGGCCGAGAGCACATTATAGAAATTTAGAATTTGTTATTGATATAAAGTTTTATGAAACAGGACCTAAGTGTCGTGATATAGCAGAATAGTGGCGATATACTGGGCCCTTTTAAAACTTGCTATCTATAATTACGAGTTACAATAACTGTTACAAGCTACTGAAATCGTAGCATTTGATTGACTGAGAGCTAATTTGTAATAGAAATTTAGCATTTGTTATTGACATCAGTTTATGAAATAGCGCCCTGGTGTCGTGGTATACAGTAGTACGGGGTCACCAGGACAGCTATATAGTTAACGTAGTAGTGTGATATCAGAAGATATAGGTTATCTTAACAAGAATTTAAAGAGATTATTACGTGCGGTACTTCTTTGTCATTGTTGATATGCGTGGGTTAAAGGTACTCCCTTTTGCAGCCAACATCAAATTCTGTAGAACTTTGCAGGAGTTATGAATATGTCATGCATGTGAAGTTTAAACGTTAGCCGTGTCCTAATATTCTATTTATGCAAGGAAACCTGTTT
Source organism: Strongylocentrotus purpuratus (assembly GCF_000002235.5). Classification (NCBI taxonomy): domain Eukaryota; kingdom Metazoa; phylum Echinodermata; class Echinoidea; order Camarodonta; family Strongylocentrotidae; genus Strongylocentrotus; species Strongylocentrotus purpuratus. The sequence continues at coordinate 1,958,548 of NW_022145520.1, forward strand.
ACTTGCTAGACTTCACTGTCAGACACTATTGAGTGACTGACTGGCTTTTTTTCTTCTTTGGTAATAACATACATAAAATGAGCTATAAAGGGTACATAAGCATTTGTATACATCGATAATCCACTTCTTGTCATGACCAAAATTAAACTGATTGATCTTAATTAGTATTATCTTTCAAATGCCGTTGAAATTTAACCTTTTCATTTTATTGGCCTGCAAATGGGACATAGTACCTTTAATGCACGTGGGGACTTGGGGTCAAACACGAAGAAATATCAGGAAGACTGGATTTGATTTAGGCAATTGTAACCTTCCCTGGATGCAGACATGTCTTGAAAAGGACGCAACACAATATTACGCAACAGTCCAAAACTAATTACGCAACGCATCCGCAACACTACCGCAACACATGCAGCTATAAGGTGAACTGTGCAGTCACTAATTACCAGAGGAAAAAACCAGGGTGGAAATAAATGCCTGCTCATACATCAACTAGACATAAAATACGACTAAATATTTCTATGTAGAACATCTATTTTACACCTCATAGCTAATGACTCTAATCTAAACTCACCAGGGGCTCGTGTAACTTTGCCATTACTACCATAACTACCATGGAAACCTTGATTTTGATTGGCTGTCGTGCCCTGTTACCATGGTAGTTACTATTGATGGCAAAGTTACCATCAATGGTAAGGTTTATGCAACGGGGCTCAGGTCAATAAATTATATTTCTGTGGGTAACTACAGACAGTCAAGGATAGGTGGAAACGCTCCATCCTTATTCGCACATCTTGATGCGATTAAAAAAGGGCGGGAAAATAAGATAGAAGGTTTGTTATCATGATGAGGAAATACACAAGTCCTACATAGAAAGTTATAGTAAAAGGAATATAACGCGAAAGTTTTCATGTTTGAAAGGGGGAACGCTGACAGATTTACCACTTCTTTCATGGTCCAACTGTACCTACGGGAGTCGTATTGCTAACTTAATTTGGAAAACTTCGTGTCCACATTCCAAAACTGTTTTGATATCATCCGTGAAATATTTACAAATCATTGCTTTGGAGAAGACTTCGGGTCATGCACTGCCCTAATTAAATCTTGGCCGAAGTATTGAACTATTATACGAGCTATTTCAGTCAGGAGCGAATTTAGGGTATACAGCTGGCCAGTACATGCCCCTCCCCCTTTTGACAAAATCCTGGACCCGCCCCTGGTTTTAGTGATGAGTTCAGTTCACTTAAAGGTACAACAAACATCAAAGTTTGATAAACACATACTTCGAGACAATGTAAACTCGAAGGGAGTTTGCTATGTAGAGCATGTCTAGATCTATACTGAATAATTTTGTTGTAGGCAAAAACAGATTTCAGTCGATGAAATTTATTAATAAAGTAGGAATATATGACAATGCTAATGGGTATTTTTCCGCTCTTATTAATTCACACAATTCTGAAAGGCTATGAATGCTTATATTAACCAACATTTTGTGTGTTTAATGGAACTCGGAGTCGGCAGACAGCAGCTCGTTGATTATAAACTTTCAAATTTTGAGGAAAAGGGGAGTTCACCGATTTGGACGCGTTTGAAGAAATTTATCAAAATAAGAGGCAGTCATAAACAGGCGCACTGTCGCCCTGTAAAGATATAGAGATAAAATAATTCCATAAACCCAAATTTCATTTTCTCTCCCCTCCCCCAAAATAGAATCATAAAAAAACGTGTACAAATTTGACTGTCGTCATGTCGGCTGTCTATACCAGTAATAATTCAGTCTTTATATGAAATATAAAATATGACCCTGGTCAGTGGGTGCATTGTGTTTGTACGCAAACTTTGTAGAAGGATAGACCTTTTTTGTTTGATATTTCGAGAAGTTCTGTTTGTATAACTGGAAATTAATTCAATTAATCACGTTTTCCATGTTTGCTTGGCCTCTGAGTGAAACCGGAGATTATTTTAGAGTTGAAAATTTAATGTTATGTACCGATTTTTCATCCGTCTGTATGATCGTGCGTGATAAGGAATTGATTTTTCAACCCTGACCAATAGTTATGTACAGATATTTAGGGTTCGGCAATGCCATGAATTCGGTAAACATTTCATTGTGGAGAAGTAAAATAAAGCGTTTGGGAAAATATGTCCCATTTGCAATATAAACGAAAAGAATGAGGTATCCTGTGTGCTTTTCGATATTTTGACATTTGACAAACATTTATTGATTCCTGTAGACTGTATGTTCAAATATTTTATGAACAAACATGAACAATGGTGACTGTTTTCCTTCTTCTTGCGTATCTCAGGTTTAGGTTCGGGCAAACTATATATACAATACTTCCCTCTTCCAAATTTATATAAATCTACATAATTTGAATTCACAGTGATTTATTATATTTCATATTTTCAAACATATCGTTATAATATCATAGTCTATAATTCTGGTCATCTTCAAAGTCGTGTATAAGCCTACACGTATAAATGCCGAGCCAGTGTTGTGTCTCTTTTTAGAAGGCAACACTTGTATTGGGCATTTCACTCCGCGTTTTTATTTCTGTCTCGGACCGAGTCATTTCTACACTCTCCATATAGCATGATGTACTTCCCGACAAAATAAACACGGCGACATTTCCTTGATGACTTATACCAGACTCATTAAATGTCTGAGCAGGGAAAAGGAAAGTTAAAGAAGAAAAACAAAATCAGAAAGGTATTCTTGCTTTATTTGGCATTTGGCAGCATTCCACTCACATTTATCACTACAAAGAATTTAATTCGGATTACTCGTTGAAGCGGAATCGCTTTGCTGCACAAGACTTAGGCTTTTTTTTTTTTACATGGTCGATTTGTTTATCAACTTAGAAATTAAAGGGGGAAAATATCAAGAAACTTTACCGAATACAAACTTACGAGATTGATGTAAGTATTGCTTCTGCAATGCAAACCACACGTACAGTAGTTGTACATAGTAGGTCCATGCTTATACTTTAAGCTGATCGTCTTGTTGCACAGTTCCCAAACTGCAAGCAGCTCTTCGGAAAAGTCACATCCGAACTTAGAAATCTAATTAGTCGTCAAAAGGGCCTGTGTACGTAAAAAGCACACGGCTAATTTACGTAACGGATACCAAGTCATCAACTCGTTTATGACGTAAGGATCTTATGTCCTTGTGTCATTTACAAAGTGGCTTTTTAAGTTACGCTTTTTTTTTACCAGAGCAAACTTTAGTAACTCTTTATAATGCTATCATTATGCCTCACTTAACTTATTGTAATGTTGCATGGGGAAATACGTATAGGAGCCATATAAACAAGTTAATAGTCCTTCAGAAGAAAGCTATCAGGCTCATTACAAATTCAAATTACAGAAGTCCAAGTAATCCTTTATTTGTGCAACTTCAGATGTTGCCTCTTGATGAATTAGTCTCCATGAATTGTTTGATATTCATGTACAAATCTCAATCTGCTCAAAATAATTCATTTTTAAAAGATGCGTTTATTGTTAATTCGACTGTCCATTCGTACAACACACGTCAGAGAAATCTTATCCATCAGCCGTTTGCGAGAACACAAACTGCTTCGAACTCTTTTGTAATTAATTGTATCAAAGAATGGAATAAGTTGCCACAAAACATCAGATCCAGTCCAACACTACCTATGTTTAAACATACATGTCGAGAATATCTTTTTGAGAGATTACAAAATATGTTAAAGTAAATCCTGGAAAGCCATGTGTGTATGTGTGTATGTGGGTGTGTCTGTGTGTGTGTGCGTGGGTGTGTATGTGTATGTGTGTTATCTTTTTTTCTGTTCCCATATTTACTCATTAGTTATCATTGTAAATATGTTTTTGTCATCGGTTATTCTAAATACTGTTATTTTGTTTTTGTTTATGTACCTTTTAAGGGGCCCCTTATCACAAGCTCTGCTTCTCCGGGGTCCCAAACCTATCATGTTTTTTATTTCTTTTGTGTCAATTGATTGTAAAATGTTGTGTTTGATTGGTTTGAATAAACTTGAACTTGAACTTGAGCTTCACGTATATTGAAGAAGTAGCTGATTTTGTTGGTATAATGAGGTTATCTTTACTGGACAAAAGGACCTTCCGCCGTGAACTAGGTCCAAAATGAGTGACCCTAATTACTACAGGCCTACTAAAGACATGTTTCCAAAGTACAAATCAAGCCTGCAAATTGATTATTGTACATGTACTTTTTTTTAAAGAGAATGCTTAATGCTGTTAAAGACGAACAATATTATATTTGTGAACATTCTGGTTCTTTTCATGTATTCCCACGAGGAAGTAGTATCATATTTGCAAATCACTTAAAAAGGAATGCTCTTGAGTCTTGAAGTTGTTCTATAATCATGATGACTAAAATAGTTTGAAACCTCGGACAAATCTGATCAGGCTGGTGCCGAAAGTTCGTGCAGTCTCATGTACCGACTTCTGTGTCCAGTATTCTTCGTTGTTTTGGGTTTTCAGCAAGTGTTGGCAGAAGTCCTGACGCGGTCCTTTACGTCAGTCATTGACGCATCGGATGCAACGGACTTTAAACACGTTAAAGTGATATTCCAGTGGTCTCTCGCTTGTGTCAATAATTGAAAATGTACTATTTGTAGGTTAAGTTGCTCTTGAAGTCATAATCGATAGGCTTTTTCTCGAGAGCAATTGTCTGCTGGAGAGCAAATATCACTTAATCTGTTTGTTCTGTTCCCCGACCCATTTAACATGTGAGCCCTTTCCCCCACAGACTCAACTCTAGACCAATAAAAGCTTCAATGACATGACTTTAGGGCTAGTCATCATCACAGAATTCATTTCCCATTCTGTTCGTCACATTAATTTTGTTCAGGACGGTTCAAGATAATGTGTATGGCGCGAGGCTTATTGTAAAGCAACCATGAAACCATAAATTAATCGCCTTTCTGGATTAAAAAATACGCTGTATTCGATCTTATGGTTTACATCAGTATTTGTGTTGTTTTTGTTAAATGGACCAATATAATTTACATTGAATCAATACAGAATCTATTTAGTATCAACTTTTTGTGCCTGTTTTGAAAATTTACCGTATTTAGACATAATTATTAATTTAAAAACAACAAGTCATAGCTCGTAATGGGAAAATCTTGGTCCTTTTCATGAAACTTCTTATCAATAACAATGCTAAAATTCTGTGACAAATTGCTTTCAGCCAATCAAATGCGATGGTTTCAGTAGCTTATGAAATTTATGAAAATTTGATCTTGAAAACAAGTTTCATGAAACAGGACCCATGCTCATAGACATTTTACTGTCTGCTTGTCGAAAAAAAAGTTGTATACAGGGTATACTCTCGGTGTTGCAGTTGCTAGAGAGACATCACAGTGCAGGGGTCAAAGAATGACACCTTTAAGATGACCCAAGGTCAAGTTTAAGGTCAAGAGTAATGTCTGGCCTATGGTTAAATCGGTGAAATGCTGAGAGACCCTTTTCTCTCTGGTTGGAAAGATTCTCCTCGTCAGCAAGGTGCATGATCATGGGGTAAATCTCCATCCTTCAACAGGGGCGGATCCAGGATTCTTGAGATAAAAGGGAGGGGGGGGGGGGGCTCAATTTCAAAAAGATACTTCTTAATATTAAGTTGAACATTGTGAATCGGCTGTGAACCCGTTTTCATTTTTCTTTTGTTTACCTTAGGTAGTTAGACTATTAAGTTGTAGGAAAAAGAGAAGGAAAAAGGAGGAGTAGTAGTAGTAGTAGTTGTAGTAGTACAGTAGTAGTAGTAGTAGTAGTAGTAGTAGTAGTAGTAGGAGTAGTAACAGAAGCAGCAGCAGTATAGTAGTAGACTTTATTAGATAACTTATTTAGCAGAAGGCTAATCTATCACAGGGTTTCAATGTACAGTATATGTCCCAACATTGGTTTCAAAGGGGGGCACTACTACCCATCCCCTCCCCCTCCTCACCTACTCCGCCAGTGCTCCATCAGTCAAGTTATCCGCTCCTTCACGGCCAGACGGGCATGTATATGTTAACAAGGACGGTAGCTGTACAAGTTCGTGCCGACGCCCTTTTTGACAAATCCCCAAGATCCATGGCCCACGTCTGACGCCCCCCCCCCCCCCATATCAACGTACCGTTTAACCTTCACCTCTAGCTCCGCCGAATCACAGGTAGTTTCAAGCTCGATATAACTGCTAGTATACAAATAGCCTAGTCAGTATCAAGAACAAGGAAACCGTAATCACCAAAAGACAACTTACAGCAAAAGCACAAATGGAGGGGCCGCTTGCAGAAAAGAAACGTTAGCGATTTTCATGATTATACCATGGATTTGACGCAAATCTAACAATCAATCGCAAGTACCAAATATTTAAATCTGTTAGAGTGAAAGCTAATTCCCGTTCAGTTTGGGGTCTCGGCCTACGTTTAATCGTATTTTAAAATACTAAAAGCTCCATTAAAAGGCATAAACAACAACGTGCAGGAAAAGCAAGAAAAACGCAAAGAAGAGGAACATGAAACGAAGATATCATGATGATATTGTAGAAATATGAGGGATACAAAATTATGAAACGAAGACGAAGACAAATAGTATAAAAATGTAAGTGGGGGAAAAATGAACTATTCATGACATGTATGATGTTGACTGTCATCCACGTAAATTGCTCAACTGTCATAAAAACGATAACAAGTGATCAACCGACGAAAATATTTGACGATCTCATCTTTAGATTCTGTCAAAACAGAATGTGATTTTATCACGGAATATCGTCCCTACCCGCGAAGGTAAATAGTGATCTATTTTTCTCGAATCAAAGATGAGCCCCCGATGCAAATATTGATCCTCATCGGGATTGAAACATAATGGTTATTTCAGGACGAATCCAGGTCCGCAAAATGACGTCACAAATGCCCTTTGTCGTCATTCTAAATGTGAATCCTACTATTTTGGGGGGGAGAAAAATACATGTCATGCAACGCAATTTTTAGGTCGTATGCCCGTTTAAAATTTGTCTAAATTATCAAAAGTTAAAATGTATTTATTAAATCTCTGAAACGATGATTAATCAACTAGTGATGATAATATTTCGGCAGTTGTTTTCTAAAGATTTTAGGTTCAAATTTGGGAGGGATTGTGCGTTTTGCTTCATACACGAGCTGTGGAATCAATGCGACGAGTGTTTTTATAACAGAGGCTATGAAATCAAACTTTGTGGCAGCACGGTGGTGACAATAAAGCGGAAAATGTGGAATGTTTTTCTTCTTCAAATGATTTGTTTATTTTCATGTTAAGGAAGAAATATACCATTTCCATTGCCATAAAATTAGGCCTAATCCTCCAAGTGTGTACCCGCGAAAGCATGTAGTGTACAGTATACACACAACGTAAATGACACCAATATCTTTGGAGTGGGGAGGGGTGAAATTCTACACGCGGGGTTCATGTTGCCCCCCTGTATTCCAATATTTTGTTGGTTACCGTAATTTACATTCAGGGCAGATCGCCCCACGGAGCCCATTAATATGAATTGAGTTAATGGATAAAGTACGTGATTGCATGTGCGTGTGTGTTTTGTCAAATCAATGCACCTCCTTGGTTGTTTTCACCGAGGATGTTGTTTACGGGATTTCCAAATTGCCAGAGCGCATCGCATACCTTTGCTATTAACAGTAACATTCCACGGTTTTTCCTAAGAATTCTTAATAAATTGTATCTACATTTACTAGGAAATGTTTTCTTCTTTTGAAACAGGTCTGCTCTCCGAATATACAGGATTGAAAATCCGCCCTTTTATGCAATGACTGGAGTCCTAATTTATTAGGGAACACTTCATTTTGTAGTGGAATCTTCTCTCCAAAGAGTTATTCAACCCTCTACTTTGGAGTGGAGCCTAGTATAATTTTAGTGATCCCTAATATGACACTCAAAACGTGGATTTCCACTCATATGCATTAAAAATATAGAGTATGCCATCTTTTTGCTCTCACTTGACTCTCAATCCAAGGGCTTAGGGTTCGAATCCCATTTCGGCACTAACGTCGTTTGGCAAGACATCAATCCACTTTCGTCACTCTCCACCCAGGTGTAAAATGGATACCCTAATATATGCCAGAGCGCTACATTTAACCGTCAGCTATGACTGGGTAATGTTGGAGCACCAGGAGCAAAAATTGACACAATCTGTAATAGAGGATAATGAAAAAGAACAAAACGGGAAAAGGGGGATTAAAAAAGGGGTATATTGGAAGAGATCTAGTAAAGTAGTGGAGCGAATAAAACGAAGGTGGTGGTGACAGCGACATGTAATAAACAGTCCAGTCACCTCCTCTTGTATAAGCTATCATTGTGGAGGAGAAAGAAAAAGGTCTTTTGTAAATACCACAAAATAGCCCATGTATTACCTTTGTACTGTTACGAAAGGGTTAACAAAACAACTCAAGATGAGTCCCAGTTATTCTCTCTCTTACTTTCTTTGTCCCCTTTTCTTCTTCTCTCCTTTTCATCTCTTTTATTTGTTTTTTCCCCTTCACTTATTTTCTCTACGTTGCTCTTTGTCTTTTATATCTCTTTCTAATCCTCTATTTTTTCTGTTAGTTATAAAATTTACTCACTGTCTCCTCTGTCTGTCTCTCTATCTGACTCTCTCTTTGACTCTCTCTCTGTCTCTCTCTATCTCATCCCCTCCCAATTATTTTCTCTGTCTTTTTTCTCTCTCTCTCATTCTCAGTTTTTTTTTATGACAGTTTCTTACTCGTTCTCTCCGTCTCTTTATCCCTCTCATTCTTCAGCCCTTCTTCCCTTTCCTATCATTTCCCCTCTCCACTCTCTGTTCTTTCTTTACCCCCCCTCTCTCTCTCTCTATCTCTCTCTCTCTCTCTCTTTCTCTCTCTCCTTCTCTCCTCCACCCTCTTTCTTACCCCCTCTCTCCCTCTCCTCTATTTTACCTTTTATTTTCTGAGCCAGATATTCTGGACTTTGTTTGGACAGCACTCGAGAATAACAAGTATTTGTTAATACGTTTACTTAGGCATGGAACGATGTATTATCCAAAACTATTGTCCCTTTTTTGTGTGTCACACAGTGGCTTCCCTTCCCAGTCTTCAGTCTATGCAATGTAGGTATGTCTGTTATCTTTTCAAGTCGGCAGAATTACGAGTACCCCTTTCGTAATATATTGGGCATCTTTACATAATTCTGAATGGGAGGGGCATGTCGGCCCAAATTTGTCGACAAGTTGGCAAAAACATGTTCTTAAAATGTAAAGAAAAGGGCCCTGTTAAATCTGGCATCGGAGTGAAAACCGTTCGCTCTATTTTTAAGTTTGTCAAATTTTATGCATACTATGATTTTGTGATTGTCTTATGATATTAATATTAGTCTATATGTTTCTTTTTCACTGGAAGTAAGACGTACAGAAGTTGTTGGTGATAAAATATTGGCGATGAAAATTTGGTAGAATTATGTGAGAGAGTTGTAACGCTCCCATCGGTTCATGTTGGAATCACACTGCAGCACATTATCCTTTTATCGTATATACGTCAAACAGTGAAAATATTGTCTATTGAAATCGTCTTATTATATTGCGCACAAGATACCTGCCATTTGCATTGAATGGACAGAAGTTAACGTTTTAAAGTTTAAACACAAAGGTCTAAATATTCCCTGACGTAAATCGTAAACCTTTTAGAATCGAGCTATCGAGTGAAACTGATCACCCATAAAAACCGGGGATTCGATGACATTCGTATTCAAAGTTAAACAAGATTTAAGGATTCTTACAGGAAATATCATGATTATCCTAAGAATAAGAACTACCCCAGTCCACAAACCAAAAGAATCGTACTGTCCCTAATTGCTCTCTGAAATCTGAATGAGCAAATAGTTTTTTTTTTACATAACAGTTGAGATCCAAAAGGGCATTGACACTATCAGTGACAATAGTTAAGTGATTCGAGGTCTACGCCCTTATGGTCCTGAGCTGACTATCCGTGCGCTTTACCATGCGTGTCCCCCTCGGTAAACTCTACCTTTCTAAAGGGGGGAAACCATCAAATAGAACCTCGCTTGTTGGCTTTCCCAGACAATTATTCACACCGCTCCAAAAACAGGTCCCGATTCTTCTCCCAAAGAATAGTCCCACTATTCTCCCCTTCTAATTGATTCCTTCCCAAACAAAAGGGAGTCCCACCGGTAAACATTTTCTCGTCTTGCTTGAACCCCTCATTTTCGCCCCCATTCTCTTTGTCGGTAAATACAACATGTAAAACGACAGGTGAAACGCTTTCAGTTTATCTACACCTCATTATAATGCGATCTATATACTGACAGTGAACAAAAGAATGCTTAAAGGTATATACCAGTTTTGGAAACGCCCCCCTCTCAAAAAATGAAACGGAAGCTCTTATTACCAATCATGTGAAAGAATATGCTTTGACTAATACATGACGATACAAATATAGCCGGGAAACCGCTTAAACTAATTGATATATTTTGTAAATTATCATATCGATCCGGTCTGGATAGATATCGCGAATGCACTTCAACATTGAACATTAAGCCTGGAAGTATTGCCATCTTCCATCTGAAGGCAATATTTAAACAATATTGAATGGATATTTTGCACCCAAAACCCTTGAGCCGCAATTTTACCACCACCGGTCTGTAGCTGTAAACGGAAGCGAACAAGGGACGTGAAACGGCACTATTCTTTTGTTGTCATCGGTATTTCTAAGTTTTTGATTTGTATTTTAATATCATTGTTTCCTGATATTGATTGAAATGCTGGCCTTAATTTCACCCCGAATTTCGTTCCACTGATTAGACAAAATTAATATAGTCAGTATTTGTTATCTGGTAACCATTGTTTGACTTCTTGTTGCAAATTAGTACTTCACAGATCAATATTTTGTGTGAAATAGCAGTTCCTAGAGTACATCACAACAGTCAACGTTATACTCTTTTTCTCATATAATGATGGAAAATCGGTCATTAATGTGTTCATAATTGTGAAAGCATTATCTCATGTGAGCTATACAAGCAGGCATCTTTTTTTATTATCAGGAGATTGATTGATATTTGCGTTAATTATTAAAAAAAATTATTAAAAAAAAATAAATATTGTTGTGATCTAGAGGTCGTTGTCAAGGATTATGGATTATGTCAGGTCAAATTTGAATCCCTCCTCTCCCCTCTCTCTCTCTCCTGTTATCAAAGTAACCATGACCAAGTTGATTTGAAATAATGTATGTAATCACGTGTTAAAGTACTTTTCACGATCTATTAAGTATTAATGTTTTTACTCGATGCAAATGACATAACCAGTGATCTCAAAGCTTGAAAACAAAGTTATCGAAACTTGTCAAAAACACAGACGGAAAAGTCATATCATGGCAAATGAAAACAAAGCGAAATGTCATTTAATGATTCTACCTTTCACTAACTTCAAAACATTGATGACATAGTTCTATATACGGGTTCGACGAGTACAAACATACCAGGCATGGTCGTTGGCGGGTTTATGTTTTCACCTTTTGCTCATGTACGTGGTGAATAGGCTTGCGTGTATTGCTCTGTTCTTTTTTTCCATTGGAATTTGTGATGTTGTTATTGCTGCTCTTATCTATTTATGCAGGCCGCCATAACAGAGTTGCAGCATGTTAGATAATAGTTTTGATAATAATGTTTGTAATAATTATGACATGTACTTACCCTCATTACATGCATTAGTTAGATTATATAGATAAACTTTATCGGGACTTTACTTTCTCTAGGGTAAACATAATGCTTAGTTTTAAAAAGTCTTACAATTCATTCTTGTTTGGGGTGATCATCTTTTGACTTAGATTTGAAAGATTATACGCAAAAGTCTGGCAAAAGATCATAGTCTTACGTTTGTTCCGAAGCAGTTTAAAGACTTAATGTAAGAGAAGTGGGAATAGATAAAATATTCGTTATACAGGCCTCTCTTGTTTGGGTCTAATACCAATACAAAAAAAGAAGAAAAAAGATTCAGACAGTTAATATGATTGGTTGTTAATGCACCACGTGACCAATGCCTGGTTCTAAATTCATCACGTGACCACTGCATCAAAAACACAGAAATGAGTTGTACGTGCGCGCGATACCTTTACATGTTCATATTATCTTGCGTGTGGCGAACATGATGTTAAAGTCAATATTATTTTTGCGGCTAGCGCTTTCATGTTCTTGATTTTACTGGGTCAAGTACAATACCCTAACTGTCAGAAAATTGCAATAAATTTGTCTCAAATTAAATATCATTCTGTCAGTTTCTTGCTTCATTTATAGAGGTCAGAGGTCGTGTCTTATATCAAGGTTTGGGTTTTTGTTACGTTTGAGACAATGGAGAGATTTGGAATTACAGGCGGAAACAAATTGAAAGTCGACATTTGAACGTTTATTCATTCCAAGCAGTGCTTTAGCTTTCCATTTTTATTCTTCTATTTATATTCAATCTTGTCATTTTAAGCTGAATATGATCGAGGCATTATTCTTAACAAGGATACTCACTTGTAACAATATAATCGCTACTTATTACAATAATACACTGGCGGATTTAGGGGGGGGGGGGCAAAACTGGTCTGTGCCCCCCCCCCCCCATCTCCCAACCCCGCCCACTTTGAAACCAAAGGGCATATCTCTAGTACACGAGTCCATAAACCAAGTATGTGCCCCGTCCCCCTTCGTTTTTTCATTACAACATGAGTCAATATGCAATATTGACATAATGGCTGAAACATCAGCATTATTCCTATCCCGAACTCTGTCTCGAGTACCTTGATTCAAAACCCTAGCTACTCGGAGAAAAATTCAACACACAGTCCTTGATTTATTATCATATCTTTTGTCCAAAAGGCTGAGTGGTATTCCAAACCTAGCAAAATGCAAACTAACACAAACCACTAGAGAGTCCCTTTCAAGATTGGGGGAGTGGTGGGGATTTGAGGGTGGAAAAGAAAACTTTTGAATGTTAAAACTAAAAGCCACAGACGACCCTCTTCCCAGACAGGAGAGTTTCGATTTTTTGCCGCACATTGTTCGTAACACTTGCAGGTGGCTAAGGGATTTGGTCCAACAATCGGTTCAGAAGTGGGCGATTAAAATCTGTGTCAATATTTAAAGAGGGTGCATGCATGTATATCGAATATTGTCGCTATTGTTATATGACTGACGGCAAGCGAACTCTCTCTTTTTTCTATTTTAAACATTGTCGTGGGAAATGTGTGCTTCCCGCCATTTTCTCTTTGATTTTTGAAGTTCTTGCAGAAGAAGACGCGCGCACATGCAGAGCGCACGAGTGGAAATTTAACCGGGTGACAAAATCGTCACGCACTTCTTGAAGATTAGGTTTCGTTTTCAAGACGGGGGACCCCCTGCTCCGAAAGTCTAAAGGGGCACTTTGAAATTCCCTGGAAAGAAGGCAACACCTTGTACTCTAAGAGCCATTATGGTACCACAACTCCATAACCCAGTGAATCCTAGTTTCTCTTCTCTTCTCTTTCTTTATTCTTAGAGGGTGGTTATGCTAAATTGAGCAAATTGTGGTGGGCATCAACCCCCCCCCCCCACAAAGGGGAAAAATGATATTAACGTGGGAAATATCCTTCCAAAAGTAGAGTCTCTCATAAATTCTATGAGTTATTATTTTTTGTCCGAGCTTATATTCGTCTGGAAACGTTACGTTGCGCGATAATTCATAGATTATGAGTAACTATTATAGATGAAAATGGCGCTGACTTGAGAAAACGTAATTACCCAATGATGATTGAACGACTCCTTCAAATTTCAAACAGCCTTCTTTCTCTAAAAGAAATTGAAATAGTTTGACCATGGTTTGAATGTGAAATAATTTATTTAATCTTTTAGGTTCTATTTATTTTGTGGTTTGCCTTGAACAGCGTGCAGAATAAACATGACTTTTCACCACGGTAACCGGTCAGTTCGGAGGCCAGATGTAATTGGGGTAATATTTAGCGCCAATTGTGCGGTAATAAAATTGAGATGGATCGATCGCAAAACGATATATCTCATCAATCAGTCGTCTGCCTCGAGACTCCTTCTATCTCCAACCAGTTAGCTCATCAAAACTCATCGCGGGTGGCTTTAGATAATTCCAAATCGATCATTCCTAGGTGAGAAATAAATAAAAGCGCAGGTGCAAAAGTTAAATCATTAAATCCTGTTTGGCACGACATTTACCTGTTATTTTGAAAGTCTTGGAACCTTTTTTTCTGTACGCATAACGGATCAGCGAGTTATATCCAAAGATTTATTCTTGTAATGCCTTTTGTATCACTTGAAATGTATCTACCCAGTTTGAGGTTTAGTTTGTGTTGACACAGATACAAGTCAGAAGATCAATGCTAAGCGTTCAAAAATGTGAATTTTGTGATTTACACAAAACTATCATGATGTTTATCTCTTTTCATATAAATAACTTTATTTTAATCGAGGCCTTTTATAAAAAAAACTTTAGTGTCAAACATAATCCATCATGCATTGTATACAATATCACTTAAGCGAAGGAATTTTTCAAATAATAAACGATTGTTATCAGTAATTTTGATTTATATCAGCTTTTTGTTATGCTCCTGCGATTGGTGAGCGGCCAGTGACGGTCAAAAGCGGTCATGTGCAGCGCGGCAAAGCACGAAAGCCGAGACGAATTTGTGCGCTTAGCGACTCATTAGGTACCCCCGTAAACAAGTAGCAAACAAGTGGTAAACAAGTTGAAAACAAGCAATCAACAATTATCAAAATTAACAAGTGGCCCACGCGAGTTATAAATGGAAAAATCAATCTTCTGTAACTTCAGTAAACACTTCCTTGCTTTCATCAAAATACCTTGTTTACACTTGAGTAGTAATATTGTATATGGTTGTTTTTATATAAGCCAAAGTTAAACAGCCCGCTCATGAACTTTGCACTACCGTTGCACACAATAATTGTGATGGTCATTGGGTCATTTGAGTGACTTTATCTACAGGCTGTTTCTATATCATGTCGCTTTTAAACCTTGTTTACAAGTTTAATACGATGTTGATATTTGATGCTAGAATACTATAGATAGAGGTGTTGTGGTCCAGCGGATACAATGTAAGTCTCCGGACTGTGGACCACAAGGACCACGGTTCGAATCCCTGTCGCAGCTCTAATGTCCTCTGGCAAGACATTACTCTACTCTGGCCACACTTCATCCAGGAAGATGAAGCGAATTATTTACCCAACTGGAATTAATTGGATGTAAAAGCGCTGTAATGGCAGCAGTGCTGAAGTCGGGGTAATAATGTGCCAGTCAGGAGCACTATCCAAGAATCCACTATGAATATGATTCTTATTATTTTGGATAGTCATAGAATATCAAGGAGCCATGATTTCGTGTACATCAAGGGGTATTCATACTGCAGACATTTTACTTTTAGGGAATCTTGCCTCCTTCCTCTTATAATATTTAAAGTGTAAACATTGATACCATGAAGACTAGAGACAATTTCGCATCTGGATTTGAATATTGATATGGCCATATTGATTCAACAATGTACAAGTAAGCGTTTAGAATGAAATATGAAGAGTTATGGTTTCCATGATGATACTCAAAATATTTCTCTTTGACAAATCTGTTTCTGCCATGGCAACTGCAGTCGTTTAAAGCTTGAGCAGTAGACTGCAAATGAACGCCCTGAGAGTGCCATTACCGAAACAATTACCTTTATTTCTATTTACTCAAGACTCTCTTTATTTACTCTGCCCTTTTTAAAATCATTTATCTTAATAGAAAATATGACTAAAGTTCCTTTTTGCTATGGCAACCATTTCTTTGAAGCTTGAGCAGTAGACTGTAAATCAACGCCTGACTTGAGAAAGCGATTACCGAAACAATTATCCTTTTGTCTATTTACTCAAGACTTTCTTTATTTACTCAACACTTAACAATAAAAAAAACATTGATCTTTATAGAAAATACTACCAAAGACACGTTTTCTTTTTTTATGTCATCTGCCAAACACGAAATCGAGCAACCGAGGCGTGAAACTTTTGTAACCCCTTTTTACCTCATTTTCGATGGGATAAATTAATTCATGCCCCGTTTGAAGGTAATTTATGACGATTTCAAGTCCCTCAATGGCGGTATTGGTTCGCCCAAGAGTCTATTTTTCATTGATAATTCTTTTTAAATCGATTTATAGAAATAAATTCACAATCTCAATTGTCAAATGACTGAACTTTGATTTACGCGTTGAGAATTAAGCAAATACGAGATGAAAAATGATGTTTAACACCTGGCCGCATTGTAAGTATTGATCTTTGAACTTTATTCTAGTACTCCTGTCAATCTTTTGTTCAAATGTAATTGAATATTTAGCTTTTTAAAGTTGCCTTTATCAAAAAGATGATCAGGTTCGTAGTACTATATGTCCTCTTTACTTTGACACTTCATCGCTCTTAAAGGTAAATGTCAAATTTCAACGGCATTTTAAAGATAATACTAATTTAGAACTTCCCTCAAAACCAAAAAAAATCGAATGTAGCAATCGTGGTCGTTTAATTATATAATCTGATTTTCAGACCCTTGTACGGAATGGTCTTACGTTTTGTGCAGTACAAAGATTCAATCGGTTTAATTTTGGCCATTACAAGAAGTGGGTTATTGATGTATACAAAATATGCTCACGTATCCTTTATAGCTAATTCTATGTATGTTATTACCAAAGAAAAAATGTCAGTCAGTCAGTCAGTCTCTGACAGTGAAGTCTAGAAAGTTAACGGGTTCCTTGCATAATTCGAATACTAATTACTAGGACACTGCGAACGTTTAAATTTTGCAGAAAGGACATACGTGACATATTCATAATTCATGCAAAGTTCTACAGAATTTGAAGTTGGCTGCAAAAGGGATACACTACCTTTAAGGATATTTGTGTCGTAACTCAAAATAAATTAGATTATACTTTGCATATTTTGGATATTTTCATCACAATAGTTTTTTTCCAGATCTTAATCAACTTCCCCCAGATTGCCCTCTGTTTGCACTTCAAAACTCAAAGTGATAATTTATTGATTGGTGTTGCTCAACCATTAATCACTTTGACAGGGTCGGGTAGAATGTTCCCGCATGAGTAGGAAATTTCCTAATTGGAAAATGATGAAATTGAGGGTGTCTAATTTTTGTGGTAATCTTCGTGACACTTGCCTGCACCAAGTTCAATGTTGATCTGTGAAAATTCCGATTTCCTCTTCAAGTCATATTTATCATGAAGCGTACGTCCCAACTCTTGTTATTTGCATTTTTCAGTCCCATACACATCAAACGATGTCGGCAGTCTAAACATGTTTACCCAAGCATAATCGCCCCCTTCCTGAGAAGTAGATGACGAATGTTAACTTCAAGTCTTTCAAAGCACCAACTATTTCTAGTCATGGTTACAAGATATGAGCGAAGCTAATGATGAATGTCAAAGATTTAATAAAGTTCGAATGAAAATAAACTCTGGATAAAACTTTTCAAATCTGTATTTAATACAGATTTGATTTTTAGTTATCTTTTTAAGGTCATTTGTTAACAAATGACCTTAAAAAGATAACTAAAAATGAGGAAAATCAGTGTACATGTAGCTTTCAACGTCAACCGAGACTATTAATTATAGGTTCCTGGAAAAAATGCCGAGTAAGAATTGTCTTACTTTAGCCTGGTGTAATACTGCTGTGTAATTGGTTTATAATTATATAGTACGTGTGTATTTAGCCTGTCATTCTTAATTATTAAAAATGAGAACTTTTGAAAAATTGATGCAGCCTGAAAGCATTATTCCTAAATCTGAGCTGTTTCCTTGAAATAAAGGTACAGTAATATTATTCAAATTATGGAATTAGGGTAGTGTGTTTGTCGTAATTTATTGCAGAGACATTCGTACTTCATTTCCATTTTAAATGGATTTATTTTGTTCTGTGTATGCCCGAAACGCCCGTTGCACGTTAAGCGTAGCGTCAACTCAAGTCAGTCGACGCATTCCTACGTCAATTGCTGGCGTAGGAATGCGTCAACGAATAACGCAGTCTTTGACCCTCCATGATTTTAAAGTTGAATTATTTACTTAAATATACACACAAAAATGTATACAAAATGAAGTGTAAGCATTGCGTTGCATTACTGGCGCATGCGCTAAATGCTTTCATATAAGGCTTGATCAGTGGGGGTAATAACGCAATCAAAATGACACCTCGTGTGGAACGGGCGTTAACGTAAGACCAATGACATCAACAAAATTTAATGTAGGTTATAATTAATAACAGACTTTGAATGCTTTACTATACTATTTAAACCTAATTCCCACTAATAATCTCATGCATGGTAACCGCCTTATCCACTCCTCCTTGCGAAAAAAAAATGCTGACGTCACACCCAGAGGACAGGGTGGGGGCAGCTGATGGGGGAACTTTTAATTGGTGTAATTAAACTGGACCTTAATCACCTTTAATTGAAGGTGCTCGTCAAATCACTTGAGATATAGGAAGAGTATTTTCGTAAGGATATTGGAGTAATAAGATAATCTGGTAGACGTCTGGTCTAGGAGCGTGCATCCTAATGTTGATGCTCTGGTGTATGGGGGTAAATCCTTTAAATTAAGGAGAACAAAATAAGCAGGGAGAGAGGAAATATGAATGATTTATCGATGAATGTCAAATAGTAGCTTTAAATAGTGTAATTAATGCCGAGAAAGGAAGTATAAAAATAGAGAGAGAGAGAGAGAGAGAGAGAGAGAGAGAGAGAGAGAGAGGGGGGGATGTGGTATACTTCACCCCTTTCCCCTTTCAGAACTAACATTGTCTGGACTTTGGAAGTATTCTATCGCATTCGAATAATATACGTAACCTGTAAATGTTTGTCAATTTACAATCAGTTTGCAAACAACAATAACCGCAAAGATATTGCCTGTTTTCTTCTTTTGTCCTTAACTACTTTAGTGTAAAACCACGGATAAACCAAAGTCGATGCCCCCTTAATCGTACTTTGACGCCCCGCCAAGAATACCCCATTTCACATTCAACTATCCCTTTGCTTTTTTATTGATTCCAAAACAATACAAATCATTCTTAGAAACACAGTTGTTTTTCTTCTTGACATGATTCAATACATGTTCAATACATAGACATAGATACATACATTACACCCCCACACAAAACACACACCCATACATCCAATCTGTCTGTTCCTCCCACTGTCTCTTTCTCAATCTCTCTGTCTGTCTGTGTCTCTCTCCACATTTCTCTCTCCTACCGTCTGTACACACTCTCTCTCTCCCTATTCTCAAATCTCTCTCTCTCCTTTTCCCTCTTATTCTCAAATCTCAACCTCTCACCCTCCATCCCCTTCACTGCTTCTTCAAAATCTCAACCCACTCTGCATGTCTCTCTCTCTTTCTACCCCTCTCCTGTGCACTTCTCGTGCCCTCACTCCTCTGATCTCCCTCTTCAGTCTTTCTCTTCCTCCCCCCCCCGCTCTCTCTCTCCTCCCCTCCCCATCTCTCGCCCCCTCCCCCTCTCTCTCTTTCTCTCTCTCCATCTCCATCTTCATCCCCCTCTTCCACCCCCTTCTCCCCTCTCCCTCCGTTTTACCCCCGTCTCACTATCCCCTCCCTCCCTCCCTATATCCCTCGCTATCACCCCTCGGTTTCATATCGAGCTACATACCGTCTGGTCGAGGTCTTCGAGAACTTCCCTTCCACATTACCCTCCTAATCTCTTACCTCTCGTGATCATTATCCCTTTAATCCTATCCACAGGAAAACAAAGATGATCCCTCATCCCCATTCAGGTATTACCTCCAGACAACCCTTCGAAAAGTCCCCCGTTTTCGAGAAAGAAGACGCGATTTCCTAAACGACTCTAATCGTCCTAAACCGCGATTATGAGTTTTATGACACACTTTCTTGTGATTTTGGAAATAAGAATATCCCTCTCATTTTGTCGTGTCTAATTTTTGAAATAACGTTTGTGATCATAACTTATATAAGTCCATGGTACCAGTTTATGGGTACGTACATATTATGGAAGAGAATGATTGGCAGATTAATGAAAAATCCATCTCGAAGGAAATGGAAACTTTACAAACAGTAATCCTCAGATCATGCAGTGTCTATGAGACTGAACATTTATTATCAGAAGCGATCCTTATACACCCCCTCCCGCCAAATAAAGTTTCTAACTTATGAAACACATAATTATAGGTTTTTCTTCATAATACGACCAATACAATGGTGGCGTAAATACACCACCAAAAAGGAGCTGCATAAGAATCCCATTTACATGTTTCATCATTTTATGCTATCACTTAAGTCGTTCTTTAGGCTGTGTTACTTCGATGACACGGTATAAAGGATTACCGGTATAAGAAAACGATCATTAACCTTTGAATGATGAGACTTTATCCAACAATGTATTTTGTTGTCTGCAATTTCCTGCATGGCATTTCTATGTCTCCTTTTCGTGTCACCTTTTAAAGTCTATATTCTTCGGTAACAATACCATAATCTCTGTCAAACGCAGAGGACGTAATGATTCTATGAAGGAAGAAAAAAAAGTGACACTTGGAATAATTTTCAGTCAAATTAGTCCAAATTTCGCGCTAATTTTATTCCAGTGTGTCAAAAAATATAATATGCAATTACCGCCAAACAATCCGCGCACAAATTGCCCCTCATTATCGGATGTGTGACAGAGCACCGTATTAAGCTTGGTGTTAAAACTGTCTGTCGAAATTCTGATGAGTTCTGTTGTTAAGAAAGTGAGAGAGAGAGAGAGAGAGAGAGAGAGAGAGAGAAACAGAGAAAGTGTTTGCTTCTGATTGTTTGTGATAAGGTGTAACTCTGTCAGTCTGCATGTCTCGCTCGATCTCAGAGTAAAAAATATGCAGAAACAGGGAGAGTAGATGGGTAAATACAGGGCGCCATTGTCTAAAAGTTTCTGAAGAGATGCCCCCACACTCAGAGGGGTGGATAATGCTGGGGGAGACAGGAATGAGCAGAAATAGAGAGATAGACAGAGAGAGAGAGAGAGAGAGAGAGAGAGAGAAAGGGTGGGGGGGGGGGTAAGAGGGAGATAAAAAGAGAGAAATAAACATAGAAAGAGATAGTAGAGTTATGGAGAAATGACATAAGAGAAAAAGCGGGGGAAGAAAGTGAGAGAAGAGAAAGTGAAAGAAATGAAATAAAAATAGAGGGGTAAAGAAGGAAAGATGAAGGGATGGGAGACTATGAATAATACCACCATTACCATAGAGAGACATTCTGAAGTATTTACGTCTCCAAACATACTTGAAGAAAAACCCTGAAGACACTGCAGGGAATTAGAAAAGAACCTCAGATCCTTTAACTAACAGACAGTTATAAATCATCCACTAATTGGAATGGGTTTGTCGAAGATTCGAAAAGTGAGATTTATATGTTCATGTTTTCATGACGTCACTCAGACAGTGGCATACTTCAGGGCCGAAGCCACATGAATTGATGTGAAGTTGATATGTGGCTTTCTTAGAGCATTACTGTATGCTGTAGACTTGTGTGAGGCGAGAGGATTTGAACTTTACCACAAATACATGGATTGTTTCTCTCTCAAATCATAATTTCATGTTACAAGATAAACCACATAGTTTGACCAAGGAGCTATAGGATAGGACCTGTCTGTGTTGCCTGTCTGGACCATGTAAGGTAAAACGTAACAACGTATCAAGACCCCAATAATTGGGGGGGGGGGGGGGCAACCCCGGGTGCTGTCGTATTGATATTTCTGTCACTCGCATATTCCCCCCTAGATTTTGTCATGTATTTGCTGCCAGAAAAGCATTTACATTTTCAGCTTACTGAAACAACAAAAATACCCTCAAAATCCCATTTTTTCCCTTATACTCAGGAAACGGATACAAAATGTCACATGCGATGTGATAATTGCTACCTCATTTGTCGAATAAGGTGTTTATTTAGCAAAATATGCAGGGATGCTTGAAAGGAGATAAACAGGTAGCAGCGCGGATAACATGGAAAAGGAAATAATTTAAAACCAACACAAATTTGGGCGCGAACTTGGCAAGATCTAAAAGATTGAGGTGATACAAGAGCTAGAGGGACATGCTTAACGCAACCGATTGGTTGATATCAAAATGTCAGATTGTTGGCACAAGGTTTAGAGGCAACAAATGACGAAAGTGTTTCCACTTATTTCAAAGAGGGAAACGAAATGTATTTATTTATTTAAATTTCCGGGCCGTGGGCCGATTTGAATTTATCATCTTGCATGTTTTGTGAGGTTTGGTGTCTAGACGTTTTGGCAAGTCAACCTCCGAGGAAATTGAGTTTTCTTTAATTTCTTTGATCGGTTGACCCGAGTGTTTGTCAGTTTGTGTGGTCACTTTTATTCTTCTGGTTGATGGTCTTTTTTTTATATTTCACCTCAGAACCTTTACAATAATTTTACAGTAAATGTTACAACATGGTACAACAATTTTAAAGTTTAGTACCTATTTCTTTAATTGCAGAAATTCATTGGTTACTTTTGGATTAGATTGGTTCCGCTTTAAATTAAAAAAACTGGTACATGAATCAAAGTTCAACGTTATTGCAAATGTTGTATTGACTGGCCTGTAAGTAAGATAATTGATTAGATATAATTTGATATTGAACCGAGATAGTAGAAGAAACATCGGCAATCAACACTAAGTTTTTTCGTTAAACAGGTTTGGATCCGATGAAAGATTCAAATAAAATAACACCAAAAACAGGAACGATCAAAACTACGATGGAGGTCAATATCACAAACAACACAGAAAAAAGTAATTTGCACTCAAATCTATAGTAGGTAGAAAAGCGGGAAAAGAACAATGGAAAATGAAATGTATACGAAAAGTGGGAGGACTTTACAGGACTGTAGAAAATTTGCTTCCAGCCAAAGTTGTAGATCAAGGCTATTCCATTTCAAACGACCGTCCCGAACCTTTCTACTGGTGGACCGTTTAATAACCGCTGTTGAACTATTGTGGTATTATTTCCTCGAGAAAAATACCGTCTAGAATATCCAAATCCGTAGTCTGATGTAGGTTGTACCTAAGAACCTGTTGCACCATTGAGACCGACACCAGACAACTAAAATCTAGAAAAAAAGAAAATAAATTACATTATAATATTGCATACTTTTATTGCGCATATCATCCACCACGCAAGGTGAGCAAGGCGCTCAAATATTACTATGATAACCGCGGCCCAAGCTAGGCCACTGATTTCGATTCTCACAGCATTCAAGGAATTCCTTCCTACCGGTACCCATTACAAAACCTGGGTAGAGACTGGCAATTGTGGACTAATGTCTTTCCAAATGACACTAGTGCCTCACCGGAGCTCGAACCTATGACCTTTGCATTTCCAGTCAAGTGTTGAAACCACTCGACTACGACACCTCCACATTACATTACCCTGAATGGCCCAGCTAGGGCCCGGTTTCCTAAAACTTATTATCAATAACAAGTTACAATACCTGTTATAAGCTACTGAAATCATGACATCTGATTGGCTGAGAGCATATTTGTTATAGAATTTTACCATTTCTAATGGACAACAAGTTTTATGAAACAGGGCTCTGATTTTGTCGGTCGGTTTGTTGTCGGGTGGGCGGTGTGACTGAGGTAGAAAATTTCAGGGAAAAAGAGTCTCGCGGTCCGCCCCTCGATCAAGTCAGATTGCCGTTGTCGAGTCAGGTTTCATCCAGATTCTTAACGATTTCTAGAATTTTATTACTGTCTAAAAGAAAAAGAAACTTGCTACAAAATGATTTTGGTTCTCCATTGCAGCCCATGGCTATATACCTCTGCTGCTCCGTAGCTGATCTCTGACGTTACAGGGTGTACCATATAAACATTGAAACCAAACGAGGTTTCAGAAGATTAGTGTACAGATATCATATTTAACAAGCCATTGTGTGCTTTTCATGATCCCCCACTTCAGATATCAAATTAGATAATGCTTGTATTTTGGAGATTGTATAATATTGTTTTATCTTGACGTGGAAATTAATAAATGAAATGAAATAAATAAAAGTTTTTCTTGAAAATTAAAACAACTTGAACTTCAATAGTGTGAAAATCCAGGTTGTTCATATTCCTTTTTTTTTAACACCCTGTCATTAGTCTCTTGGCTCCATTATACAAAGGTACCTTTACTGGAGATACGGAAAGATTCCATCGGAACAACTTGTCGACAAGAATGTCGCTCCCTCGATCCCTTCCCCTCTTTCCAACTATACGATGTGTTCGTGGTTGGTCGAATGACAGACAGACGATGATGCTATACCTTGTGAACACCTTGTAACTGGTATGTGGATCCATTACAAGCAAGCTAGCCGCAGAGTTGGAGATTCCATCTGAAAAATCTGTGATACCATCACAAGAATGTCGCTCCCTCGATCCCCTCCTCTCTTTCCATCTAGACAATGAGTTCGTGGTAGGTCGAATGACAGACAGACTAAAGTTGGTGATGCTAACTTTTTGAGCACCTTGTTCCTTACCTTAGGATCCATTACAAAAGCAGACTTGGAGATTCCACCAGAACAATCTGTGATACCATCACAAGAATGTCGCTCCCTCGATCCCCTCCTCTTTTCCATCTAGACAATGAGTTCGTGGTAGATCGAATGACAGACTGACGTTGATGACACCGTGGTGGAGGTAATGACGGCTAGATCTTCGGCGATAACGAGCTCTGGTTATGGAACCTAGGAGATGCTATCGCAGCTTTCGACGTTGTGGGTCCATATACACCTGCGGGGTTGGTTTTCAAGTTCATTTCTTGCTACTGTAATATGAACTGTTGCAGAACTTGGGCTTGGAAGAGTAACTCTTATTAATTAGAGACTTTTTTGTGTTTTTGCATTGATATGAATATAAGTCCCGCATTAAAAAATGTATTCTTCCGAAGACCAGCTACCATAGTATCAATTTAATTTCAATAAATAGAAACAATAATCCTGAATATTTTTAAGAAAATAGTTTTGTCAATAATGACAGGTGCTGTTGATCTGGATTTCGGTCGTACAATATAGCGAGTATAAAGATTGTGATACATACCTACTCAATCGAAGTAATAAAATCACATCTCTTAATTTTGATAATTGTTGGCACAATGATTCTTCTTTTCACCATTGCAATACGGAGTAGACCTATTGATAAGTCTCTTTGAATGTCCAATTTCTATTTCGTTTCTTATACTATATGGGCTTTTGCATTTTCCCCCTTGTAATTCAAAATTGTATTATAAATCTACAAATACAACGATATAACGATAAGAAACTGTCTCGTGAAATTTAGTTTTTAGTAAATGAGTCCAAAGTTCGCGGCACTGTGAAGGTTCCTGATTTAGTGCTTTTGTAAGACTATAACGAGCCTGGGGTTTGTCTGGTCTCGCGGGCTACTAAATCTTTTTGATGAGCACCCGATATATCCCGGTCGAGAGGGTCTATAAATACACCTTGGCCGTGACTCGACATCGGTGTGATAATTCTTCTGGCGATCTTGAATCGATGAACCTTGACACATATAATATTCGAGGCTCAGTCACTTTCCCTGGGAGGTGAGAATGATGGCTGATGGCTGAGATTATGCACGATTGCATTTGACTTGCAGGCCTATATCCTGGCCTCGAGGCTGACTAGGTTTTGATGCAACCGAGCTTGGAATATCAATATATAAAACCCCTTTTCAAAGTTTTCTTATTCTCTGTAATTTTCTTTATCATGCGCTGGGATCGTTTTGAGTGAGAAGGGGTGGTCTAGAATTTCCAGAATACTTTTGCTCATTAGACCATTACCCACAAAAAATTCAGACACTGAAAAACCATACGAGAAGTAGCAACAGTAGCAACTGAATTGAACTAAAACCCTTGCATGGACAAAACTACAAAATATAATTTTTTGTTTTATTTTCCTTTTCCATCACCAACGGAGAACACAAAAGTTATTTATAAAAGTGGAAGTGAAAATTATTGCAAATACATCAACAAATTGATAATACATCGAGGATTCACATTGAAAATAATATGGAACGTAATCGTTACAGAAAAGAAGATACAAATATCACAGTGAAGTGATCAATCATACAAAGCTAAGAGACATGAGTTATCAGACACTCAGTCACAGAATTACATTTGAGCCCGTTTGGGGGCGACATGTGTTGTTGTTATTGTGATGTGATGCAATTCCTCAAGGGGTCTCGAACCTGTCTTCGCTTAGAACATCACCCCTCTCCATCTCTCATGTCTCTTGCCTCCATTTCATCTATGGGGTCGGAGACAGGGAGAGTTTCACTTCCGATTTGAAACAGCAAATATTGTTCGTCTTCAAAAACATCCTTATTATTTTACCGCGTGTCGGGTCTTTTCTCTCTTCCCTCTATACTATTTTGAAATCGATGCACAGTGAGGTTTGTCAATCACTCTTTCATGGTGAAAACGCTGTACAATTAGAAAAATGGGATTGCCATAATTATTTAGTACCCACACTACTGCCTGAAAAGTTTTGCCAAGTAACGGCTGACTTTATAAAACAAAATTATAGCCGCAGTCTTTTCCCCCGATATATTGCAGGACTAGAAGAAACAGGTCTACACGAAATACAATTAGAAAAAGTATATGTAGTGGAGATGACATTCAAAATCTCGATAACAAACTACATATACATTAGAAGAAAGACAGAGAGGGAAGGAAAGACAACATACGATCATGAAATTGCAGTCATACATCTCTTGGCCTTGCTATTCATTAAATCTACAATCGGGACATTTTAGCAAATAGATAACAGCTGCTTGACATAGGCCAATGACTCTCCCACCTTAACCTTTAACAAAAAATATATTATAAAAGATGCGGCTTTCTAAATGTCAACTTTGCGGGTTACTATCTCTTTCGTATCATACCACATGGACAAATCAGAGAACACTTTTGATACCATGCCAAAAAGGATAGATTTGTTATGCTTCTCTGCTTTATTCTCTCAACTCCTTGGAGAATTCTCATGATATTGAGTTTCCCTTTCATCAAGTCTTCGGAAATTTGTCTTGTTTCCTTTGAGGGGATGGAATACAAGATGCGGTCATCATCACGGACGCGGGTCGGTCAGGCGGGGGGAACGATGGATGGTGAGGCGTGGCGTGTCGGCGTCGTGAAAGCCCCCAAACCGTTACTGGAGCCCTGGAGCCCCCAAAGCTGTCTCGGTTTTCCAGCCTTGCAGTCAGTGATGATTTCGAATAGTTACAGGGTTCGTGTAGACCTTGAAATCCATCTGACCAGGGACGGCGATTTTTTGCCATGACCACCGGATGGTGATGCGCATGGGGTAGCGTATGATGAGGGTTGGTGTCTGGAAAGTAGGGGGTGGGGGCGTCCCCCTCCAATGTTAGTAGTTTTGGTATTTGTTATACTCATTATACACACATAAGAAAATACCATCATGACTTATGATGGAAAAACTCTTTTATGAATCACTGAAGAAAAATTCAAAAATTATAAATCTTCGAACAAAAAATGGAGACTGAAAATGAAAACGAGACAATGTATACTGTTCACATTCCCTTAACGTATGTTGATATAATTATGAAAAAAACATTGATATTTGAGTTTCCCTGTATGAAATAAGCGATATCTTGCAGTCACAGTTTCCGATGTTGACTCGAGCCAAGACTACATGAAGCTCGTCACCGGTGATACAGATTCTGCCTGCATGCGGCAGCCATGTGTTAGTCTGTATACTTAACCCCTTACTAACAAGGCTTTTGCATCTCAGTCAACTACCAAACGGACGTTCCCAATTGAACGGGGGCTATTTTTAGCTTGTACCTGAGTGGTATTCGAAGCGCCATATCGGCGTTTCTCATCAAGTATCAGCGAATCAGTGACAGACGTGGGCGCTGATGGAAGCGTGTCTGAAGAAAAAACGTCAAACTTTCTTACTATTCTGACATTTCACGCTCTCCATCTTTCATTTTCGCCTCTGAAAAATGAGGTTTTACTCGGATGTTATCGCGCACATCACCGTGATCACGGAAGGAATATAAAAATCGAATCATTTCACATGAGATTGGGACAAGGAGACGATTGATACGAGGTACCAAGGATCGTATTGATACCGATCCTTATCGTTAAAGCATCGTTTCCAGATGACGCATCGTTATTTAAGTTTGATAAACAAAAATTATGAAAGTTGAAATTTCTTTGAAAATGGAAATATTTATTCAAAGTATGATAACTGGACTCAATATCTGGTACATGAAATAAATAACTTACACTAGGCGCCAAAAGAAGGGAACTATGAACAGATAAAGCTATTTATGGAAATGAAATACAATGTTTATATTAACGGTTGTATTCTTGAATATTATGTAAAAATGTCTTCTCAAAGGCGATTTCGGATTTCTGTCATTCTTTCCGTTTTTTCTGATGAGTACAAGACGAAAAGCTTTAGGATGTTTCTCTTCAATGCTATTCTTTAAAGGTACTATGTCCCTTTTGCAGCCAACCTCAAATGCTGAAGAACTTTGCAGGAATTATGAATATGTCATGTATGTCCCATCTGTGAAATTTAAATGTTAGCAGTGTCCTCATATTCAAATTATGCAAGGAAACCTGTTTACTTGCTAGACTTCACTGTCAGACACTATTGAGTGAGTGACTGGCCTTTTTTCTTCTTTGGTAATAACATACATGAAAAGAGTTGTAAAGGGTACATGAGCATTTGTCGACATCAATAACCCACTTCTTGTGATGCCCAATATTAAACTGATTGAATCTTTGCGCAGCATAAAACGTATGACCATTCGGTACAATTGTCTGGAAATCAAGACTATTACTTTTGGGCTCTATAGCCCTAAAGTCGATTTGACAACTAATAATCGTTATTTTCCCATTTGAAGACATTTTCAAGCCCCACCTTTTTTAGGGAAGTTCTAAATTAGTATTATCTTTCAAATGCAGTTGGAATTTAACTTTTTCATTTTTTTGGCCTGCAAATGGAACATAGTACCTTTAATGTATACTCAAGGTGCCTACAAAATTGAAACCGACTGAACTCTAGCTGACTGTTCAATGTAGGGCGTGAAGCATTAAAAAAAAACTGCTTCCGGTACCAGGTACGCATATACACAGTCATGTACATCCCCTGGGTTGAGAGTGGCAAATGTCCTTCGACCATTAAAAGTGTCGTAATTTGTTGGCAGACAATATTTCTGGCGCCTGTGTCGGTGCTGATGTTGTGTTTAAAACTTCTACAGAGCACATGCAAACATGGCAGAACAATGGTTAGCGTAAATACTTAATGTGAAACCAATTAATCGAACTATACCGGAAGGAAGCGCACATGTTACTATTACAACACAGGCTGATAGTACTTTACTATCTCCCTGCGTGGTGAGAAATAGCCCCAAATAGAGAAAGATTATCAGAGTATGGATGTAATTAGGGTTAAAAGTATATCTGGATAATACTATTATTTCATTGTCTGGTGCAGAAGGGAAGTCATCGAACTTCTACCCTAGTGCACTTTCCATAGATATCACATTTCCAGCATCTTCACTCCATATTTCATCAAATCTTTTTGTGAAAGAGCAAAATATATTATACAGGATGATTTCCAACGTATACAAGATTATAAATATAGCGCATAAAGAGCATAACTAACGTTAATTACGCCTATTATAATCAACCATTGTCGCAGTGTAGGCCTTCTTCAATGAAGATTCGTATATACGTAGTCACTTTCAGGACCTTCATCATAATTTTCTAAAGACGAAAAAAAAGTAAGTAAAAATAAAAGGGGGAAAAAAGAAGATAAAACCAAAAGAAGACACGTTTTGGTTGCTGTAGGAACAAATATGAAAGTGTTCTTAACATGATACCAACCAAATTTATGAATCCAATTTTTGTCAAATTTTGCAATTCCTCTAAATTTAGCAAGGGAAAAATTAAAGAATGACACCCTCAAATTTCTCTACTTGACACTGTACATCATCAGACCTCTTAAAATAATTTTAGAGCTTCCATAAAGGAATGCCTGGATGTAAGTTTGTGTCGGCATTCCTGTCTCGAATGACCTCATAGATGCATGTGATGTCCCTAATAGGATTAATTTCCCGCCAATATTTATACTAGACCTTGATTTATATTGAGGTGTCGTCTGCTGAACAAAGAGACACATCGTCTGACACGTGATACCACGCATTGCTTAGCTATTTAAAATACAGGTGTACGTGAAATCAAAGAGGTTTATTTTTAGAAAAAAAATACTTAATGCTTTATTTCGTTGATCTTCAAGGTCAGTACATTGTATAAATAAAGCACAAAATAATCATTATTATATGTGATAACATTAAGAAAACAACAACAAACAAACAAACAAACATAATCGGAAGATACAGGGAAGGGGGCGGGTGCGGATGCGGTGGCTAGTTGTGGGTGTGGGTTTGTTGTTGAAGAAACTCAACCTTAATTTAACACAATTTACGCTTTTGAATCCGCGGTCAAAATCTAAAACAGAAGACGAAAGGGTATGACGCATTTGACAATGACCTTTCACCGATTTTCCTCTTCCATCAGTAAAAGGAGAGAGTTTATTGTTAGCATTCCGTTGTCGATTCCGACACACGATGGTGTGAATTAGAGCCTCTGATGAGTGGACGCCCCATGCCGAGAATCACTAATGGGTCTCTATTAAGGGCCACCAATCTTTAAATTATATCACGATGCGTGGAGGAGATGGATGAAAGGAGGATAATAAAACACGGTGTCACGAATGACGAGTCAAGTGGATGGAAACCTTAATTTGACAATTTCATAAATATTTTTCTTGTAAATACCTGTCCTCATGCATCGTTTTCTTCTTCTTCGGTCGTTTCTCCTTCTTATTTTGCATCGTCACCATTTCTTCTTCTTCTTTATCTTCGTTTTCTGCTTCTGCTTGTTCTTATCCCTTCCTTCCTCCTTCTTTTCATATTCTTCTTTCCCCCTTCTTCTTCTTCATCTTCTTCTTCTTCTTCTCCAAGTCCGGTACCATTCTTTGTATACTTTCCTTTCAGTTGCTTCTTTCATGACTCTCTTATCATTCTATTTTTACACTCCCCCGGTCTTTTATTCATGAACGTTCTCTTCACTTTTCTCCTGTTTTTAAAATTGCTTTGAGACATATTTTTAGTCATCACTAAGCTTTAAAGTCTTATCCTAATCATATGCACACATCTATATTATGTATCTTTATCATTTACCTGATACGTTATATTTTCTCCCTCTAAATAAAAAAAACATGACATATTTCAGATTAAAATAATTATTAAATCACTAAACATTCCCTCTTATTTGTTTTCCTTTTCCAGGCCTAATACATGTCCGTACCAAGAGCTATCGATGGCCGGTCATCGGAGACCGTGTACACGATCATATACGCGCATGGTGAAAGTATGGAGACCAAACTGTGGATACTCGAACCAGTGGTGTGTTGGCTACGAAAGGAGGTAAGAAAGTTTCTAAGAATACTCAAAAGTCACTTTTTGATTTTGTTTTTTTGTAGAAACTATTCAACTTGCTAATCGATTTATATATGGTTTTATCATTTCAAATAGTCCACGTACAGTTCACGTTAGAATTATTTCAAAAAGGTTTGTTCAGGCTACAACGAATACGATTTACGTTCGACAGGTGCATTGCGGTTCTACGCATGCGCAAAGCTTTTTTATTTTGATTGGTCAAAAGTGTTACACAAACGACATGTGCGAAATGTTAGCTCGTTCGTCGTTTTGTTTATCTGAATACTGCTGCTTGAAACATTGGAGAACATCAGTTGAACTTTCGTTCGCGATGAAAATCCAATAACTTTGTATCACTATGATGCACGTTCAGATTTTAAAGTACATACCTTATCATTCTGCGAATTTAAAGGGTAACATTCTGGCACTCACCTTAATCACATAACGATTTAATAAAACTGGGCAGATCCTTTCCTCTTCTGAACTAGATTATAAGCCATACGTTTCCTTTGGTTATTCAGTTTGGCGCATGTACTTTCAAGATTCGGAAATTGATAAGGGGGGTAACGAAGTACCCTCTTTTCCAATGTTGTGGGTGGTTTTAGGGGTGACATTGGAACTGACATGAGGGAGGAAATGGTGGGTGTGGTTGGGGAATGAGGGGTGTATAATATGAACTGGTTATGGGGTGGAAGGGGTGATGGAGGGGAGGGGGATGGTGAGCATGGAAGAAAGGGGTAAACGGGCAAGGGAAGTATGAGGAGGAGAGAGAGAGAGAGAGAGAGAGGAGAATAATTTTAGAGGAGATGAAAGATTAGAAGGAAAACAGAGGCAAGACTGCATGGAAGGCAAAGAAGAAACCACATTTATATACAACGTAGATGTTGATTACAAGACTTACGTTGATACGTTTTTAATCACATGCTCTGTTTTTTTTCTCGGAGGATATTCTATTAACGTTTAATTCGTTAATGAAGGATCAGGATCATGTAAATAATTCAATCATTATTCTTGAACCTTAAATTTCTGCTCAAAAAACTGCTGAAGAGGTCTGCATATGCACTGCGGTATTTTACGATAATCCGAGAGAGAGAAATAAATTTCTTTTAAAGTCTTGGCATCAAATAGTTGGAAACTTGATTAAACCTTTCTCAACTGAGTTATCTTAGATAATATTATGCCTATATAAAGGTGTGTTGACATGTACGTCACAGCAATTCGTTCTAGTATAGATGGTAGGGTCCATGATAATATTGCGAGTGGTTTACTTTCCCGGTTTACTTTAATCTCCCTTTCTTCTTCAAAATCTCTAAATAGAAACCTTATATTCCGTTTTAATCCACACTGTTCTTGAGCCTGGCCCCTCGGTCATGAGATCCGATCCCTCACATCCTGATTAGTGGAAGCATGTGGTTTCCTCGTATGGCTGAGGCAAGCTTCCTTCACGCGGAAGCTTGGGCGAGGAAGCGTATCCACCGGCCGCTGAGCGACCTTCTTCTTTCACGTGGGCTGCATGCCGGTTGATAGGGTCTGACAGTCGGAGCACCCGACATGGATGTGTTACATGTGGGGCAATGTATTGGATGAGAAGTCGCGTCAGTCTCGATATGATCATCAAGTTTCAAATCCTATTTCTCAGCTTCCAGACCTATACATTTTCTGTCAAATTCGTCTCAATTCAGTCTCACAGCAACCCTCATTCCTAATTGGCTGATCGTCGTAAAATACAAACAAAACGAAAATAGGCCTGAAAATTATAACAAATTAGAAAAAATAATGTTAAGGGGGAGGGAGGTAATGAGTTCCCATCCCCCCCAAAAGTCCTGCTAGTTATTCCAGTCTTGCTCAGCGGAGGGTTGGAATGAAGGTTGTAGCAGCTTTTTCTTCGGTTTACTTTTTTTCTCAATAAGGGGGGGGGGGGGGGCTTTCTAGATTCACTACTGTTGCATGGATACAAATGAATTTGATCCTGGAGAACGTCATGTTTTCCCCCGATTCAATCATTTTTCTTTAACGGAGGTGCGGGGCAGTCCCTGTATATGCCAATGCTACACGGTTAAAAAGAAACATGACCCGTGCACCCTGGAGAATGATGTTTCCTCGATTAAATATTTTCTTAATTGGGAGGGGGGGGGGGGGGGGGGGGGTGGGGGCGACTCCTTCTGGATTCTGCCCGTGCTACATTGGTTAAACCGGGACATGTCGATGGAGAATGCGATGTTGCATTCAACCGACGGGTTACAGGATCTTGGCAAGCTGTTGCTAAATCGGGGCTTGGTTTTGAGCAAGGATCTGGGTTCTTTGCTGAATGACATTTCGACGGGGTTTGAAGCACGCCCTTGAGAGAGGAAGTGGGTGATGGGATCGATTAAAGGGAAAATCAAAATTAAGTGCGATGAAAAAGATGAAAATTGAAGTGAAATGAAATATAGTCCGGATGATAAAGTATATGGTTTAGTTATTATGGATATACGGGCATATATAGATAAAGGAAGGGGATGCTTTGATCTGAGATGTATAGTGACACAGGTCATGGGCTTAACCTCGTATTCATGATCTGAAAAATTGAAAACTTAATAAGCATGTTCCCGTTTTAATTAGGTTATAACTATAGGGCTTGTATAATAAATTAATAACCGATGTAAAATTGTCCACATACATGTACGTCAGTAACACATTGAAGAAGGAAAAAGTACAACAGTGGCCATGAAGGCAAGTTTGTAGTATCATAAATGAAAAATATTGTGCGTGACAATGAAAATGAAACAACTTTTGTCAGAACATGTACATCTGGATGTGTGAGGATTAATTTATAGAGCTTCTTGTCAAACAAATATTTTTCGTCTGGAATACGAATTAATGACTCACAACGTTTCATCTTTGGTTTGCCACGATACTGTCCGTGATATGAACGTGATCTAAAAACAGACAGATAGTATATCAATCAGAAACTTACTGCAAATACTGCGATTAATACTGACGAGCACCTGATGTTTTAAATAGCCTCAACCGCTTAGTGTAAATTTTCCGCTAATAAGCTCGACGTGCCGGGTAACATGAAATTGTCAGCATGGGACTAGGATTTAAAGCTCACATTGTCACGTTTGCCGTCGTAGGGGTCCACTGGTCGCCATTTTGATTCAGGGCTATTACTCTTTCTCTCAGATTTCAGGTGCAAGTGACACAAAGAAAGTATTGTATTTTGAATAAAGACATTTCTTATAACGATGACAAGAAAGTAGGGAATAAGTCAGGTCCTACAGTAGTACAGAAGTGACAATATATATTCAGGATTAAAAAAATAAAAATAAATAAAGAATGGAGAAAGGATTTTAACAAGAAGGGAGTGCATATGAATATTGATAATTATTAAAAAGAACAGGGAGCTGTTCTTGTTGGAAAAGGAAAAGACTAAATATGAAAATATAATTCAAATTAAAAAGTAGGCATATATTTATTCATGTACTTAGTAGGCATTCTAAATATCACACAATATCATAATCATAAAAGTCGCCTTTTTTAAACTGAAAGCGATATCTTGAAAGAAAACGAAGAGAATATAAAGAAAAAATAATGTTTAAGGAGATCATTTGGAAGATTTTTGTCAGATTGCTGAAAACCATAACCGAAATGGTATATTGTTATATTTTTACTACAGTGACTCAGCCGTTGTACCTCACTGTTTTTCTGAAGCAAAATAAACCTGTTAGCAAGGCCCATTACTTATTTCGGAATATCATTGCAAGGGTTAATTTGGTAAGGTCACTTTTTGGCAAAAGTACTCACTGCCTCTCATTTAAGTTCAAGGCCTCTAATTTGCTCAGTGGACACCTCAGAACTAAATTACAATTTAGTATTTGTCTCCGTTTGTGCATTTGACAGAGTACAAAATTTGCAGCGTCCTAACTTAAATTACAACAGCAACAAAAGACATCAAAGGGCCGTGAGTAAGTTTGATATTCTCTATTCGTGCCATTTGCGGAGCCCGATTTTTGTCTAGTTTTCCTAAGTTATTTTCTCTTTTTGGGTATATGAATTACTCTGCGAGAAATGATTGAAAAAATTCGTGCACAATATTGGATCGAATATTGGATTACATGTATAACCCTTTTTTTTTTTGGGGGGGGGGGTTACGGTGATGAAATCTCATATTCGGTACCGATACCAACTCTCTTTTTGAGGCAGGTGGATTTTATTCGCGAGCCAAAATTAGTTTTATTCGAATCGTTTCAATTTTTTGATGATGTTATAAACAGGGCCGTATGATGAATAATTATGTTTCGTTCATTATAATGAATATAAGCAAGAAAATATTCATACATTTAATGTTATGTAAGCTTGATAAAACTTTACTATAGATGAGAACGTGATACAAACGAAAACGTGGAAATACGAATAGCTTGGAAGAGGCTATTATGGTAATTGTTGGGGTCAACTTCAGCCGTACTATTTGTACCAAGAAATCGTGGCGAAAGTAAGTTTTTCTGAAAGTTCCGATTCCTTATTACCAAATACCATACGTATTGTGGCAAGTATAGCTCATTGATTCTGTCTTTATCAGGTCTTTACTCTGAATAATCATGAAACCTAACAGATTTTATATTTGATTTTTATTGCAGAACGGCCTACTACACGTCGTATCGCATCGTGTACGAGAGGACTTACGAAACGAAATACAAGTGCTGCCACGGCTGGTCCAGGCTAAACGGCGAGGCTGGCTGCCAATATCGTAAGTTTTCGCATATAGCGCGTAATGCTTTTCCGGGTCATTTCTTTGCTTGTTATATTCGTCTTTGTGGCACAAATGCTTGATTTGTCAGGTAGATAAAACGAACATTAATAAGAAGGGCTTTTATGAAGTATTGCACTTGCAGATGACAGCTCTGCAATGTCCTATTAAATCAAACGTTTGATTGTGATTCTTCCAAATAAAAAATGGAATGGGGGGGGGGGGGCGGGGGTGACAACCCTATTATAATCTTTGAACTATGATGGGCTGTCAGTCAAAGCTAGATGCTAGAGATTCATGACCATTTTACTTGTTCTCCCTTTTCCCCTTTTATTTTACTTTAAAAATGTTTGCTTATTTTACTTCAGACGATTTGGGCAAATGAAATCTCCCCTTCAAAATAGTCTAGTGTTGACCTAGACCGAAAACTTCAGTCTCTCTAATCGTCGGTTGTTCCACTGAGACTACGTCTGGCTCCACTAGACCTCCGATTATATTGTATTGGGGAATGACAACAAATGTCAGTTTTATTAAAGAAATGACCCAAATCAGATGGTTATTGCTGTCTAGTGTTGACCCTGATTATGTAACTGATACTGGTAGGATGTGATAGTAGCGAAACAATGGTCTATCATGAGTCCTAAACGGTTCCTGGTCTATGCAATCATCTGTGTCAATCTTCCATAGATATGAACCTAGTGCGCTCATTTTCTTCGAACTTTGACCCACTATTCGTCGGCTGCCAGCGACTAGGCTGTTCTTCTTCTTCTTCTTCTTCCTCGGTAAATGCTACTTCATACAACAAAGATTACGCACTGCAGTGTCTGTGTGTTGTGTGCCATGTCCAAAATGCGTGTAGGCCTCAATCCAGGTGCAAAATATATATATACAGTGATGTGCTGTTAAAAACGTGGACAGTGGTGTGCTGCCATCAGTTGGACGCTTCCTTCAATGCCCTTTTAAAGGCATCCAGAGAAAGGAAGTTCGCAGGGTCCTTCTTGAGGTTGTTGTACTGCCATTAATAATATATAGCCGTTACAGCCTTTTTGGGGTCAACCGACCGACAACTCTGTTGCTGGTTTGTGAACCAGATTACCTTCAATACTTACAGTAGTAGATATGTGTGTATACATGTATGTCAGTTTGCAAAACGAGCAATGAATTGTTAGGATTCATCGAAAAATGGATTAAAAAAAAACTTTGTTGAATAACTTTTTGTCATCAATATGCATGCATACAACTGAAAAAGTAGAGTGAGATAGTGATGGTTGACCTTGCAATATATAGGGTTCAACTTCAAGCTATGAAAACAAATCACGCTCAATGCACTACATAATCAAAATATTGTTTTAAATCAAAATGGATTCACACCTGTTGTGCAGGGTTGAATAATATCGGGGCGGGGATATTATTCTTACATTTGACCTTCTAATTCATAAATCGTTCACAGGGTTTTGGCAGGCTACTACTAGTGTCGATCATGGACTTTGGTCTGAAGGCCTATATTCTTTTTGTTAAAAGTCTTCTGTAAAAAGTGACAGACAAAGTATATCTGTGGGAACACTAGGACAGAATTTATAGGCCTGTAGTACTTTTAGTCACTCACTCCTAAACGTTTAGGATAAATATCCAATCATTGTAAATGTCTTTTCAAAGTTGTTCACCAAAGCTTTATACAAAATATTAAACCCCTTTGAACTACACATAGTCCTACATGTATTGAGATTACATTGATGCAGGCAAAAATGTTAATATTTGTTATTATTTTTTGCATTAATTTGTTAGAATATATGGCTTTTTATCATTTTGCAATGGAGAGAAAAGAATGGAGACAACATTTTTAGGGCTTTTCACCCAATCATTTAAGATGTCTATTATTACTGAAAAGTGAAAACAATTTTTTTATCAAGAAGGGAACTTAGGAAACCACAATAGTGGACGGCAAAACAGGGTCCACTTATTGTGGAACATCATTGATAAAATGAGAAATTACATTAAAAAACTATATGATTATCAAAATCCGAAAAACGAGTTTCCCTGTCGGTCAGTTCTTGATCTTAGATCCTGGTTGAACTGGTGCCCTGCTGTGAAACGGAATGAATGACCTAATCTAATAAGTCCATCTGACGGAACCAATCAGGGCCATCGATTTCATTGATTCGGTTGTCACTCATGAGAAGGAAGGAATTGTTAAGATTTTCATCCTTCGGAATATCATATCTTGCCCCAACTTCCGAGAGTTTATGAGTTCATGGTTTGGTGTACATGCCATACTTCTAGAGTGCATAGTTTCACCGAATGACCTCATGCTTTGTTTCGGCATTTGCAGTACTTACCTGTAGTTCAAAGTTGTCTTCCAGAACATTCGGTTCTTTAATATTCCGTGAATGCTTGTATATTGTCTGTTTGGAGCCACAAGTACAGGTCGTCATCTCCTGTACTCTAACACAAAGTTGATGACCTTTTGAGAATGTTAGGCATCCCTAATTCAATTCAAATTTGTTTGTTGTGTAAAAGGAAATATCAAGATTTTTATATTTGAGGCAACATTTACCCGACTGACATTAAAATCCTATCTATAGGTTATCGACAGGACATTTGCTGTAACCTCAAAATCTCCTAACCTTTCAGGAATTCCCCCAAAGCTCATCAAATTTCCACATCCTGACACAGTTCTTTGAAGGGCAAAAAGTCAGCCCCATGAACATTAAAATTCATCAAATATTTACTCTGGCCAAAGTCAACTACACACTTTCCAATTTCCCGGATCAAACGTGAGATGGATCCCTTTGCTTCACCCGTAATCTTCCTAAATCCTCAGGAAAAAAATAATATGACAGAGCGGAACATCTGGACTTTCCTGGACAGGAAGTTTTTCGTTCATCAGAGAAGCTGCGACAGCCACGTTCTATGTGTATGCGTTACCGTGGTAACCTGTACCAAAGCCAGGCTGCTTTGCCGTTGCTGTCAGAGTTTTCTCGTAATGCTTGACTTCCTCTTTTTACTGTCATTTGAAGGCAAAGAGGTGAAACCCCAAGCCCCTTGGTTGGATTTCAGAACTTGCGAAGACTCTGCATTTTTTCTGGACCCCTTGACTTTCCCAGTCAACCGTGAAGTTGCTGTAGACTGATTTTTGGTGAATGATGGTTCGATAGACTAGTCTAAATGATAACAGGGGTTCCTGAATTTTAGGAGTTGCAAAGACTGCATTTTCTGGATCCCTTGACTCTCTTAAGCAACCATTACAAGTAGTGGCTGTTGTTGATTGGCCTATAGGCTAAATGGTGACAGGGTTCCAAGGGCGTATGACCCTCTAAAATTGTCAGTGACCCTCCTTTATTTTGAACGCTTGTTCCATGAAGATGAAGAGTACAACAGAATCTTGATTTGACAATCTCCTTAATATGATGCAAAGTAGTATAGCTAGCCATTTAAGTACTGTAATATCTTTCAGATGTTTATGTCGTTGACTCTATGAACTTCTATTTTTGGCATGTATTCTAACTTTTGATCTTGTGGCGATAACCGCTCAGAGCATCTTATTTGTGAGAAAACACTTTCTAAGACTTTGGATTAATTAATCATCACTCTGATTTGGGATTGATTATTATCTTGATATAAAGCCGGAGGCTCTATTACTCGCTCCGTGCATGAGTGAGACTGCAGGCAGCCTTCGTTGCTTGCAGCGTATTTACCAGCACCATTATGCATGACTGGGACTGCATCATGTAGACTTGCTGGCAGTGGCTTAATCACAAACATCATTTGTATACGAGTAGGATTATACATATGAATTTCAATTGTACTGGATCTGATTAATTAGGACATAACATTTACAGTATAAAACTTTTATAACAATCAAGAATGTTTATTTTTGGCATATTAACCAGATCCCTCTCTCATAATTGGCCCTAAAAGATATCTGGATTAATCATCACACTGATTCAGACTTGATACTGTTTCCTAATATAGTTGTGGAGTCTTTAATTACTAACACCATTGTGCATGAGTGGGACTAGTTGTCTTTGATATGATGGATTAGGACAAGCTGGTAGGAATCAATGAGGTCCTCAGGGTGTCCTGTGAATTAAACTGT
This sequence comes from Strongylocentrotus purpuratus, assembly GCF_000002235.5. Lineage (NCBI taxonomy): Eukaryota > Metazoa > Echinodermata > Echinoidea > Camarodonta > Strongylocentrotidae > Strongylocentrotus > Strongylocentrotus purpuratus. The sequence continues at coordinate 1,998,922 of NW_022145520.1, forward strand.
CTCTCCTCGTCCTTTGCTCTGGAAGAAAAACTTCAAGACTTGATTTAATCGTCAAACTGATTCAGAGTTGATTTGAATCCTTTTCTTAGGATGGCTTAATTACTAACACCATTGTATATGAGTGGGACTACATGCCAATTTGATTGTATTTGAACTGATCAAAGAGGACAAGCTGTAGTAGGAATCAAGAGGGAAGGTCCACAGGGTTCCCTATGAACTAAACTGTCTCTCCTAGCTCATCCTTCGCCCTACAAATATCCTTAAAAGACTTGATTTAATCGTCATTCTGGTTCAGACTTCTCATGGCTTAATTACCAACACCATTGTATATGATTGGGTCTGCATGCCAATTCGAATTGATCAAAGAGGGCAAGCTGTAGTAGGAATTGAAGAGGGAAGCTGGTCCACAGGGTGCACTATGAACTAAACTGTCTCTCGTCACCCTGCCTGAGAACATGACATCCTGATCGGCCTCTCTACATCTCACCCCAGATCAAACCAGAACCAGATGTGTGGGGCGGGTCCTAGCCTTGCTCACAGAGTCAGGAATACCGAAATCATAACGATATTATCTGTATTAAACGTAATAACCCAGTTTGAAATGTTTTGATTTGCATTCAGGGACATTTCTCAAGATGCGTTAGAAGCACAGACATGTTTTTTATAAATTAATGCAAAAATAGGACAAAGTCCTACAAGTCACAAAAAGTCACATATTTCTATGGAAATAATGATTTTCATTTAATCGTGAACAATAAAAATGGCAAATGCATTTTCTTTTTTAAGTCATGAGGGGAATTTTGCCTCTGGTTCCCATTTTCTTCTTTTTCGATTCATCTTTCAGGCTTAAAGGTGCAGAAGCATAAGAAGCAAACAAACAATTAAAACTTTTTAACAAATCATAAGTGCTTTGTTTTGTAGAACAGCCTATCAAATTACAATACAGCTTTTATATGTTATTGGCGAAGAGGAAAAGCTTGATTAACGTTTGAGTATGTAGAAAGATTTCAATCTCTGAGCCTGAACATGAGACCAACCAAGGACCTGAAACTGATCTTCAGAAGAGTCCCTCTGGTCATTGTTGGGCCTAAAGAATAGGAACTTGATTATTGAAAATATGGAATATTTCACGGTCTGTTGCCTCCACAAATATACTCCTGATCTATCCATGATGTCTTTGACTTTGATTTGACTTAAGGGGGTTGGGGTGAGACGGGGGTGGAGAAAGAGGGTTGAATTGGTACCATATGGTGCCGGTGCTTGAGGAATTAGGTGCGTTATATATTTTGATGTAAGGTAGGTGTCGCAAGGTAGCACAGAACAGTGTTCATCCATAATAACTTTCAGACTATTTATGGTATAAAGATTGAAGAGAGTGGGGGATAATCATGGGTTCATGGGCTAATCAACATGAGGAGGCTGGGTGAAATAGGGTGAAGGGAAAGAGCTGATATTGCCCCCAAAGGGGGTTGGGAGTGAGATAGGGGTGGAGAAAGAGGGTTTGGACTGGTCCCAAGAGGTGTCACAGTGCTTGAAGAGTGGAGAAAGGTGTGTTGGATAGTTTGATGATTTACTGTAGGTGGGGCAAGGTAGATGGAACAGCATTCATCCAAAGTAACTTTCAGACTATTTTTTGTTTTACAAATTAAAAAGGTGAAGGATAATCTAGTGCAAGTGGGATGGAAAAATATGAGGGCTGTGGTGAGATAAGTTGAAGAAAGAGGGTAGCGTTTTCCCCCTGTCCCATTGTGTTAGGATGAGATGGGATGGAGAAAAAGGGTTGGGGTTATTCCATCGGGATAGGCTGATTGGAAGTAGAAAAAGGGGGTTGAGGTTTGCAGGGGCAGATCCCAGATTTTAATAGAAAGGGGGCCATTCTAGAAATATTGTCCAACATCAAACCCCCCCCCCAACAAAAGCTTATCACTTTTAAGAAGGGGCACACTTCTAGAAATGGGTTGCAAAAGGGGGAGGGTTGTTGTGCTCTATAACAGTTGAACGTATCTTAGGCAATAATGGCTGTATTTGCAGTTTAATGAACCTTACCTTGTCTAAGTATTTTCAAGAAACTTTATTGTTATTGTGACAAAAGAAACTTCTGCTTGATTGCTCATGAAGCTAAGAAGATTGGTCATCACTATTGTTAAATGATGACGTGTTTCCCTTATACACTTTATAAACAAATATTGGAAGCGAGTAAGTTGGAAGAAGAAATAAATGGGGCACAAATTAGGGGAATTCAGACAAAGAACAGGGGAACAAAGAAAGTTCATTGGAAGAAACAGGATAAAAATGAAGAGGTTCAAGTAAGAGATGGGTTGTTTATAGTTCATTGAATCAACAAATGATTGTGTTTCTAAATAGTGGATATAGGGCACTGTTTGTGAATGGCAAAGTTTAGAATTAGGGCAGATATAAGAAGGGAGACAATAGAAAGACAGACAAAACATAGGATTCTTGTAGGCTATAGGTGATGAAGTTACTGGGTAAGATTTTATTTTATTTTTTAATGCATGGATTACTTTCCCTTTCTCAGTCATAAGTATATTATTAAAGGCTGTGGAGTTGACTTGTGCAGGTATTATAATTTTTCAATCATTGAGCAATTTTTGATTTGATGTTGTTATTCTTCAAGAAGACCCTGAAATCTGCCAATACAAATACAAGAATTCATGTAAACATGTGTTTGGAATGCTCTACTGATGTTTAAACAAACATTCTCTCTTGTAAAAGGGTGGTGGTTTTATATCACCTTTTGAGATTCAGATTTTTTAATTTTTTTTTATTGATCCATACTAAAGAAACATGCATGGCTACCAATAATGGTGTCTCAGATCTTTAATTTTTTTATCATGTGTACTTCTATTTTTGTTTTCAACAGCAGTCCCCATCTGGTGTTTTGATATTACTTTTTCAGATTCAGATTCAGATTTAGATTCTAATTTATTGATCTTTAAAAAAACAAAACACATATAGTCACCAATAATGGTGTCTAATATTTTTTAAATTGAAAAAACAAACCATATGTACTCTTCTTTTATTTTTCAACAGCAGTCCCCATCTTGACCTAAATATAGGGAAAAAGTAGTGGATCTTTACTAGAGTAATCAGAACAGACTTGCTATTCATTATAACAATTGAATCATTGAAAAATTACATTCGTTAAGGAAAGACTCTCTCCTCCCGAAAGTTAAATGGTAATACATTTGGAAAGAGAAACTTCAGCAGACTTTTTTCATCATTTGATGAAGCGGGAGACTGCATGCCGTCTTCTCTTGACTCAGCATACCAGGCTTGATTCAAGTTCAAGTTCAGGACTCGTAAGCAAAACACTGGACAACACTTGCTGCGGTTAAGACCCATTGGACCGCCCCCTGCTGGCACCCGTTCATACACACTGCTACAAATTGAAAGAAAACATACCTTGAAAAGGATGAAAGAAAAGGTACCAAACTCAAATACGAGTGTGGTAATGATTTGTATCTGTGTCTAATTCTATGCCCTATACAAACACTTTTGTGTTCAAGGAAAAAGACAATTTAAAAGAGAAAAAAATTGTTTCTTTTTATTGTTGACATATGTTGATTGTATTGTATTTGTATAAAGTTCATAGCGGTTCACTTTTTTTTACCCCCCCCCCCCCCCCCCGACTCATGGTATTTTGCAGTGCTTAGAATTAATTGGCCGATATTATAGTGCTTGAATAAAGAAAAATTGACTTAAATCATTACTTAAAAATGCATATGTTGATTATATTGACTACATTACTTTTTATCATAGTGCATAGTTGTTAACTACAGTATTTCATTCAGCATTCACTAATTTTTACTATTTATTTTAACTGTGATGTAGTACTACTTGAAATTTATAAAGACAATTTTGCTGAATGAATGATTACATTTTCAAAAATTTTCAATTTGTTGCCCACTTCTCAAATGAAAGGGCTTATAAATGCTGAGCACAGACATGATTAGAGTTGAAACATCAATTTACTTGGTTGTTTGACATCCTGTGCAAGTTATAGTAAGTTATTGAGTGCTATAATAGCTCCACCCTCGTAATGATATCACAAAAATATGAAATAACGTGAACAAGAAAAGCCACAATTCTATCAGTCCTCTATTGAAGAGAGACGAAGAGATACTAGATAGAAATCCAGAGTGCCGTAGTAATCACATTCCATTTGTAGCCATTGAGGAGCCCTGTAAATTACTCTAGGAGTTTGAATTCAAGATAATCAAAAGAATACAAATATGAACAGTGAAACTTGGCATATAACTTCATAGAAATTAAACCACACTTCGATTGTAGATAGCGATGAGCACACCTTTCTGGGAGTTTGAATAAAACGTCAGAATAAAACATTGTCTCAAGGAATATTATCAATTTCATTGTGGTGATTACTATCACAACAATCGTTTTTAGTTTTATGCCAGTGACGGTGAACAATGACGGTGTGTGAACATGGTTTAGGTTGGTTAAGGGTGCATTGGAAGAGAGATTGTGTGGGTTTTTATGCTTTGTTGTGGGGTATTGAGGGTGGAGTTTGAATCTTAAACCACAACTGTTTAAACATGGATTATCTGTCCGAGACAGTCTAGAATTTGAAATCACAGCCACTCCTCCTACACATAATACCAAGGCGATGGGTTGGAAGAGAAATCATATATCTCTTTTCATAGTGGAATGTGAATTCACCTCCATGCCCTGCCTCTGTCTCTTTCTCTGTTTTTTCTGTCTGTCCGTATGTGTGTCTGTGTGTATGTCTGTCGTTCTGTCTGTCTTTCTCTGTCTGTCTGTCCGTCTCTCCCTCTCTCTTCCTCTCTCTCTCCTCTCTGTGTTTCCCTATATCTCTCTGTGTCTCGCTATCTGTCTCTATCTCTATCTCTCTCTCTGTTTGTCTGTCTGTCTGTCTCCCTGTCTCCCTCATTCTTCCTCACTATCATTCCTTTTCTATTTCTTCTGGCTATGGTACAGTATTTTTCATTCTCTTAGTCATTAATTGAAGTTTTCCTACATATACATGCAGTTTATTTACTTAAAACAAAAAGTAGTTGTAAGTTCTTCTAACATGCCAAATAGCTTTATTTATTCAAAGAGCTCCTGAGCAACTCCTTGATTCAACAATCTGATTTGATTAACCAAATTCATCAGATTTATCCTGCATTTACAGAAGGAAACCTGTAATTCTGAAAGATTTGAAAAGCTAAGAGCACAGCACAATCACACATCATGACTCCGCAAGTTTCTAATTGACGAAATTTGATACCTGCTAAATGGATTTTAGTTCGACTAATCTGATGAATTACTGCTCGAATAAAGCAATGCGTACGTGTGTGAAACATGAATTTTCATGGGGAGTTTCCCAGTCTAGCTAGGTACTGAGCAGGTCTATGTGATCTCTGAAGTTAGGGATAGATGTTCGATAAGCTTCAGTTTTTATTTTAAGGGAAATCCTTCCACTTTCCTACAAATCTCCTGTCTGGAGGCAGAAAGGCGTGAACTTTGTGTAAAATAATACGAATTAGCACCCTTCTGGCTCCAAACAGTACAGCCCTCAACTCACAATCTGTAGGACCGCCTCTTTACATTTGTGCCATTTTTTTTCCTGTCAGAAAGTTTTGAGACTCTAGTTGCCATGGGAACAGGAAGCGTAGTCATGGGAGGATGCTAGATGAGATGCGATGGGTGTTAAGAATTTTGAGGAAATTCTAAAGAAAAAAATGAAGTAGAAGGGTTGGTGTCTAGGGCATATTTTGTCAAACAGTCGAGGAAACATGTTCCCCTCGATTCTATAAATACAATTATCAGCTTGTGATCATTTTTTTCCTACATTTAAATCGGTCTACTCTGTGCAGTTCATAAATGGGCAGCAACATCATGTGCAAGCCTATGTTTTATAACAGGATTTTATATGAACTTGAGAGTGAAAAAAAAAGGGGTTAGGCAATTGGGGTTTGTCGCTCCATGGGGGGGGGGGGGGGGGGGGGGTTGAGATTTGGATGAAGAAAAAAGGTTGGATTCTCCCCAAAATAAGCAAGGCACGAAAACATAATTTATACACCTTTGTGCTGTCAAGTTTATGAAGTTGTATCAGGAAGAAGATTTTGTGAGCCCTTCCTCTTTCCTTTCACGTTCCATGATATCTAAATTTGTAATTCAGTTTGTAAACGTGCACGAAAGCCATTTTGCTTCACATGCATTCAAGCTTCATGTATTTGATGACAACACGCATCTAAGATTCCAGACATTAAGCTGTCTTCTTAGTTTAGTATGAAAACATGATTTGAAAGATGGACACAGGTGCCCATCTAAGATCGTCACGATCCTGGTCATCATAATAGACAAAATCTGAATCTCTGCCAGACCTGACTCATCTGTTTCTCAGGCTCTCGATCCCATGTATTTCATCTCTCCCACTCTCTCTCTCGGTATCTCTCCCACTCTCGGCATCTCTCCCACTCCTTAGCTGCATTCTCATTAGGCCGAATTACAAGCGGGAACTTGATATATCAAACCATGGTCCTGTCTCTCTACTCTAGTGGGTCCACCTCTAGAGCACCACCAAGCAGCACTGCTACAGAAGGAAAAATTAGTTGGAGACTAAACAATTGATCTGAGGTCGATTTCCTACACTAACAGAAATCCAAACTTAAACACCTAGCGTAAACACTAAACAAAATTATTACCCTGACCCTAAACCTAAACTAAAACCCAATTATGGCAACACTATTTTCAGCACAAGCCCCATATTTTGCTTGGGATCATGCATAGCTTGAGCTAATTCTCCAAGTAAAACAGTGAAATAGCCTGCTTTTCATGTCTCCATCGGAATAAGCTCGAGCTAGTCATGATTTTGCAAATTTCCAGAGATCAAAAATGGCTGTTCTGAAAAATCAGGGTAGTGAACATCGGCATTCTTTTTCTCTCTCTTTGTATGTCTTTATTAATGGGGTTATATTTTTAAGCATTTTTTTTGTCGTAGCTGATTTTAACTCAGTCTATTTTTGAAATTTGGGCTAATGATGACAAGCCTTCTTTCCTTCTCGCTCTCTTTCTTCTCTCTCTCTGTATAATGAGATGAATTTTAGGATCGGATGCTGAAGCAGGCTCATTGTAGCTTCATGCTGTGCTGCTGGTTTGCAATACAGTGTTGTCATGTCACTGTTGTTGGTTTCAAGACCAACATAGTTTTTCATCTTTTATTTGTTATACCACAGCGTCAGGCTTGACTCATCCTCTTCTTATCCCTGTCGCTGTCTCTGTCTCTGTCTGTCCTTTTCAATATCTCTGTCTCATCTTTCTTTTTCTTTTTTGTCCAATTTCTATCTATTTCACTGCCTCCATATTAAGTCTCTGTCACTGCTTGTCTCTTTCTGTTGATTGTATATCTGTGTCCGTCTGTCAAATATTTCTCCTCATATGAATATACTACTGTTGATTTATTTCATGATATTTTTCTTCTCTTATTTTACAAGTATCATTCTTAGAAAAATCTAGTAACTGAGAAAGACAGCATAGACAGCATGTTCAATTAACATGCCTGTCATTTAAATTGGCATCTTGCATGCATACCATCAAAAAGGCATCAATTATATGATACCACTGTCTTGTCAATTCCATTGAGGCATAATCTTGTCTCTTCAAAGCAAATATTTGTTTATTTTGAGTTTATCTTCAATTTCATTTTGTTATGCTTTATGATTTCACTATGTTTGAATTTCCAATGGTTTCTTTGAATAGTACGAACTCGCAATGATTGTTGCATAGATTTTTGCTAAATCCTAAATCCACAATTACTGTTCCATCAAATGCTTTGAAACATCAATTCTCATTTCAACAAATCCTTCAAAAAAACCACAATCATTATTTTCATCAAATTCTTCAAATTCTCTATAATGATTTCATCAAAGTCCTCTAATCCACTGTGATTATTTCATCATTCTTCTTCAAACCCACAATGATCTATTTCAGTGACACTGATAAATGTCTGGGGTCAGAATATAATACCATGATGCATTGAGAATGTAAATTAGTTGTGGCCTCTCGTCTTTTTATAAATGCTTTCTTTCAAGGGTGTAAACAAGTAGCACAATTTATTTGTGGGATCTCTCTTGACTTTTTGCCTCTTGTTGTTCTCATAAAGAATCTGGCAAACACTTGGGTTGCCTGTCAAATCCTCATGAAAGTCAAATTAAGATTCTGCAAAGTTTGGATTCTTTTGTCGACTTCAGCTTCTGTCCTTTTTCTCTTCAAATCTCTGATCTGTTTGCAAAAGCTTCCTCTGGTTTGGGATGTTTGTGATTTTGCAAGTAATGCCACTTTCTGTCAGATCAGTTTGCAACAGAAATACATCGGAGCAGAGCGCATTTTTTTCTCTGTAAAGCTCCTGCAATAAAATTAAAAGAGCTTGAGTAAGAATTAAAGAAAATATATGATAAATTACTGCAAAGAAATATCACTTTTTTATCAAAAAAATATGAAAAGTGCTGGGTTATTTTTGCATGTGAAGTGTTGAATAAGAATATCATTATCAGGAAATGGAAGAAATGTACACAATAAATTGAGTGTAATATACAGAAACTGAAAGAAATGAAGTAAAGTCTAGCTAGAGAAGTATGATTTTCCTCAAAGTTCCTTTCCAAATTGCACACAAAAAGGTTGAATTAATCATTTTACAAATGCATCTACACAAAAGTGATTTTTAAAACTGGACAGCAATACAGAAACAACATTCTGGAGAATTGTTGAAAATGTAGGGTGTAATTTGGTAATGAGAAATGGAATATTACAAGGCATGCTCCCCATGAAACGGGGCTGTTGTACTTGTAGAGGGGGAACAATTGTCACTTTCTTGAGCCGTAGAGTAAATAGGGAGAATTGGCAGTAAATGGGTGTGGGGTAAATGTTTGCAGAGGCTTAGGGCTTCAAAAAGAAATATATCACAAAAGGGAGATGGTTTTTTGATGGATGAATAGGCTATGGTAGGAATAAGGGCGGAGGGATGGGGTTGCTGTATTGTAAGTAGGAGTTTGTAGTTCAGGGATATATGTAGTGGGGCTGATAGAAAAAAAAATGATGATGAAGGGAGGGAAGAGCAGGAAGGGGATGCACAGACAGACAAACAGACAGACATAGGGGGAGAGAAAATTTTTAAGTTAACAAGGAGTTATACTGCTAAAACAAGATTTTTGTGTGAATTTGACAAATTGATAAATTTCCCAAAGTGTCTGGTATTGCATCATTTCGTATGAGACAGTATATGGATTCAAGGATGACCAGTGGTGGTGGTAGAGAGAGACTGAGGGGGTGGGGGTGGGGGGGGGGGTACAATTTTCAAACAGGGTTTTGTAAGATGTGTGTGGTTAAGGGATGCTGTGCTGAATCAAGAGGAGAGAATGGGGTTCACAAACTTGTAAGAACTGTCCATAACCTGTATAAACCATCAGGTTTAGTTTACTGGAGGAGGGGGGGGGGGGGGGGGGGGGAGGGGCAACTCTAAATAATGGTATTTAGCGTACAAGAGTGAAAGATGTTTTACCATGAAGGTACATAATAGGGTATAGCAGAGAAACAAAGTAAATAGTGTTGTATTTGGTATTCAGTTTGCAAAGAGATTAACCCCAGAAACGGGCAATGACCCGACACTCTTATTTGTTTTCTGCTGAATTTCTACAAAAGAAAGTGAAAAAAACAGTCCCTCCCACTGTCTCACTTGAACAGATTTAGGATCAATCACTCTTACGCTTGCTTGATGTTGTCTTATTTGCAATGTGACAGATTTGAAATGAAATAAAGAACACCAGCCTGTCATGTTAAGTAAAGCATTTCACAGCAAGTTACATTATTGTGTCATTTTTTAAAGCATTTTTCTCCGAAAATCATCTTTATTCTCAGAAAAACGAATGGTCCTTGTCCAAGGATATATTCACTGGCACGTTTCACCCTCTAGATCGTATTCAACTCCCATGGAAGCGGGTTAAAGTTCATGATCGCACTCCCACTTCATGCCAACGCTAATAACCATTTTCTTAATCTGATACAATTCAAAGCTTCCAACAACCAAGTATACCCTCGCTCGCTAGCTGCCCCAAGGAAATGAGCGAGGGTGCTATCATATTCACCCATTCTTCCCTCCTCAAAGTGGTCTTAACCCTCTCCTCCTGCGGGAATGGGGACACCAGCGGTGGAGCACCTCCCCGATGGTGGAGGGGTGGTGGAGGGGTTAATGGTGGTTGTTTAATTCGATGGGGAGAAAAGTCTGTGACAAACAACTTCTTGAATATCATGAGAGGGCTCTGGAATTTGGGCCTGGGAGCGCAGAACCACTTGAGTGGTGCCAGGGTCTAAGAGCTGAAGGCATAAGGGTTGATGGCGAGGGTAAAGAGATGAACCAGGCATTAATGATTGTCAAATACTAAGTGGAAATTTTGTAATTGATGATTGAAACATGCTTCATAAATGCTCTAGGATGAAGGACTAAATGTACTTCTAAGGAGGCGCGGTAGCTCAGTTTGCAGAGCAGTGGTGCACCAAGGCGATGCGCTAGTGCCCTTTGGTAAGGCATTAATCCTCACTACCAGGTCCATCGGAGAGGACCTAAAGCACTCGGTCCTCTGGTTGCTTACTAACAAGCATTTATGCCTTCTTATCAGTCAGGTAAAATTAACATGCATACTTCAGTGGGCCGTTGATGGAGATGTGTATACTGTGCATGATTTGCTCCCTAAACAAAAACTAAATTATTATACTGCATAACATATTAAGATATATTGGTATACGAGTACACAGTACTAATTTCACAAATATAACGGGGAAGGGGGCGAAGGCAGAGAGTCATTTCATCTGATTTCATTAGGTATATTTTTGTTTAGCCATTCAAATCAGTGTATCCAATTACATGTTTGCAGAAAGAAAAAAAAAATCTCCTTTTTGATGGTGAATGAGTAATTCAAAGCTTTTCTAGGAAACTAAACAAAGAAAGAGGATTTTAAAGAAAGACAGACACATCTTATATACATGTGAAAATAAAGGGGCATAGAAGAATCCATTTACAAAGAGTTTGTATGTAGGTAATAGACTTTGTGGGCAATTCTCACGTTTTTGTGTTATTTTCATTTGAGTAACTGATTGAATCCAAACTGCCTAAAATGACACTATTCTTGTACGTATCAATACTCCTTTTCATCACAATAATGCAGGGAAAGCTTCAAAGAAATAGGCGTGAAGTTAATGTTGATGTGAAAAGGGTGGAATATAATGTACACAAATGGTAGAAGACTGTAAAGAACAGGAGGAGGACCTATAAAAGAGTTAGAAAGATGAAGGGAGAGAGTGGGAGGGTGGTAGGTTCAAAGTGAATTATTGTATAGATAAGTATAAGTGAAGAGATAGATAAAGAAAGAGAGAGAGAGAAAGAAAGAGAGAGAGAAAGAAAGAAAGATACTAGGGGCAGACATGGAGATAAAACAGAGAGAGAGAGAGAGAGAGAGAGAGAGAGAGAGAGAGAGAGAGAGAGAGAAGAGAAGGGGGAGAGGGGAGAGACAGGTAGAGATTAAAATAGGTATATATATGGCATGGTACATACAATTGGAGGAGTAGATGAGAAAGAATAGATAAAAACAAGTTATGCACAAAATAAACAGGCTTTACCAAAAATGCCTGGCAGCGCTTTAAAGTTATTGTGAAGTATCAATCCAAATACTGAGTATGTGACAAATACAACTATTGTGAACTTAAACATGGAGGATATTGTTCGTTTATCGCACCTCATAAATTTCCGACACCAGGGTCATAGATTGTCTGCGATCTAGCATGTATAACTATTCCATTAAATAAACAAATCTTTAGAGCTATCCCCTTTAAAGGGATGGTCATAAATTTTCATCAGAAATTGTATGAACTGGGGGATAGTTTAGGAAGATTATAATGCAATTCATAGGTTTGTAGGAAATAAATATACACAGCGAGAAAGATATTAATTCAATTGCTTACATATTTTCCCTTTTTATCCCTCTCATTTCATCTGATCATTTACACAAAACAAACAAACCCTAGAATAACAATTTGATACAACTGCCTATATATTCCTGATTCAGTGTCATTGGTGTATTGCTTGATTTGTAAATTATTACAAGAGATTGCGTTGTTTTCCAGTGCCAGTGAACAGTTTAACTTTCACCGATTGTTACTTCAGCTAGTATCTATAGTAGATGTAAAAGAACTCAAAAAACTTTTTTTTCAGAACACGAAGAGTATCTTTAAAGTTCTTGGAAGATAAAATGTTTGTTGGAGATTAAGAAAACAAACACTTATGTTCAAGTGTGTCAAACACAGGAATTTAGATGAGTTTTTATTATGTGTGTTCATGCTTAATCGACAATATCATATTTGACAGAGGCAATTTGAGGTAGCAGTCACTACCATAGAGCAGAACTGAGTATGATTTAATGTAATCTTTACAGAGAAACAGATAACTGAAATGCTGCAACGTGACAGTAATGCATTCATGAGCATATTTCTGTAAAGGTGTTGTTTGCATTGCTGTAAGAATTGCATTTTCACCTGTTGCTTTCAAACTGATGTTCTCTTTGTCTGCAAAAATTCCAGTCGGAATTTGTAATTTTGTGTCCACATGTTCTTTTGTGGCTGCCACACTCGATTTCACATGGAGATTATATGGTGCTCTGAAGAATGCAAAATGTTTCAGGTGTCAATAATGCAATCCTGTCTATAAGAAAAGAATTATGAAACTGTCACGTAAGTTGATGTAAAGTTCACACAAGATTAATCCTTTGTCATTTTGGAACACCGGGAAATGTATTCGTAAGGATTAAGTATTGTATATTTCAAGTGCTAAGCTATGCTAAAGCACATTGTCAAATTTTTTCTGGGCATTTTTCTGGGCAAAATAGAAAAGAACATAAGTGGGTCTGATGATTATTAAGACTTGTGTATCTTGTGCTATAAAACAAATTGTATACAGAAAAGAAAAGAAAAAATTATCCTATAAAGTAGCATTGATTTTTAGATTGCTTGGCTTAATGTATATAAGCTTGTATCTAGTTTTATTCAGTTGATGTTCTTTTGCAGAACATGCATTTTTTTATTTAAAAAACTTGATTTAACATTCTCAGAGAAAGGAAGAATCCCCCCTCTTGATTCATTTTGAACTTGAAGCACAGTATTATGTAACATGCATTTCTTAAATCTGTGTAGTATGAATATAATACTATCTCTTTATTTGTGTTACTCATGAAATTACTTATGAATTGGTATTATCAATATTAATACAAATGTTAAACTTTGCCTTTAAGTGTGGGAGGTAGCAATCTTTCAGACTCTTTAAAAAAACTAGAAGGCCACCATTCTTTCCATTTCCACAGTAATTTTGGGACCATGAACGGATTGTGATTTTATAGGAGAACCAGACAAAAAGACTCAAATGAGTTTCGGATGTGTATTTAGCATTGAATGAGGCCATTAATAATTCTTGAATAAGGGCTAGGAAACCGCAGATCTACTACAAACACAATCGTTGTCTTAAATGCCTTATGGATGGTCGCCTGTAAAGCGTGCTGGGGCATTTCTGTGCAATGCTTGTTGAAAGGGTGATGAATATGAATTTTATAGCATGTAACATGTGTGATACATAGTTTAGGATATTATGTATGCATAGTGATGAATCTTACCTGATTGCTTGTCAGAACCTTCCTTTTATGAATAGATACTATCTAGATGTAAAGCAAACTTGGAAATATTTCCATAATACATAACATACAGGTAGGCATTGGGTATAAAGAAGATAAAAATAATGAAGTCTTATTTGGGGAAGGCTTCTTTTCGGTCAAACGTTCCTGTTCATCAAACTGTAGTTAATATATAATCCGATGCACTTGAATTTTCTCATAATTGCTCATTTTCTCAATTACTGGGATGGGATTTTTAACTATTTTGGTCTTAGCACCCACAGCCTTTTCCCACTGGCTATTAATGAATGGTTATCGTCCTGTAATGAGGTTCATTCTACATGCGTTACTATCCAGTGTGGGGGTAAACACAAGCATCCAACACAAATAACAAGCTGTCCTAATCGTCCCAATCAAATCTAAGTTTTAAAAGGGGAACATTACATCAAATCATGAATAGAAGCAATAGAAATGGGTCCTCGTAAGTTTTCCCATGTCTAATTTGGAAGCCATAATGTTTGATTGAGATGGCAGAAGGAGGCATCCGTGATGGATCGCTATGTTGGTACCAAATGTAGCGTAAGGCTGCAATATTTAAACCCCTTTTGTACTCCACTATGCCGTGGCAACAACCACTTTGATAAAATCCAGTCGATTTAAAGAGAGGACGCAACCTTGTAGGAAATGGATGAATTGTGACAGTTTATTCCAGAGAACAGGATAGCTGAACTGTTTTTCAAATATTTGTTATATCTTAGAAAAACAACCTTGTAGAATTTGAAAAGATGGTGACAGATAATTTCAGACAAGGAGACCGCTTGACTGATCTTTATAACTTTTAGATCTTAGACTGGCAACCTTGTAGAAAATGGATTTATTGTGACAGATTCTTTGAGAAGAAAGTAATAAATTACTTTTTAAAATGTGTATCTTAAGACTAAAAACCTTGTAGAGTTGTGACAATTTATTACAGTGAATAGGACCACTTAACTGCAATTTGAAATCTAGATATTTTGTTTGTGTGTTAAAAATCGAAATTGAACTATAAAGAGGATTGATAAAATCTGCAAACTGTCACTGAGCTGTTATAAAGCAATCATTCTATACCTGGATTCTATTGTGTTGTTTTGCAATTATATTGTCTTATCTACCCAATAAATCTAACTAATTGGTGTCAGCCACCTACAAGTAAGAGATATATTTTGTTAACTGTTCACTTTTAGCCTTGAAGCCTATGCTTTATATCCAGAAAAAAATATAAAACAGCTGGAAAAAAAAGGAAAGACGTATAAAAATGGTTGGGGTGGGTGGAGACGGTGGATAAACCTTTTTGTAACATCTAAAAGACATCTATTTTTATTGCTTAATAGGTTCTCGAACTTCTATTTCAACTTTATGAGCTTCTTTGATCTTTATTTCTGTGATATATCTCTTTAATCTATATTTTTGTAATTAATATCTTTTCAAGGAAGGTAATAAAGATTTGAAGATTTGTAATAAAGTTGATATTATAATCATTCGGTAGTAGATTTTTAACTTTTATGTCCAATTGATTAATCACTTCAAGCCAATTTAAAATTCAATTCCACTCAAATATAAAATAAAAGATAGATGAATATATTGGAGTTAGTAATAATTGGCAAATGCTATGATGATGCCAATTATACAAGGAACAAATTTAATCATTCAGAAATATCAAAATCTGTTTGGCATGGAGCACATTTTTTGCTCTCCATTGTAGACACAACAGCTTTCAAGTGTAATCAGTTCCCATCTTATAAACCCACTTTTAAAATCTGTTCCAAAATGACCCTTTTCTTATCCCCATTTAAGAAGGAATTTCCTCCTCAAGGCACAGACATATTTCAATTTAAAGACTATTTCCAAGCCTCTGTTCTGATCGAATCCTAATTCAACAAATACAAATTGATTCAGAGTTGGTCTTTTCAATTTACGCTAATATGAAAAGGTCCGACCTGAGGCCGTTGAAAATTCTTGACATAATGTGGTAAGTTTCACAAAGATGTAAACACACATATCAAGACTGACATGGCAATAAGTTGGTTCCAATTTAATCAGTGTAAAGTCCTTTAGGCGTACTGGCCCTTTTATGTATTATTATTTATTTTATTGATCACTATAAGTAGCAAAAGGAATGTTTCCAGTTATGATTTGATACAGGTACATTTCAGTCAGGGTGTAAAATGTCCAAAAAAGTTAATATTGGACTCTTGTATCACATCCTTTATGTATTTGCCAGCAGTTTTCATGGAAACCGAACGTTAGGCGTAACGTATTGCTTATTTCAGTAGGCACTTTGCTTGTATTTGGTGGAGAGGATCCATGAATCTGAAAATGAATGAATTTGAAAAGATGCTCTGAAAATCATTGTCACTTGACTAATTTCTACTGGCCACCAGGGTGTGTTGACGGTTATATTTTAGGACTTTCAAAGTTGAGCAGTTTTCATATTGTGGGCATAGATTTGTTACGCAGACAAAATTATGAAATGAATATTGGTTGTTTCAGTAGGTACTTTGCTTGTATTTGTTGGAATGGATTTTCACTCTCCCACAAGTTGTCAGTTATTTTAGTGCTCCCAAAGTTTAGCATTTTTCATATCTGAGTAAATTTTTGGAACTCAAATATGGAATGAATCTATTGGTGATTTCAGTATGCACTTTGTCTTCATGGTAGAAATGATTTTGAAAAGAGTCGACGCAATACATTGCCTTTTCCACTTGTCAGTTATTCTAAAGTTGTTTTATGGATTGTGATCATATTTTTGTAGAGACCAAATCAAATGGGGATTGGCATGCTTTCAGTAGGCATTCTGCTTGTATTAGGTGGCAAGTATTGGTGATTGAGGCTCGCAAATGTTTGTCATTTCCAGCATTGGAACAAGGTGTGTTGAGAAATTCAACAGAGCAAGACGATAAAGGAAAAAGAAGATTAAAGAAAGGAAATCTCTCACCCCTCCTTAATGATCCCCTGGAGCCTCTAGCGCAGTTGATTTAGACTGATATCAAAAGAAATAGAATTCAAAAGACAGCGTTTTTACCCCTTTTTTCCCAACCTTCCATGTTATTTCTGAGTACGGGATGAGGGGCAGAATAATATGCCCCTCGGTCGTTTACCCTCCGTGAAAACTCTGGTGGAAATTCAAACGATCGGTGGTGCATTCGCACGTAATTCGAAGAAAGAGAAAAGAATTGTATTTATTATTCTTTGGGAAGTTGTGGCACGCAAGCCATGAACTAGAGCTAAGTCACTTTCACAGGTCTCAGACATTAGGATGGTGAGAGTACATACAGTTGAGTGTCTTTATACCAGGGCAAGAGCCAGCTCCAGATAACACCACATGCAGAGGGAGTGGGGAGAGAGAGGGGGAGGGTGAGTGGAAGTGGGAGTGGGAGTGAAGAGAAGAGGAGTGGAAGGAGAGGGTGAGGGGAATGATGGGGAGAGGGAGGGAGGGGGAGAGGTAGGGGGAGGGTAAGGGATAGGGGAAGGTATTCTATTGTTCAGTATGAACTGATTTAGATACTATAGATTTCAAATGGGGCAAAATTCAAAAGACATTGTTCTTTTATTACGGGGTTTGGAATGAGATTGCAGAATGGATCCCAATTTATGTTTTACTCCAAGGTTATATCTTTGGAGATGTGGCAAGCTGTCCATGTATTGTGACGCAGAACAAACAAATCATGAGAAAGAAGAACAGAGTTAAAGTTAGAAGGGAGAGAGAGAGAGAGAGAGAGAGAGTGAGAGATGGACAGAAAGGCAGAGATTGATATAGAGACAAAGTGGAGACAGACTACAAGAGGACAAAAAGGGAGCAAAAATTGATTTATATCAGTGACTCTAAGTAAGTCATATAGAATAGTTACAGATAAATGTGTAACATCTAGTTATATCAAAATCATGTTTAAAATTTAGCTACAAAAAAGCCAGACAGTATGTAGTTCGGGAATGAAAAGTTCAATTAGGGTTCGGTTAAGGACCAATCTTCAAGACCTAGCCATTTTTCTCCCTCCTCTCCTTATAAGTGATTAATTACTTGCTACGAAATCTTTTTCAAAACTTTCGAAAAAGTGGTGTTCATATTTGAACAACCCTGACAGAAGATTATAACCTCCAAGTTTTTTCTTTGATGAGGGGCTTTTCCATTAGCCTGAACAAGCTCAAGCTTGAGATATTAGACCATTCAGCGCAAATCCATGCAATGTCTTTTTATTTCTTCACATATTTCATCCTAAAAATGAAGAATCTTTTAATTACGATTATTGAATAATGTTGCTTTAAAAAAACATTCAATTACTACCATTATAAGCAAGAGAACTTTCTTTCATGGACGAAATGTAAGAATGAATCTCCTGTGTTGTACGGAAAACATTGCACGGAAACGCCCATCGGCGCTTTACAAGAAAAGAGTCTCAAGTTTGAAGTTGCCCCTTTTCATTATCCATAGTACAGCAAACCGTATTTTAGATGAATTAGCTTGAGTTTGAGAGCATGTGATATTCTGAGTGCATCTCAACAAGTTGGCCAAAATGCTGAGAATGTTGAGAATGCGCCCTTACTTTTTAGGATAAGGGTTTAAACTATGGTAATTAAGCCATCACTATCTCAGGCACAAAGGTGATCATTGGCTAATTAAAAGCATTATAATTCTAAGGTTAATTTCCCTGGATCAGGAAAAATTTGGGCTAATGAGGACAGGCCTATAGGTTTGACCCCCTTTAACCGATTACGAATGTGCACCATGTTTGCCGAGCTGCCATTTATGAGGAATTAGTTCCAGCTTTGTGTGCTATATGTTTTGTTAAATACACCAGCCTGGAGGCAGGTATTAAAACCAATCAAAAGTCGTATCAAATGATTCAAATTATATCGGCCCTGTTCAGATGGAGTGATTAAAATGCAATAAAAGTATGAAGAGTTCAACAAATTGTGTATCATTTTGAGGAAAGTATGAATATATAATTTGATCAAACAAGACATAATACAGCACTGGTGGTTTTTGTGTATCATACCAAGGATAACTTCTTGATTAGACCAGAGATTAGTGAGCTATCTTTAAGAAAGAAGAGGTCTTAAATATTAAATAAGGCCTAGAATATTTAAATGGTTTTGTGCCTTGTGTTATTGTTAAATTTAACACAATCACCATCCTTCAAAGTCTTTTATCAGATCAAGGAGTAGGGAAGAATATTTTTATGTCATCTTATTGTTAATAAATTAAATTGGTATTCCATTAAATGTGGGAACATAATTGCTCTATGCACAATGGAAACTCAAGAAGACTTAGGTTAGTCGTGTGAGAAATGGAATTAAATATCATCGAACACCCTAACGATGTCAATGCCATGGGAGCGCTCTATACCTCAATTCACAAAGTGGTCCTGTCTTGCACAGTTTGCCTCTAATGACTCTTCATGGATCCAAGGTCCTTTTTGTTGTATCTCCGGGGCTAGACGTCATTCCACAAATTGAAATTCCCACAGCTTCAGGCAACGAAGGTTAATAATTGCAAATGTTTGTTGGGGATTGTTTGCATGGAAGTGGCACTTTTGAGAGTTTAGATACAGAAGAGCTAAAGCAATAGGACGACAATCGCACACCTGCGCAATTGACATCGTCAAACCGTCTTGTTTGCTTGCGAGAGTTGTTGTGTATCTTGCGGGCATGTCTATATGGCAAGTTTGATTCAATAATCGGATGAAAATAATTGAACTTTTGTGGATTAGATAATACTATTTTGCTCTAGCAAATTTGTAGTTTTTTGTGTCTTTTCGTTGAAGGTTGAATGCCTAAAGGGCTTTTGAGATTAGTAGACAAATGCTTTGTTACAATGTGCTGTGCTAGGCTTCTCAATGTCAGTCATATCTGTATATATACACAGGATGAAAGATGAAAGGTTTAGAGCTAGAAACATAATGCCTTTTTTGATTTGCAGAAAAAGAAGAAATCGTTGTTAATCTCCATTGTAAAATTTAATGTGTGTGTTGTTGATTGTCGTTAGCTTTATTTCCATCCCAATTCCTAAGAGAAGTCAGGAAACACATTTCAAAAAGGATTTTACATCTTACCAAATTATCAGATCAAAATTCAGATCAGATTAATATTTACACACACAATATGATTTTTGAAGTATGATACAAGCAAAGTTTTCAAATGAAAGAGATATATATATATATATATATATATCTGTCATCCATATTCGTCACATACATGTAGATATGCATGAATGGATAGAAAATGCCATCAAGCATTATTATCTTATCTTCCGTGCTCTTCCGTGTTTATTTCGAAATGAGAAAGCCGGCAGTCGGCTGACACCTTACATTCCAAGGTCAAAGGTCGAGTGCGCTCACTCAAGGACCCTGTGAATGTCATGTAACAACGTCATAATGGCAGAGATATTGCAAACATTCCGAGATAATGTTATAATTCATGTGCTGATAATGATTTGATCTGTCTGAGGCTGAAACACTTCCTTTTAGTATTTATTTTCAATTTAGAGCAATGTGATGATCGATCTGAAGCAGTCTTAAAATGTAACAATGCCTGCAAGAATGATGTTTATATATCATCTTCTAGAGCTTTTTACACTAAAACTGTTCACTTTAGGTGAGAAAAATATGATTATACTGATTTAGAAGATGAATTTTAGTAATTATTTAAACTAATTTAGATTGAAATAATGTCTCTGCTTGGAGTTATGTAGCTTCCGCCCTATTGAATATTATGTGTGCTGACTATGCAGTTGTAAGTCATTTTAGCCTTTATTTGGAGTGCAGTATTAGTATTTCAAACTTGAAATGTGTCTTGATAAACGAAGTAATATTTAAAAATAATATTTTGAATAGGCCTTTGGGAACCCCAACTATTCCAGACCCAATCAATTTTTGATGACAGGTCTCTTTTTTGAAAAATGACCTACAAAACGATCGATACCTATGGAGCTAAAAATTATTTGGGTCATTCTTTTTACCACCAAGGGCTAGAAATACCTTCTGGAATCTTTTTTCACCTCATCCACAGGATTTAATCATTATTTTGGCAAGATTTCAATCCAAATAATGAGGGGTATTACTTGAAAAGTGGCAAGAATTTCAGGAAATGGAATGATAACCATGACCGTGATTGGATGGGACTGTGAAAATGGAAGGATAATATTGTTTCCCTATCCCAAGAGAGAGAGAGAGACTATTGGACTGTTTATGATAGAGACTTTAGAGAGTTCTGAACTTCATTCTAAACCTGAGATTTATACTGACTTAGGGTGGGGTCAACCCCTCTCTAGTGGTAGGCATATTGAGGATGAGAAGAAGAAAGTCTAGCCTCTTTATCTATGAAAGATGGAGGGAGGAGGAAGAGAGAGAGAGAGGGAGAGAAGAAGATACACACAAACACACGAGAGGCAGACATGTAACTGTTATTGCTTGTTAAAATGTGGATCCATATATTGGCTAATGTCTAGGAAGTTGCATTTGAATAACCTAGCATTGAATGCTGGTTTTCAAGATTTTTACAATGAGTCCCAGAAGTCTTTTAAACAATTTTAAGATACCATTTTTTATAAAGTGAAGATGCATAACATTTTAACCGAAGTCCTTTGGAGAAACTAAATGCTGAGATGATGAAGAAAAGAGGAAGGGACAATAGCCAATTCATTCAGTACCACTAATGGATGGCATCAACCACTCCTATTTCAATCGTAATTGGAACGTTTCCCAGATTTAAAGATGAGTACATAACCTATCCATAATCTTGAGACTGCTCTTAATAGCTGCTTTGTCATTGGAAAAAAAAATAGGACTGAATATGTTTATAAAAGCATCGTAGTAGGTCCATGCAGGCTCTACGGTTTATGGTAGGAGGTAGTACATGTAGTAATGTGCTCGAATGTTCTCTTGGGGGAGGGTCTTTATAGTTTAAATAGATTCTAGCTTTGAAGTGGGTCACTTGAATCATTCAGGAGTAATAAAGAGATAAAACTAAAAACTTTTCTTGATAGAACTGAGCAAGGAAAAGTAGCTTTATATAAGTACTCAAGTAATCCCATCACAAATGATGCATAGTCAATTAAGTAGTTCAGTTATCATAAGCCTACATTAGCGATGTTTAAGCGATCTGGTTTCTTCTTCCTTTGTAGAAGACACAATGTTTATATTTTCCATATAACATGCTCGATTAGCTATTCCTCTAGAAGGTCATGTGACGCAGAAGATTTTACGTTTTCAGATTTTGATTAACTTGTTATGTTATTCCAACTGTTCAAGCAAAGTTAATTTGTCCATAAAAGTCTATTTGATGTCATATTCTTCCCGAAACTTAAAAAAAATGAAATATAAAGTTTACAGCATTGACCAGTCCTATACCGTTTCCTATTCAAAGGACTTATATGATATGTATTCCCTAAATAAAGGACTTATACGATACGTATTGCATATTTAAAGAACTTATATGATATGTTTTTCCTAGTTATAGGACATATATGATGTGTTTTTCATATATAAAGGATTTATATGGTATGTATTTCATATTCAAAGGACTTATATATTATGTATTTTCTATTGGAAGGACTTATATGTTATGTATTTCCTATTTAAATGACTTATGTTATACATTTTTTCTAGTTAAAGGACTTATATTATACGTTTTTCCTAGTTAAAGGACTTATATTATAGTTGTTTTTTCTTTACCCATTGTCCAGGGCTATATACATAGAGCTACATGTCTTTTCACTTATAACACCTGCTTTAGTGCCAGAAGGACATGCACTCATCCTTTAACTCAGCATTAACACCCTTCTGCCTTTCAGCCGATGATAGAGTTCATTTCCACCTAATTAATCACCTGCCAGTGAGATGATGGAGTGGTATACCTAACCAGTGCATTGTAAACCGCAACATTTAGATTCCCTTTTCTGTGTGGTTTGACCCCTTCACGACCACATGTGCCCTTTTCACACCTGAATTTTAATCACCTTAATGTACTATTGTCTTTACTAACTTACTACAAGTTCATTTGTTTACATTTTGAATGCTGGTTATTCATATTATATGATCCGTAGGAAATATTTAAACAAACTTTTAATTAAATTGTAAGATTATATCAACTCAGATTTTTGTGAATACCAGTTGCAATGATTCCATTAGTAATGTATATATGTGCAAAATTGTATTTAGACATATTTTTAGACTTTACAATTGCATTACTTACCCCCCCCCCCCCCTGAGGGACAAATTTATAGAGAGTCTCTAAAAGAGTTATCTTAGGAAGATGAAAAGTCATTCTCCATTTCCTTTCTCTTCCTTCTCTTTAAAGAGGGGGGGGGGGGGGTGAATTAGGAATGAATAGTGAGTTTGAAGGTTTACTTTACAACTTTAGGTCACGTTGGTCTGTAGTAGGAATAAAAAAATTACAAAGTTTAAACCTGAGAACCTGTTCAACACATAAATACATAACACTGATTGTCTGCGATTGTGAAGAGAATGGTCTAACAAGTGTTAAATGGGACTTGTTATGAAGAAAAATAGGGATAAAGAGAAAAATAGGTCTGAAAACTTGGCATTTCTGAATTGGTTTGCTTAAGGTCAAAAAGTCAATGGGCTTTTAGAAGTTTATGACTGAAACAGCTCCATAATGGGGTCTTTGTAGCTGAACTTGTTGTTTGGTCTGGTGGGTTAGGAAATAGCAGTATTTTTTTCTCTTTGGTGTAAGGACCCCTTCTACCATACTTGAGAGTTAACTGGCTCTTCAAAGAGGTGCAAGTGATTGGTCGAGTTTCTGTCAGTGTGTTTGAAGTTTAGCTCTGCATCATCTTATTTTCACACTTTATCAAATGTTGTAAATGGTGTAAAGTAGAAAGAAAATAGGCCTTTATTTAATAATGTTGAGGAAGAAAGGAAACTTTTTGAGAATAAGAAATTAACAATATTGTCATGATGTATTCATCATTGAAGCAAATGTAAGAAACAATATGTATTTATAAAGCAAAGTAGGTATCTAAACATGTTATATGAAAAAGAACAAGAATACCTTGTTGACTTTAATGCTTTATGGTTTGTTTTCATTATAAATATTTTCCAAAATTAGGGTCTGCTTTTTTTTCTCCAGTTTTTGAAAATGACACTTAATTCCTTCCGCTCTCTGCCCTTGAACTGAAGTCTGTCATAAGTGCTCCTTGTACCTCGTAAGTCACGACCAAGGTTAACAACAAACAATCAAGCAGTAGGTCTTGAGGCTTGTTCAGACTGGAGAAAAATCGATATAATAAAAAAACATTGTAAAAGAAATGGGAGCTCTAACGTTTGCTCTGGCGACAATCTCTCCGAGCATTATGTCATCAAAAGTATAGGGTTAGGGTTAGGGGATAGATTTGCAAGTGGGTTATAGGTTAGGTCTAGGGTTAGGTTTAGGGTTAGGTTTAAGATTAGGTCTACTTGCTTGGTCTAGAAATGTAGGAGTTTGGTAAGTGTAGGAACCCACAGTTGGATCAATGGTTGCAGTAGTGTCGTATATCCTATTGAACCAAAGAATCATTGTATAGCAAAAGGGGCATACACACATGAAAAATGTTTCTTGTGAAGAAACGTCATGCGAAGAGTTTGTTTTTGGAAAGTCAGCTTATATTCATGTCATGTTTTCGTTTGATGATACAAAATGAGAACTGGCTAGTCATTCATGTATCCACACACACTGACGATCGATGGCCTTGCTCAGGTAAATGGTTTTCGGAGGATATGATGATCATACTAAATATTCCAAGTTGAGTTTTCGATGCTCAAACTTCTGCTTAGCCATGTACCATCTTGCTGTATAGATTGTGACTGCTTTCACACTGGAAAAGTTTAATGCTTACATCATAGTATGCTTTTCATAGAGCTATGCAATGAATTTTGGCTAGTCTGAATGAGGCGTTGGTCAGGGGAGGCCAAGCAATGAAACCTATGGCCATCTGACTCAGCTCAGCTGGGGGTAAATTGATCTTCGTCCTCTGTGATTGGTTTGTTTAATTTCTTCTGTTGTTATCCTTGAAGTACAACTGTCACCAGGCATTAGCGATAGAGTTGCCGACTCTCACGCAAACTTTGTTCGCTTGTCCAGATCGTGGGTCCAGAAAGGGGCAGATCTGACCTCTATTTCAAATCAGTGTTATTCCGCAGCCTGTCGCGAGTATCAAATTGGCCATCAGTAGGTCCAAGATTTCAGAAAGCTTCAAAAACTGTCCTCCTTGTGCGGTAAGGTATGTCAAAAAATGGAGCAAGGTGAAAGCAAACAAGGCAGGAAGCTGGTGGCCGCATTTGTCAATGTCTTACAAACATATGTTCCAATTAGTAATCATTGATGATAATTTTTTCATAGGATATAGAAGAAATTAGTAAAAAGGGGATGGATATCAAAATGAGTTTTCTTGCTTGCAAGCTACGAGTCCATTGGATGCTTGAATTCCCTGTGTAGACTTGCATAGTCTTGGCAACCTCGGGTGGGAATCACAGGTCTGTGGTATTTTTGACAATTACCTGCCAAAAAAGGAAGTCCTCATTGTGTCTTTCCTGCACAATGCCGTGTCTCGGAGGTAGAACTCAAGAATTTCCTGAATTGCCCCTTTATTGATTAAACCAGCATAAAATTCATGGTCTGTTTCCTGGAGGAATTCACAACTGTAGCTGAAGAGGGGCTCAGTGGTGCATTGTTACCCCTCTCATACCTCTCTTTATATGGAGGGGTAAGGGAGAATTCATGGAACATTTTCAACCAATTTATTTCAAGGGAAAAATCATTAATGTATTAAGCTTGAGCTGGCAGAGTAACTTTCAGAACATTAACTCATCTCGCGTTGGGATTGGGAATCGCAAATTGTCACCAGTTAAGAGGCTTGAAGGGGTCATGGAAGAATCTTTATGGGGATGAAATGGGGCGTAATGGAGGAAGATGAGGGGGTATGCTTTGTCCCCCTTCTGCAGTTTCTAGGTGGTATGTTATCCCCGTCTCTAAGGGGTAGACCATTTGAATTGATTAGGATACTACTGTTGATAGCCTAATGACTATTTTGAATCCATTAGCTTGTAACTTGTGAAGATCTCAAACCATTTGCTTGGGTCGCTTGGGAATAAGGAATAGGAAAAGGAAGCAAATTATAACGCATTTAAACTAAAGGCACATACAAGGTCTGTTCAAAATGGTCAATTCATATCGATGCAGCATTTTATTGGGATAAGTTGTTGTGAAGTTGTTTAAAATATCAAAAAAATGAAAGAGTTGCTAACAGAAAACATTATAGATTGCATGACAGTATTTGATAATGGAAAGGCCTTCTATTGGATATCAAATGGTCAGACAGGCTACTTGCTTCATAAATTTCCTTCCAAAAAAGGTGCTTGTGAAATCCACTCCCAAACATGCGTAAGACAAGAACTCTCCATTTCTCTTTGTCTAGGCCACATACAAAAAGAAGTGAATACAAAGCAGAAACCCCCCTAATTTTGTGCTTTGTGGCAATGTACTTCAAAAAGTCACACCTTACATAATTGAATACAAGGCTTATTGAATCTACATGCATGGGTTCTTCTTCAAGTGTCTTCACTATTCCCTAAGTATCGACACCTCAGTATAAAGTCGTGGATGAAGTGCCATTGATCTAAATTGAGTAATCTCTACTGTTCGCACTTCAAATCTTGTCAACTATTTTATAAGTGCTCTTTAATCTCATTCTTGCCCCCTTTTAATCTCATTCTTGCCCCTTTTCACATTCCACCCTTTTAATCTCATTCTTGCACCCTCCCCAGAGACAAACTGTTCTTCCTTTTCCTATAGGATTGGTATGAACTGCAATTTTCAAATGTTGTTTCAAATATTAATGTAATAAATTTACTCTCGAGATTTCTTATTCAATCATCACAAAAATGAATGCAGTATGTGCAGAAATCTTTTCTCTTTCTCCTCATGTATCTGGCATATTCCGTAGGGCTCTAGCTGCATGAATAAAAAGTTATTCTCCCCTTTTCAATTGTTACTTTTTTTAACTCTTTAAAGCCTCCTCAGTATTTGACAGGATTTGTCTATATCTTTCATTTCTTCCTCTGCCAATTGTAAAGCCCTATATGTGACACTTTTTCAGAAATGTTGTGAATGTGTTTTGTTGTACATGTATTGTCACCACATTTTTCCAGTCTTTGGCACCAGAATCGAACAGAGATCTCATTGTTACATCACACAATGAGCGAAGACACTGTATACCACCTATTTTCGTCTTTTGGAAGCATTGCAAATATTGCTGCGGAATTTTGAGACAACAACAATATGTTGGGGACCCAATAACCATGTTTTCTATAAAGCAACTTCTCACCTTTTCCACCTCAGTGATGCCCAGGCCAGCCATGAATGTCCACTTCTGTAACAAACATGTTTTTCGACTCTACCGATGGGATCCCCTATTTTGACTGGTCTCCATCACTCCTCGCCCCCGTTTCGGTCCCCCTGATGGTACATTTTGCCCCCCTGTGATCCCACTCCGGGCGGCGGACAAATGTCACTTATTGACCCTCCCTCTTAACCCTTTCTAATTCAGCTAACATCCCAAAGCTAAGCTTAAGATGATACGTGTCTCTTTTGTTCGTTGCCTATTTCCTGTCTATTTTTAGAAACAATTAGAAGTTGCTAGCTCTACATGTATGTACTCTCTCTTTGGTCTGACTGAGAAGTGGACCTATATATTATCATTCAAAGATATAAAGAAAGAGTGTATGTAGAGTGAAAGAGGAGGGGTCGATGGAATACTTTGTACATACTAATAATACATTGTACACATACATGTTCAGTGGCATTTTGAGAGGGGTGTGTCTTCCATTCAGATTTTCTGTCAGCTAATTTGGCAAGTTACTGAAACTCTCTCCTTTCCCCCCTTTAAAATAAGGATATTTGACATTATGAACGACCAGATATTCCCTTTTAGCACATTTGAAATTATAACGACCCCCCCTCCATTTTTGTGAGTGTCCATAAATATAACTTGAAGGGAAGTAAGGTCCTAAAATACCATTAAAAATTGTCTAGAGATTAGAGATGCCCCTTCTCATGTACATAAATAAATGCCATCAGTTTCTGAAACAATCTCAATCTGGTCCAACAGTTCCTATTCACAGTGGTCTATCTATAGACACCCCTGCACATGTGTAGGACCAAACTATATCAGATCCTGCTGTCCAACCTGTCTTAGGTTCTGCTGAAAAAAAAATTCTCAAGGAGGATGGAGAAAGAAGATTGTCCTCATTGTCATTCAATGTAAATGCCTTTTTGGGTCGCTATGACAAACTAATTTAGCCATTCTTAACCCTGGTAATCAGTGCCATAATTGTGACTACATTGTGTTAGACAGCAGGCATGCCACAGGATGGTCCCCAAAGCTCAGTGGCCCATTTACTACCTTCTAATCTAGTATCTAGAATACATTGAACTATAGCTAGAGAGCTATTTATCCAGGGATACTAGTTGTTTAATTTTTTTCCAGGAGGCCTTGTTGATTGATATAATATTCAGTTAAAATGTAGAACTTGTGCAAATTTCCAGTGACAATAACTTTTGCAGCAAGAAACAAACGATTATTGTAATGTTTTAAAATTACCTTTTAACAGTATGAATATGGACTTTTAACATGAAATGTGTGAAAGTTTCTTGCACGTACAAGTTCCTGGTTTTTTACAGAAGACATCTCCAAAGTCTTCTGTGATTAATCTGGCACATTCCCAATAATATTGACAACATCTTCTGCAATTGTCTATAATCTGTAGCTATGCTACATCAAAATATTGTTCAATGTCTGTTCTGTGTCATCTGTTTCCTGTGATGCACTCACTTACAAACAACCTTGTCTGTCACATTAGAAGAAGAAAGAAATGATAATAGGCCTGTCTTTATCTGCTCAAGTTTGCCAAATAACCCGCTATTTTAACTATCCTGATCGCAAATTAGCGATTTAATTTGCGTCTTCATCAGCTGGCAGTTGCAATTAGCAGGATATTCGGTCGAGAAAATGTCCTGAAAAATCTTGGGTCTTGTTTCCAAAATATCCTGCTATTTGGTAAATAGCGGGATAATTTGCACCTGTCTGAGCTAGTTGTGATGAGCATCTCGGTCCGGTGAAGATGCAACTTTAAGCTTTGGCACAATATCCTGAGTCTGAAAATAATGGGTTATTTTGCAAACTTGAGCTAATATTGACAGGCCTAATGAGAAATATATGAGTGTTGGAGAAACATGTTGTGGTTGAAATAATGCAGATAAAGTTTTTCCTCCAACTAAAAGAATCAAACAGATTCTTTTGAATGCAGTGCATTTCCTGAAAAAGATTTTTGCACTCCTTAGCATTTTGAAGTAGGCCATATCATTGCCTTGTTCCCGAAACCATCATCTGGCTACCGGTACTTCTATTATTCACATAAATACCAGTAGCCCCTTAATTGTAATCTTCGGAATTTGACGTCACAAGGGGAAGACACTTAAATGACAACAAACCTGTAGCCCCCCCCCCCCCCAACTAATCCCTACTTAAATTTCTCTTTGAAAAATATCTAAAATAGCTTGTACAGTCCCAAGAGTCTGGGTTGTTCAGTCAAAGAAGTCACATTGAGAAATTTTTTTTTGGGGGGGGGGGGGATCGGGGCCTCAGGTGGGGTATGTGGCTCCATGATGTGTCAATTTACTGATTAATTCGTAGAGATTATCTGCATGGTATTACATTTGTGTGAATGTAGTGTTTATTGCTTTATAGAAATATATCACATTGTTTTTGGAGTTTAGATGTGAAGTGCTACTAAAGGTGTAAACGACACTTCATGTATAATTTACTATTTTCAACAAAAAGTTCATGAACTCTGAAAGATTGAAAACTCCTCAAATATTTGTTTGTTATGCTGTATGGATAACTGAAATGTGGAGAATGCATTGTGCTAACTGTAGCTGTTTACTAACAAGCTTTTCTTCGTTACTGCGTATGTATTTGTGACTTAGCTAGAAACATTCCTGTCTCAGAAACTGAAGTAAAATTAAGTAACAGACAGCAACGATTCCCCTTTTGCCTATTGTACCCCAACTCCTCAAATATTCCTACGTAAGAAACTGAAATAATTAACCAAATAGATGGGCTTCCCTTGAAGTATAATGATGCTATTACTTCAAAGTTCTGTGCATCACTGCACAGAATTTTCTAGAGGTGACAAATACGAACATTTCTGTCCCCTCCCAGAGAAAAAGGAATTCTGAAATCTTTCCTCCTAAATTCAGTTGCTGTGAAATAAATATGGTAAAAGCACAGTAGTTTGTTTCACACAGCACTGTCGTAGTTTTAAACTTTAAGTTTGTGAAACATTGACGTTTTAAACAACGACCCACTGGCAACCACACATAATCACACGGGACTGCAATAAGGGGTGTTAATTTGGACTTTCAAACTACAAGCAAACTGGGCAAGCAGTTTTTGAACTACAAGATGGTGATGCCTCACTCAAAGATGGTTCAGTGGTAGAGCAGTGGTTGTGTAACTGGGAGGTCCCGGGTTCGAAACCAAGTCGATGCGCTAGTGGCATTCGGTAAGGCGTTAATCCTTATTACCAAGTCCCTCTTATGATAAAGCTTATCATAATAATAATAATAATATCAGATATCTATATAGCGCACATATCCACCATGCAAGGTGCTCAACGCGCTCACAGCATTCAAGGAATTCCTTCCTACAGGTACCCATTTAACACCTGGGTGGAGAGTGGCAAATGTAGATTAATGTCATGAGGGTACACTAATGATTGTCCAGTTGCCATGTCGATTTACCTCTTGAACTTTAGTTTCTCTATTGACTATACAATGTTATTTGCTAGTCTGTATTCTCTGTTTGCTATACAATGACTCTGTATACAACGTTTCTTTGATTGGTATATATTTCCCTTAGTATGAACAGGCCATAAGTCGGTCACTGGGCTTCCAAGTGTTGACTAGAACGTGGAATTTTGCTGTCGCCTTGTAACTTGTAAGGCTTCTCATTCGTCTACCTATAAAATTAATGTCGTCAAAGGAACATTGTTTATTTTCGCCTCCTTAGTAGCATACCTTGTGGCATTATCCTGGATTAATTCATTCTCGGCTCACTACCTTTCAATGTAACATCGATGAATTGACAGCTTCATGGTGTCGTGTTGACTCAAATCTTGGATAAGTTTGGTACTTTGTAAGATCTTTTTGTAGTGAGCTAGTATTTAATGATGCATCAGTTCGCTAACTGGTTTTCTAATTCCTTATCGTGCTTGTGTTTACAGGTATATGTCTTTCTTTCCAAGTATAATCATGTTGCTATATTTGTACTTTTCTGTGATTCAGTGTTTCAATGCATTCAGAGCTTCACAGTGACAACTTAAATGTTGATAAGTTTGTTACTTTGTAAAATCCTTTGGTA
The DNA here is from genome assembly GCF_000002235.5 of Strongylocentrotus purpuratus. Taxonomy (NCBI): domain Eukaryota; kingdom Metazoa; phylum Echinodermata; class Echinoidea; order Camarodonta; family Strongylocentrotidae; genus Strongylocentrotus; species Strongylocentrotus purpuratus. The sequence goes on from NW_022145520.1 coordinate 2,030,062, forward strand.
GGAGTTCTAATGATGATCAGTTCGCTATAAAAGTTTTTCATTCTATCTGGTTGGTCAGATTTTCTCTTTTTCCCTGATTTTATGCCTTCCTTTCAAGTGAAGCATATTTCTTTGTTCCAATTGGATTTTAATTCTTATCCAACTTTTTCTGATATATTTGTATATGTTTCTTCATAATTCATTACTTTTAGTAGTACATTAGTGCAGAATTGATCAAATTGACAATTTTTATTTTGTTATTGATACTTCAAAATATAAATATATAACACAAGATTTGAGTTTAAGACTATTCCCTGGTATGAAGTAAGTGATTCCAAGCACAATCTGAGAAATACCTTTAGGAGACAAGGTACATAAAACCCTTTGAATGATGAGAAATTACCATGGCGATTTAGTTTACGGCTCAGCAGTTGTTCAAAACTGTGGACAGGTGTGATTGCGCTATGTGTCCGTCATGAAAAGAAGAAGAAGAGGAAAAAAAGAAAGGGAAAAATAAGGATAGTGGGTATCGAAGATTATTTTCGAGGGGCGTGTTTGGCCTCATAACATGACCAATGACCCGAAGAGATGTGCCACACAGCTTGCCAAATTGCACAGGGTGATTTGCTTTGAGGATCTGTGTATGTATGCAAGGATATAGCCTGTAGTCTGTACTCCCAAGGAGGATCTCTTTGGTACTCCTTTGAAAAATAACTATTATACATAGTGCAGTTTGAAGCTCTTAGCCGAGTTGTCACCCAGTGACTTTTGAGGCTGTGTTCATACTTTTTGATCATGTTTAATGCCCCTCTAAAGTGTTGGGAGCCCCCCCAAAATGATGTCAAAATTTCACTAAAATGGTATTATAATGTGAAAGAGGATGTAATTTAAGACAAATTTCTGCAAGGATTTTTATAACAGACGTGTTTGAAGTCGATGAATATTGAATACTGCTGAAATAATACACAATTTAGGTTTTCTGGATACAATTACAAAACCCAAATTATGTATTCTTTTATCAATATTTGTCTTCAAAGACATTTTCTGGAGGAATCTTTGCAGAAGTGTGTCTTAAATGACACCCTCTTTAAGGTTACACCTGTAAGGAATTTGATTTGAGAGTTTCTCTGTACCAACTTACTATCTACATAAGATTGTTACCTGATAAAACATTTTTGATATACCTGCTAAATCAGTGTATTTGATCAAATTAGTTGTATTCATATTTGATTAAATCCTTGTTGTTGATTGAATTACTTTAAGAACTTTAAGAACATCTTAGCATCTGTGGTGTCAGTCACTAGTGATTTACTAGCCTGTCTTTGTACATTGTGAACATGAAATAGGTTATTAGGCCAAGCGTTTGTTGAGTTCTTACTTGTTTCTTCATTATATGTGACATCATTCATTCTACTCCCAAGGCACTCGTTATCTGTCCCATTCGATATGCAGTTATGCTTATCATTTTTTTCTGTTCATGTGTGGTCGATGTGATTGAGATAAGAAAGGGATATGGGGGTGTAGGCTCGTTTACTCATGGTAACTTTACGTCTTTAGGTGGTATTTCTGGAGAAAAAGAATGTTTTTTATCCATCAAGATATGGAGTGTGAATGCATTGCTAATTATTATTGTCATGTTGCAAAACTGATATGAATCTCATGCCCTAGATGTACATGTATATGTTGCAATATTTCATATGCATGTATCATTCATACCCAGCTAAATGGTAATATAAAGTTTAATGTGGAATTATTTGACCATCTAACATTCTTTCATAATCATGAGTGCCTGTCTTCATGGAAAAAAGATCATCCATTAATAAACACACACAAAACATCTGCAAGTGTGAACATGGCCTACTGTTTGAAGATAACTGTTGAAAAGGCAGCAGGAATATACTCACACATTGTTACTGCTGAGCCTGCATAATAAGCAAAACTCAGGCAGAGGAGATATTAGTCACAAGTGTAAACACACTGTACATAATGTTTGCTGGAGTAATGCATACGTCTCATTTTAGCGCAGACAGATGTCAGTATCATTACATTCAATATCGCGTTTCATTTCATGTTTCATGTCATGCAAGAACCACATCCTTATGTTGTTGTCTTATTTCATGAAAGGGTGATAGAGTTCATTCTAACTTCTCTTTTGTCTCTGAATTTTTGAGATAAATCATATCTGACCTCAGCGTGACCTCGGCGTGACATCCAGGGAGATACATGTAGGACAGAGACCTCCAGCACTGCTGCATTGTAGAACATTTGTATTGATCTTGCTTCGTGAGAGTTATCAAATATGAATTAAGGAATATAGAAATGTTTAATGCATATGAATACTTTCTTCATTACTCGGGACCCTTCTCAAAGGGTTAAGAGCAAGAAGGGCAATAACTCATGTATTAAATAATTAATGTTCTTCTTGCTATCAACGTCGATGAGCTGTGCAGATGCATATATGTTCATGCCAGTAAACTCTTTTATTCAGTCAGCCCATCAAACTTTTGGCCTACCACGTTTTCGTTTTTGTTTTTGTTTTTGTTGCTATCAAAACATAAAATACTAAATGTACATCATGATTACTGAATATAAATGATTAATATTATATATCTTTCTTTCTTTCTTTCTTTCTTTCTTCATGAAACATCTTGATGCCCACCATCCTCTTACATCAACTTCCAATCTATCAGGTAAGTCATAAAAAAAACTTTCCCATCCTTTTTTATTTAAATGCAGGAAGAGTGAAATTTAGGACATCAGCATAACTCTCCCTTTTTGTCTGACCTCAATTTGTGGGTTATGTGGTAGATGAATGTAAAGGATGGCAATTATTTCTCCGTTTTAATCGACATGAAAAAGAATCATCTACCCACAACCTTAACATTTTTGTCACATGTTAGCCTGTGTAGCTATATACAGGTATTGAGTCAGCTTAGTGGTAATCAAGGATATTTTGTCCGCAGATCGAGAGTCATAAGGCATTGACTTGTTAGCTTTTAAGACAGTGTTGATGCTGTTCTGGCTCTTAACAAATGGTTCTATTGTTAGTCATCTTACAAATACCTTCAGTTAATCCTGATCACTCCCCTTTTAAAGGCTTTGATTTTCCTTCTTAAAATAGCTTGCCAGCTTATCAGTACCACTGACCAAAATTTGTAAAGTTACACAATTTTAAAGGCTGGTCCCAAATTATTTAATTTTTGTGTGTCTGATCATGAAAACTATAACCAAAAAATGGCTTCCAAACCGGTCTCTGTAACTTGATGTGAGAATGGTATTGTCTATTTGGGGCAAGAAGGGCATTAATTTAAATCATATTACACAGAGTTAATATCTTTCTAGCTCTGTAACAGATGATAATTGATATTGATGTTACAGTACTGCCGATTGGAGAAAATAGATGCTGTGTTATAGGCCCATTAGCATATACAGGTATTGGACAGATTTGACCTGCAACATCCAAATCCAATATCTTTTCCATATAAACTTAAGTAGACTGATTGTTTTAGTTTAAGTGTGTATCTATTAGAAAAAGCACTATATAAATAAGTGTATCATTATTAATGTAGTTACAAATGGTATGGGACTGTAGATTGCTGAATGTCACATTGTATCATCTGATGAATGCTACAAGGGCATTAGATCCATGTACAAGTATAGGAGCTATATCACCCTTCTTGCTTTCAAAAGACAGTATGACTGTATAGTAGTAAGAGTCATACACTGTTTGCTTTGTTGGATGATAGATGCGATGGGCGAATTGAACGTCAGAATGCTCATTACATAAGTGGGCGTGGCGTGTCATGTCTGACAACGAATACATCTATGTCTGCTGCGGTTATTTAGGAGTATGTTGGAGGGTTTCACTGGTCTTTTAAATGTCCAACTTTCCAATGGCTGTATAAGACATGAAAGAAAGCATCTTGAAAGGGATTTGTAACCTAGATGAGGATCAGCCATTTCTATAGCCCTTCCACATCTCATTTCGTTGGTCCAAGAGTTAGATGTTTTATCATATCAAACCATTGTGACTTCTTTTCTTCAGTCGTTAGTCCCATTGGTACATCTCATGGAGTGTTAGGTTGTAGTTAGGAGTAGGATTGATGGTAGTGTTATATAACTTTCACTGAACTGCTAGGACTTAGGACCAATTCAATGTAGGACCAATGGAATGTAGAACTGAATGGATGTATGGATGCCACTTTGAAGTATGACTAATTGGACATCTAAACCAAAAGGACAAAAATAGGACATTTCAGCAATTGATAGGGTGTATGACCAATAGGACTTGGGACTATTAAATAAGACTAAGAACTAATAGGACATACATGTAGGACCAAAGGACAAGGGACCAATAGGACACAGGACCAGTAGGACATAGGAACAATAAGATTTAGAACCAATAGGACATAGGACCAATGGATTTGTACAACCCAAATAGAAGCTTGCCGATGAAGTTTGTATCACATTATGTTATATATTACCCTTTGTTTAATTATAAATTAATGAAAAGGGGAAAATCACACCTGACCAAATCGTTCTTTCATCGAACTCATGAGGAAGGAAATAATGAGAGGCACTATCATTTGAATCAGTTGGTCGGGGAGACAAGACCTAAAATACATTTCATGTCCTTCAAAACTTTGTGTCACGCAAGAACCTGTCCATGTCTAAACCACACTATACATGGTGTTGAAAAATGTGTCAGTTGAGAGTCATAGGGACGTTAACTCCATTCAAATGTATATGGGTTAACATCCTTCTAGCTTTCAGCAGATTCAACATTTTGCATAGAACTACTAAAAACAAAAACAACAACAACTACACGGCAATAGAGAAAACTCTCCCCATATGGTTTGAATACCACACATATATATGGCTGCTTTGATTTCAGTACAGTGATTCTTTTGAGGATATATTGCTCATACACATCCAGTTTATTATTATTGTTCGTGTTCAGGATCGTGCTAGACATACAGTTTATTGCCGTAATAAATTTCCTCTTCAAAGAAAACGTGTAATAAAATAAATATTATGGGGAGTTATTGTTATGTGTGAATGCAGTTGCGGAAGTCATTTGTCATCATGATATCGTTTTGTGACAAATATGCTTTATATAACTTTGATATCTTCTGGGGAATTGGATATTATAAGCTATTCAGTATACCTGAGTACTTAACCATCAATGATTCAACATCAATAAATTGGATAGAACAATTATGATCTTTCATCAGAGAGTGGAAGAATAATCTTAATCACAAATAAGGAAGCAATGATTAAATGATGTTTCCTGTGGGTTTTTAGTTTATTGACAACCAGTTAAATTGGTATGATTCCCTTTTTCCGCTGTCATTACAAACAATGGAATGGTAGCCTTGGTATTGGTTCCTGTACTTCTGTGTGATGTTGGGATTGTCATGGAACCTTTCTCTTTTCAGCTTGTCCCCCCTTAACCAGTTGACTGCCGAATTCTCTCATTCCCATAGACTTTACACAGAATCCTCCTGGTTCCAGTAATCACAGGGTTAATTAAAAAAGGTTATGTAGAATTGGCAATGGTGAGGTTGTTATAATGATGTAGTTTATGACATGACAAAGCACTGATGATTATGGAAATCTATGACTCTTCAAACCTTTGGATTTCCATTCAGCAAAATTTATGAGGATTTAAACAAATGATGATTCTATCGAAGCATGGAAACAAATTTACGATTCCTTGAATTTTAAGTTGGAATAACTGTCTACTTTACATCTTGTTGAAATCATGCAATTTAGCCATGTTTAAAGAAAGGGAAAGGGGGGAGGGGGTAAATCATCTATGATGTATGAGACTGCTGAGCACCAGAAGGGCATAATACCATAACATGTTTACTTTTAAATTGAGGAACGTCCTTCTGGCTCTTAGCAAATTATCTGTGAGATACATGTACCTGTTAATTTACATCAACTTCCTTGGTCGCATCTGGTATTCCTTTGGCATATACCTCGCCCTCCTATTAAGCTATATGCTTAAAGAAAGGATAGGGGGGATTAAGAGTCTTCTAGATTACCGAGAGTCATAAGTACGTTGAGTCAATTGTAAAGATAACTGGTTACATCAGCTCCTTGGTCATATCAATCATATATGCCTTTGAAGAGTATCACCCAGGTCTTTCTCGTCATTACCTGCGATAGCATGGCCCCTTACAACAGTCTCCTCTTGACCTCAGTGAAAAAGATGAAAAGAAAAATGAGTGAGTCACTTTTTAGAACAAACCTTTCGGGTCAAGAACAGCTGGTGGAAGGAACCCCTGTAGCTACAATCTCCTTTAATCCCTGAACTTGTCAAGTATCTAATAGCTAGATTAACATCTTTACAGCAAGTGCTTGATTGAACAAGTGATTGGTATCCATCAAGGCTCAAAGATGAATTACTAATTACAGTTTCTTACATTATGTCTTCTTTTTTTAAATACAATTTTGAGTTTGAGTTTGAGTTTGAAGTTTATTATACTAACAAAAAGTACATCAATATAACAATCAAATGTGAATGGTTAACATTGAAACGATAAATGGGACCAGATAATAGCATTTAATGCTAATCGTGTCTGGTACCACTTACACACATAAGTATTACAGCAATCAATGAGAATGTAATGAACAAATATGCCCATTAGGCTCATATATGTTTCATATATGCTTATTTCTATTGTTTTATTTGTTAGTTTGAACTTAGATATTCTTTAAAGGAAATTCATGACAATTATGAAACTCATCTAATTTTGACCAGATTGAAATTGATCAAAATTTGATTTAACTGAAGGGATTACAGTGGTATGTAAATTGAGTCGCAGACAGTTCAAAGACCTTTCCTGTCCCAACTTAGTGTGTTGTAATATCATTATACCATTCCCCAATCATCAATTATTGATCATTAAGGCATTGGGTCAACTTAGAACAACTTCTCCAGACCTTTTGCCACTTACATTGTCCAGTCTGTAGGAAAACTGCTCACTATCATTTAAGTTGTTCCTTGAAAAAGTAGTAAGGGTCAAGTGGAACAAATTTTGAAGTAGACTTTGCCTGTCTCTGGTCCTTCCTTTGTAAACAAAGAAAGGTATTCTCCAAATTTATAAACATGGTGCAAGATTTATGACCCCGGATTTTGTATTTGCAAAGTTCAGTCTAAGGTCTTGTATTGAATGTCTGGATTGGTGCTTATCCAAATAGGAAAATTTGTGCAAGTAATAATCGAAACAAGTTTCTGGTTTTGTAGAGTTACAGTTTTGATCAAGTTTAGAATATAAATATTGAATGGAATCTGTTGTTCTGCAATTGCACTTGTACCAGTAGTTTAAAAAGGACACCTGTTTATTGATTAGCTTTTTCACAAATTGCTCAGAGAATTGCTTTCTCAACTGTTCACATTCAAATTGTTGTTAAATGATAATGTGTCAATTCTTTATCTTGCGTTTTAATCTATCTCGCACTTCTTAAGCCTGCTTCAGGTGGGATTAGAATCTAGGTAGGGTATAGGGTTAATACAGGCTTATCGCCCAACCTTGTACTTGTCATAATGTCACCCAACACGATACTGTGCTTTAGGGAAACCGTCTGGAGGTCAGTATATGTATGTTGTCAAGGTATTCAAGAGGTTACAGAGGTGAAAAGAAGATGACAAACTGATAGTGAGGTTCACACGGCAGTCCATCAAGTTTAAGTTTAGGCCCTGGTTCCAAATTTCGAAGTTATCATATAGTTTCAAAAGGGACCGTATGGATGCACTTGTAGTGACGAAACTTTAAGTTAACTCAAAGTTACCAACCACTATGGGTCTTTTAAAATGTGAGGTAAGGGCTATACCTAGAAGCAGCAAGGAAGGGTTCTCGCTCAAAGTTATGTGCCATGTGGGATACAATTAACTTGAGGTTAAGTCAGCTTTTAATTCAAATGAACGTTTTTCCTGGCTTGTAGGTATCTTTGAATACTTTTTTTTTTTGGGGGGGGGGGGTCTTAATTGTGTGAACATCCTTGTTGGTTGATAGTTGTATAACTTTGAGGTTATGCTAACTTTTAGTTTAAAACTGTGATGGTCCTCTGTGAACATAGCTAAAGGAAGAGGGAAGATAAGAAAGATGATAATTGGATAGGAGGAGGGAGAAGGGGAGGAGAGGGGTGCACGATGGAAGCAGGAAGGAGGTTGAGGTGTCGGTTTTTACCTTTGGGAGGGAAAGGAAGAAAACCCAAGGGGAATCACAGGAGCATGATGAAAAAGACAAAGTATTAAGAAAGTTTGATGATGAGATAACGGAGGAGAGCGACATTGAAGAGGAGTTTGATAGAATGATGGTTTTAGAGGAACATTTGAGAGCTAGAAGGACGTTAAATCGGTTTAAAAGCATATGAATTAATAACCTTATAGCTCTAATTTCGAGCAGATGATGGTGTTAAAGACGGTGTAGCCCTTTCAGCAGACCTACCTATGCAAAATATGAAGTTATGTACATTTTAATAAAACAGTTTGATTATAGAAAATACATTTATGAACCGAATGGAGTAGAACTCACAAATATATATATATATATATATATATATATATTTATTTATATATATATATATATATATATATATATATGTATATATATATATATATATTTATATATGTCAAGGTAAATGAGTGAGCATCCTTAAGGCGGGTGATAATTATCATGGTCCCCTGCCTGTCTTAGGGATCCGTTACCTGGAAGCGCTCGTGATTATAAAATCCTGTCACGTCTTCGGATGAAAGCTCATTGGAAGGTAAAGGAAAGAGGGTTTAAATCTGTCCTTGCTCAAAAACTGGTCCATGGAACATCATATGCCTGCTGAGAGCCAGAAGGGCATTATCTCATTATCAATTAACGGAGGTTTAAGGTCCTTATGGCTTTCAATAGATGACATTGACTGCCTGCAGTGAATTTTAAGGTGAATTCTTTGTTTAGATCATACAAGTTAATGCCTTTTTGGCTATCAAAAAAAACGACATTCTTTGCCTGCATTGGAATGGACTTAAATGTTGTATTAGATTATAATACCAGTTAATGTCCTTCTAGCTTTCAACAGATGACATATTGTTTGCCTGCAGTGAAATGGACTTAAATTCTGTATTAGATTATAATACCAGTTAATGCCATTTTAGTTCTTGCCGGATATACTAGGGCTTAAAGGTAAACCATTAATGTGAAATGCAGCATAACGAATTTGATAGATGACTTGTCTCTAGCTCATGAAAGAACATTGAAATGCCCTTGAAATAGATTATGGTAGTTTGAAATAAGATCTCTCGGCTTGAAGCGGTCTAGGTTGAATTTAGGTATTATTTTCCCAGGATGTCAGAACTTAAAATCATTGTAATTTACATTGTTGCTTCAGAGAATGGCTAAAATGTCTTTGAAATATTGAAGTAGGATTTTTTAAAGTAAAAGCAGCCAAGGTCAACTTTAGACTATATTTTCCCAGGACGTCAGGTTTTTTTCTTGTAAGAAAAAACATTTTCATTTTAATGCATTGTAGCTTCAAACTAGTAAAATAATTGTTAAAACATTCATGAAGTTTTGAAAGATCTTTAGGCCAAAGCAATCAAGTTTGACTTTAAACTTCCTTTTTCCAGGATGTCAGGTCTTTCATTTACATTGTAGTAACTTAAAATAGTTTGAAAAAAATCAAAAGCTTTAAACACCATTGAAAGTTTGAAATAAGATAAAAAAAGAATATCAGCCGTAAGCAAGCAAGTTCAATTTTAAACTTGATTTTCCCAGGACATCAGGTTTTCTTGTAAGAAGAATTATTCTGATTTACATTGTAGCTTAAAATCATGAAGGAATGGTACTGTTAAAAACTTTTGAAATTCTCTTGAAATATTGAAAGGCGATCTTTCAGCCAAAAGCAATCAGAGTCAACTTTAAACTTGTTAGAAAAATCATTCTCAGTTACATTAAAGCTTCAAAAGTCAATGAAAAATTCAAAACAATATATATATATTGCTTGCTTTCTAGTCCAAATCCAGCTGTTGTGATGAAGCTTAAAATTCTAGCCTTTAAGCACTTGTACCCTTTGGCAAGTCATCCATCTGTACTTGACGCTCCGAACCCGGGAGAGAAATAGGGACATGGTGGAATTCGGAATGCCTTTGTGATGAAATTGCTGTCTGGCCTTTCAGTGACCATCATGTTAGAAATACTTTTAAAACACAGGGAGTGGAGATGGTGCACTTATGTAAAACATGTAGATATGTTGATATTTAGCAGTATATTTATAAATAATTATATATTGACATCTCTGTAATTTTTGGAAGGGATATAAAGAAATGATTATATCAAGGAGAGTCAATTACCCTGAGCATATGGAATTCGGCTCTGATTGTTAGTTTTTACCTCACAAATCATGAAGTAAAGAAACAGATAGCGATTAAATCCAGTGACTAGGGTAATAATCTGCAAGTGCTTTGGTCTGTATAGCTTTATAAGAAACAGCTATTGATATTTTTAAATAGATAATGACCAATTTCTTTGGGAACCATTCTCCCTCTCTTCCCTCGTGGATCATGAGCTATGTTTCTAATAACCGAAAGAGATATTTTCCCCCAAAGTACATTCACATTGTCCACCCTGGTTGAATCATTACCATCACCTTTTTGCATGCTTCTGAGTAACCAATCTGCCTCTCAATCAGTGAGCGTTACTCAACAGAGAGATAGTAGAATTGGCTAATGAGTGATGGAAGAGTACACTATCACACTGGGGAACGGGTCAGTTCACACGAGCAGACTATATCACAGGCCTACCATCGTTTAATATGTAATAATAAATCTGGATTTATATGGTGCATAATACAGAATACTGTCTTGAAGCGCTTTACAGATTGTTGTTACCCTGGTCATAATTGGATTCATTCATGTACACTGTGTACACCATCTCCACTCCCTGGGGAGTGGAGATACTGTATGGTCACTGCAAGGGCATGTGAAAATTACTAGATCACAAAGGCTTTTGTCATCCTATCAGGTCCCCATTCTCTCCTGGGTATTGAGTAGCAAATGTAGATTAATGCCTTGCCAAAGGACATTAGTGCTGCTGTGTCGGGGATCGAATCCACAACTTTTGCATTTCCAGTCAAGTGCACAAACCACTCGACTACGACACCTGTCCACCATATCTGACACTCTTTTACAGTCGGACCTAGATTTCAAGCTACAAGTTGTCATGCTATATATCTTGTCATCAATGCCAAGCAAAAGCACAAGAATGTTCTCCAAAGTGAAATATCACTCAATGGGAACTGATATAAGTTCAGCAAACAAAGCCATGTGAACAGTCTATCATATTACTCGAACCTTGCTCGAACTAAATGGTGGCTATTGTCCAGCTCAATAGCGTTCGTTCGCAATTACTTTTTTTTTGCGCGATGAATGGAACAGCTCAGAAGTCACAGACAAAAGTCTGAAATCGATCGGCTTTATCAACGAGGCCAGACATCTTGACCAGTCTCTTTCTAACTCACTTAAAAGTTATTTTGTAACATTTTCTTCCTTGGGAAATCAAGAATTTTAGGAAATCTAAAGGAAATTGACCCTTCAAATGGTAAATTATGTCAGTTTTATCTGTGCAAATCCGTGACAAATTCTTTCACCCTTGGAAGTGTTTTGGAAAAGGAAAATGCAACAATACAAACAATCGAGTGTGATGGTTTACTTTTTGACTTTTTATGATGTCTGTGACATTGAGAATATAATGGACCCTAATCGCTTGTGTAGGGTGCGTTCAAGCGACACTTTTTCACCCTAGAAATGCTGTTTTCACTCCGTTTTCACTCCGTTTTCAAGCCGTTTTCAAGCCGTTTTCAAAGACGTTTAGTTTAAAACATGGTTGCGTTTTGATTTGTGATTCATGTTGGTGATTCTAGCTTTAAAAAATCGCTTGAACGCACCGTTAGTAAGATTTGAGAGAAACAGAGAAATTGGAATGGGAGGAGATTTGCAAGAGAGGAGACAGACCAGATATTTCTACTGTCCAATTTTCTCTTGAAGTACCCAACATCTTTTAAGTTTTGAATATCAATTTTGGCAGGAAAGTACATATTTTTCATATTCAATTTTTGTCCAACTAATAAACCATTTATTGATGTACTGTGGATACAAGCAGTGATACTCTTCAGCTTTTACTCTGAGCCTTTGTTTAAAAGCAAGGAATCTTTGAAATACCTCATGAAAATACAGAAATATATCCAACCATTGAAATATATTTTTTCCAACGTCCTGAAAACTATAATTTCTGTATGTCCCATAAGCTATTGTGATAATATAATTGCTGATTTGTCTTGATAAGAAAAGTCAACTTTGGCCAACAAATAACTGCCAGGTCATCTAATTGTATTTGTTTGAATCAACAATAGACTTTAATGATAGTGTTTTCTTTGTAGATGCTGATGGAAAATACTTATTTTTACTCAACAATTGACAAGCCCAGACATTTTTACTGTAATAAGTTTTGGCAAAGACTTTGGAAATTTACATAAAAAGCTACAATTGCATTTGTTCTTTTAGTTAGTCTTACAATTTGTTAGATAATGTGAAATTTAACAGTCTAATAATACCAAAACAGCCAAATCATGCAATTGGCTACTATTGGAATTGCATTTTTTTTTTATTCAATAGCTTGAAATTAGTTTCAGCTCTGCTTTCTTGTTGCAGTTGTTACAGTACCTAAACTATTTGTTGTGTGTTTTATAGTTGATATGGAAATTGTATAATCAACTTCTGATTTTGTTTGACCAGAGCCTGCAATAAAATGGTATACATACATCATAACAAAGATGCCATTGTTATTGAATACACCTGTTGCGCAAACTGTATCGAAAATAATAACCTATTCATAGAAGATACATGTAAATGTAGCTGAGCTTCGGGTGAACAACATTGCTTCTAAAAAATTGTTTTAGAAATAAAGTACCGATTTTCCTTGACATATTGAACTTTTGAGTCAACATTACAACAAAAAAAACTTGTGTAAGAATGGCATATGATTAAGGAAGTCAGATTTCATTGTACTGCAAAATATGCACCCGAGCATATCTTACACGACGAGAGGCGCGAACCTATTCAGCGACTCGCCATATCCCTTGCTGCGACTGCACTGAAGATTACATCAAGCCTGTCTCCATCAGCTCGAGATTGCCCAATTAAGATCCCGCTATTTGAACTATTCCGATCGCAAAATATCCAGCTAATTTGCGTCTTCATCAGCCCAAAGTTGCAATTAGCGGGATATTTGGTCGGGATTGTCATCCCAAGATATCTTTGGATAGTTTGCAAAATATCCCACTATTTGTCCGGTGTGTTTTCACCAGCCCGAGGACTCGCACTATGCGCGTGCGCTGAGCAAAATATCTCAAGCTCAAGTGTCAAGGTCGAATCTCGAGCTGATGAAGACGCGATTTGTAACTTCAGGATTATTTCCCAAATCAAAAATAGCGAGCTATTTGACAACCTCGAGATGATGAAGACAGGTCTAGAAATTGCAAGGTTTCTGACCTACATGCCACTCTACAGAATACATAACTTGAATGTTGACATAAGAGTATGATTTTGCCACTCATATGAATGATGGACGTGCCGAGGTGTGAAACGACAGCTTGTTCAAAACGTCAATTATCGACAGAAACCTTTCAATTGACCTCCGATTTCTTGACGTTGCATCAGGCAGGTGTGAAAGATAATTTGCTCTTTATTTTCTTTCCATTTGTACCCTGTTTTCTCCTTAAACGTTCAAAGCCATCGCAAATATGATGGTCGATATAGCGACGATGACGTTGAAATAGTACTCGTGGTTGCTCAGCCAGAGCCGGTTGAATACCGTAGATGTTATGTAAATAATCTCTTGTGACTTGAAGGACTTTTATTTCATAAAATTCACATCATTAGACATAATGCACATAATGCATATTTGTACAGGTTACTGGCCAGAAAAGGTCGAGTAGCTTGACTGAGTAATAATGAAGTAGTGAGAATGTTATTTAATGTGCATTGTATTTTAACCTTCATTTTAATCCTTTTTCACATTATGATACAATTAAAGTGGAATTTTACAATCAGATTTTTGGCAAATTTGGGGCTCTCAACATTGTAGAGGGGCTTTATATAAGCTTTTTATTTTCGTTTAATGTATGTTTTGATTGGTTTGATTCCTTAATACTTGGTTGGGTTCCTACGCGATGAAAGTCAACCAGTTGATTTCTCCCATTCCATAAGGGTTGATACAGGAAAATGCATCTCCAGTTGGCAAAGAATTAAAGAAATTTGTCTGGAAGTTTTAGAGGGCCATGTACAGCAATGCATAATGAGTCCCTGTATTTTCGGTCTCAGTTTGGAAAGGTTGCTGCCAGTGCATGTAAACATTTCTTTTCTGCTATGGTTCTTGATCAGAGAGTGATCAGAGAGGACCCAATGTCCTCAGAGTAGGCAATGTCCAGGGAGTATATAATGTCCAGGGAGTATATCCTATGGGACTTACTACGGCCCATCCTTGGATGATATCTGTTCATTGTGGTCTTGTAACCGAGAGGTCCCAAGTCAATGCACTGGTGCCCTTTGGTAAGGTATTAATCCTCATTACCAAGTACCTCGGAGATGACTTAAAGCCGTCTGTGCCCTGGTTGCTTACTTACACACATATACACGCTTTCTTAGCAGCCAAATAAATAATAGTCAACCATCTACCATCATTTTCATTTAGAAAGTATACATATTTTGCAATGTCTTTGCAAGGCTCTCTGCACCAAATACATCTTAATTAACTCTGCGTTTCTTTAAGATGGATCCCCAGACAGCTAGTATCCAACTACTTGGAAAATCTTAATGGATTATACAAACCATCATCAAAGATTGTCTTCATTCAACCAGTTCAGAACATATTTCAAAATGTATTTTAAAACATTATCACAAGGCTCATTTCAAGCCGCGTGTGCACGCTGCTCTTGCTTAGGTGAAGGATAATATTCTTAAAGACGGTTCCCAGACAGTAAGCAACATCCTGGGAATATCCTGGGGGACTTTTTAAAAACCACCTTCAGACAATGTCAGATTATGATCAGCAAAAAAAAAATGGGGTTACGTGGCATTGGACAAACTCTCTCCTGACTCAATCCTGTGATTATGAGTCTGCATTTTTTAGGTTAATAATTATCTGGGGCTTGGTTTGGTCCAGTAATTAGACCAACGGCCTAGATGATAGATTGAATATGGTTCTTCATCATATTTTTAATGTTTGTGATGACAGAACAATATGACCTGGAAGGACTGGTGAAAGAGGGAAATATGCTGCGTTGATTAGATTATAACAGGGTTGAACAATTGTAAGTTATCGGCTCTAGAAGCATAATTTAACCGGCATGACTTTGTAGTAGCATTTTTACATCTTCTTTAGATATGTATGTATCACCATTACTATCGTTACCATCATCATCATCATCATTAGCGTCCACCATCCCCATCATTATCACCATCACCACCATCATCATCATCATCATCACCATCATCATCAGTGTCCACCATCACCATCATTATCATCATCATCACCATCACCATCATCGCAATCATCGCCATCATCATCATCATCACCATCATCATCATCATTGTCCTCCTCCTCATCATCATCATCACCATCACTATCACTGTCATCACCATCAGCATCATCATAATCACCACCACCATCATCACCACCATCACCACCATCACAACATCATCACAACATCATCATCAGCGTCCACCATCATCATCATCATCATCATCATCATCACCATCATCATCGTCAGCGTCCACCATCACCATCACCTATCATACAACCCCTTCCCCCATTCCATTGAGTCAATCACTGCATAGAATCTCTGACCTTTCGATCCCCTTGACCTGTAAGTCACCTCGCTGGTCATCCCAGAGAATCAATTTTCATAAAATGTCCTAAAATTATGCCATCTGAGAATACATCAAAACCAAATACATCATAATCCTCTCTTATCAAACAAAAAAGAATCGGTCCATTGTCCCCTGCCAATATCCTGGAGCGAGATATGTATATTTTCCCACAAAGTTCAGAGCAAATGCCTGCTTCGCTACAGCGTTGTTTATCCAACAAGGTTGAAGAGTTCCCCATCATATCAAGTGAGAGCAAAAGGTTGATAGCTGTATTTATGAAAAAAGATAATTGAATTTTGTATGCCCCCTCAGGGTGAGTTTAGCCTACCCGTCAATCAAATGATCCGGTCAGCCCCTGTCAGCTGTGAGGACAGTGGATATGTGCGTGTGAATGGGAGATGACTCTGACAGGTGGTATGATCCACTAATGGGGGGGGGGGGGGGGGGGGGGTCAATAATTCATCATCCATTATTTCATCTTGGCCTCTTCATTCCTTGTTAATCCTACAATTTAATCTGTATCGTTAAAAAAAAGGAAAGGATGGAGTTCTATTGCACATTACCAATTATTCCACTTCCTAAGAGCCTCCAACTCAGAAGTTAACATTAATGTCAACTTATGTTCCCATGATTTGATTCGTGATTCATTATAATTGAATGCATATTTTTAGAAAGCATGTTCAATTGATTTGATTTGAAGATGGAAGGGGTGAATTGATTACATTGTTCATCATTCCATTAGGCCTCCTAATTCAATTTTATACCATTTTGCTTTTTATGATTTGATACATTCCATCTGCAAATTTGAAAATTGGCAAGAATAAGAGTCTCCTCAAAATGTATCTAAATACAGTTCTCATTTAAAGTTGCCATTTTTCAACTTCTAAATTTTTGGGTTGAACATCAATCCAAGCAGTTATGGAAAGCAAGGTTATTTGGGGTTTGAAATATTCCCTGTGTTATGACATCAATAATTTTAAGGTTACTTGTATTATGGAATGAATGCAATTTTTGTTCCTCATTTTGAAAAAAATAAAAGAACATTAATTGTTAAACTACTAATAATTGGTTATTTTTCTTAAAACTTTCAAGATTTGTTATTACATCAATTGCAGAATTATTATGCCATTCAACTAATTTTACTACCATGTCAAAATAGTAAAGTACCATTATGATAAAAGATTTAGAGGTACACCATCTTTGTCCAAATTTGCTTACATATCTCTTGAGCAATGACTTGCATGAAACCATCAAGGAGAACTCCCCCATCGACTATTTTCTCTCAAATTAAGTTGGAATTGACATTTTAATTATGTCTGAACTGCGGGGATCAAGTTACCATTAACTAGAATAATGAAAGAGAGATTTTTTTAATCATTTAAAGATCATGAGAGAATAGTTTTACTTCAGTCAGTTTTACTTCAGTCTTTGTTCAGGATGACATTTATTTGTGAGGCATGGAGATGTGCAAGCATGGTACGAGATTCAGTGGTAATGATATGTAATTACGTATAGCTTTAATGGAAGTAATTTGAAGGATAAAGGCGTGTGCAATTATATATACCCTACTTGAAATGGTATCAAGGACCTCATTGGCCCTCTTTTGAATCAAGCATTTCACAAAAGTTAGGAGGACCTAAAAGTGGTGTCTCAAACTATTCAAAAGTAGAGCGAATAGTGTCCCTCTAGTATAAGAGGTTTCTGAAAGAAAAACAAATCTACCTATGAGTATGACAGTTCATTGACTACTAGTAATTGAGTTAGGAAGACTCACTAGGTATGTGATTTTGAGCTTACGTTGCCTATAATATGTAGAAAATCAAACAAAAAAGAAACTATTTGATTATTATTTTGTCTGGTTGTAGCAGCAAGTG
Source organism: Strongylocentrotus purpuratus (assembly GCF_000002235.5). Taxonomy (NCBI): domain Eukaryota; kingdom Metazoa; phylum Echinodermata; class Echinoidea; order Camarodonta; family Strongylocentrotidae; genus Strongylocentrotus; species Strongylocentrotus purpuratus. The sequence continues at coordinate 2,047,840 of NW_022145520.1, forward strand.
TGATAGTAAGACCTTTGTTGCTCTGAACAGACAGAAACTTAATGCATGTCTTTGATACAAAAAAGCTACCTACATTAAGCCTTTTCTTACAACTGACTGAAATGGAGCACACATTTGTGAAGTGAATCTTCCTGTCTGCAGAGACTGGTAGGCCTATATGAAGGTGAGCTTTCGGCGTATATAAAGGTATTACTATTAGCAGTAGTTGGATTATTTTGGGAAAACTGAGGGTAAGAAAACCTGACCAAACAAAGTTGACTCAAAGGCTCAGGAATTCTCTTCAAAAAGAACTAGTAAGGAAAAGGAATCTGAAGAAAGGGTGAAGGGGAAAGAAAGAACCCTCAACTACTTTTAGATCCCCAAAGCCCCAGATCAATAAGCAGAGGTAAGATGCCAGTCAATGGGCTGTATTGTCTTGTCTTGTGCAAGAAATGGGGAAGAAAGCTCCGTTTCAGAGATTCTTTTCGGGGTGGGAGGGGGGGGGGGGCTTCAAATATGAAGCAAGAAGAAAGAGACAAATTTAGAGAGAGAGAGAGAGAGAGAGAGAGAGAGGGGGGGGGGGGGAGGGGGAGGGGCTTTTAGGCTATAAAGATAGAGATAAATGCTCACCAAAAATGAGCCAAGTTTGCAGGAAAATGTCACCAATAAAACAACGAGGACATGCGCTTTTGACATCCGTCTTGTTTGACATACACAAACAAACCTTAGAGCCACTGTCTACCAACTTGACATTGTTATGACCTTCAGAACATGAACGTTATATGTTCCATGTCATTACCCAAACAAATCTGTAGAAATGAGTTGACTTGGATTTGGGTTGTATATGGTATTCTTGTCTGAGTTCTTTACAATGACATCTCCTTGAAGTGCATTTTAGAAATTTAGCAAGGGTTGCAAATCCAGAACACGAATTTACAAAGATTATCCTTCATATTGTTGTATAGAAAAATGTAAGAAATTGTCTCATGTCAGTTTCACTTGCCTCTCTGTCTAATATTTCAGAATATGTCTCTTCTTCACTTCTTTTTAATTAAAAATTTAAATAAAAGAATTGAGAATTAAAATTAAATTAAAAACAAATCTTCCCTTAATATTTTCAATCATTTTCGTCTATTCCATCATCTCATTTTTATATTGAATATATTTTTGCACCAACCTTGTCTTGTACTAGTAGCCTATGTCACTTTTTCCTTGATATAATTGCCATTATCCCGGCATTTTTTGTAATAGTTGGTGTTCTCTTTTCTGTTTATAAACTCCCACTTGATATAAATAGTCTTTCAATTTCTTTCATGTCAGTTTTTAAAAAGTTGATAGAAAGGATAACACTCTGAAATGACCTGAATCAACCCCTTCAAAAATAAATAAAATATGCTTCTGAGAATAGAAAGAATGAATTAAATTCCCCATAATTCATTCTACAGGTTTGTCATGTTGCTATTGTTAGATTTAGCCATCATTTTCTCCACATTTCTGTTTCACTTTCCCTACGAAAAAAAAACAGGAAGATACCTCTACACATTGACCTGAGTAACATGACAATTGTCTGGCAACAACCCCGAAAATTAGAAGCCATTGACAATAACATTGGACTATCCCCAGTATCGTTGTTATTGATGAGTAAGCCATCTGTCCTGTGTCTGGGTTTTTGAGTAGCGATATCAAATGTGGTCACCGAACCGAGAAATGTGCAAAGACAAGGTGAAACGAGAATGATGGAAGATAGAGCAGCAGGGTAACAAGGTTTCATGCTGTCAGATCATAAGAGAGAGACGGAGATAGGAGGGGGAGGAGTGGGGTAGAGGGAGGGAGAGAGAGAGGGGGAGGGGAAGAGAGTGGATTAAGGGAGGGAGAAAATAAGTGTAGGGGGAGAGATAGAGAGAGAGAGAGAGGGGGGGCTAAGGGGGTGACAGAGGGGGAGAGAGGGGGGAGAAAGAAAATTGGGGAAAGAGAAAGAGAGAGAGAGGGGGAGCGAGGGAGGGAGAAAGGAAGAGAGACAGAGAGAGAGAGAGACAGAGAGGGGGGGGGGGGGGGCGGTGAGGGGGAGGGAGTTAGGGAAAGAGAATGAGAGAGAGAGAGAGAGAGAGAGAGAGAGAAATCTACTGAAACTTGGAGAAGTATTTCATAATGTAATTTGTTAATAAAACCCCTCCAACTTGATGGTTACACACACTTCTTCAAATTCCTCTAACCAAGCAGACATTAATGTAATTTAAAGCTATAATCTTAAAAAACCCACATCAATTATAATTGACATTTAACATTTGTGGCGTATCCCAACCCATTGCAATGCACCTGAACAGGAACTCATTGCTATGGCGACTGATTTACTAATGATGTGCAGAGATGACATCCAAGGACGTGATCCGTTCAGAAGCGATTATGTTTGTAGACAGTTTCTCTCCAAAACTGTTTCCCCAAATTACGCCTCTAAGTTGTGCTGTGTCTGCATAGAATTAGTGTCACATTTTTCAATTATTTTTTTCTTCAAAAAAGGAAGTTAGATTTAGATTCTTTGTTCTGTGCCTGCAATATAGTTCATTCATGAACAATTATCTCTAAACAAAATTGAAAACACATACAAGTTTTATATCTTTGTTCTAACCACATACCATATACGATCTGTTGAAAGCGAGACATGTTCATTTTGTGTTTTAAGGGACTTAATGGATGATACTCAATTGGGATTATTCTTCAAAAATGCATATACAGTGAATCCTGTCTATAAAGACCTCCCAAGGGAGACAAGACAAGTGGTCTTTGTGTACAGGTTCCTTTAGTACATGTTTCAATGAGAAATCATTTTCAATGGAAACAAAAAAATGTGGTCTTTGTAGACAGGTGGTCACTAAAGCAGGTTTGACTGTACTTGTTTCAAAGCAGAAAATTGCCTTTTTTTAAATCCAAACACAATCAGATTTGTCACAGAAGAAGTTAAAGTAATTTTCACATAACAACCAGAGATCGTTACGACGAATGAATAACTATTTCAATCTTTTATTTTGAATTTAATGTAAAGTTGTAGTAGGAATTAATTTGCTAATCATCACTACTGAGAAAGAGGTACACAAATGAGTAAACCTAGCTATATGATACAAACTAGTAAACAATATTTCCAGGGTCTTATGATGATTGTAAACATGTTTATAGTGTTTTGGTAATACCCAAACCTGTCCTTGATAAAAGTACAGGAAATGCTAAATTGCACCAAAATAGTGAATACTTTCCAATTACTTATCTCTTGCCTCATGATGAATAATAAGTGGTACCCCTGTGATTTTTGAAGGTTTTGCAATTATCTTGACGGAAATGATTGGAAACCGTTAGGGGCCGAATAATCGGTGGATTTGAGGGTTGAGCTCGACTCCAACTGACTCATTTTGGGGTAGGAATCGTTGGAGTGACATTCAGATGTTTTCTGTTTGATCTGTGGATGAATAATCATTTCAAAATGAATTTGTTGTTAATTGTTAGAAGTGGAAGGGGCATATTCATACATGTTTTTGTCTAAGAGCAGTGAATAAACTTAATTTGTTGAAATGAATTAACTTGTGAAACCAGTATATACAACTGTAAGAAGTATCTTGATATCTTTTGGACAATATATTGGCAAAGAATTATTATTTTTCGAATAATCTGTGAGCCAATACTTTGCAAAAGCATCTTGGAATGTTTTAAATTTCCAGGAGCACTTTCTATCATGGTAAAAGAAAAGTGTTTTCGTTATCCAATTTCTTGATGTGTTTGAAGTCATATAGGATTAAAATGACATAATGTCTATTTCAGATGGTTATATATCTTATGCTTAATTCATTGGTTACCTTGATAAGCCATCGCATTAAATAGATTATAAGTCGTAGCCCCCACCCCCCTCCCCCCAAAAAACAAAATGTTGAATGGTACATTTAATGATCAGGTGAATATAGAGCGGTAAATATTTTGACAACCTAGCTGTTCATGCAGTTCACAATGACATGATCTGAATGAGGCATGCAGACATACAGGGTTAACATCCCAATTATTATGACTGGAAAACAACTGCGATTGCAGAGTATACCTAACAACGATGTGTGAATTGGAATGTAATGTGTGTTTTAATGAATCGAAAGCAGCGGAGGAAAACATTGGCTTGATTGACGGGTCTGTTGTTGGTAGCGCTGTTTGAAGATGGGTTAGGATGAGGTCACAGTAAGCAATTAGCACCCAGTCAAACACTGCAAGAACAAACATATCAACATTAGGAATCCATTCATGAGTTTCTATCACTTTCAGTGCTTGGGGCTGACGTCTTAGCTTTTTTTTATGCATGTCACCATTAGCCCCTAATATCTCAAATTTAAAGATGGGTTAGGGAGACGGGTATGAGGTCACAGTAAGCAATTAGCACCCAGTCAAACACTGCAAGAACAAACATATCAACATTAGGAATCTATTCATGAGTTTCTATCACTTTTAGTGCTTAAGGCTGACATATCTTAGCTTTTTATGCATGTCATCATTAGCCCCTGATATCTCAAACTAGCTAGTGGTATAGTGGTTCTGGAACATCTGCAGAATACCATACCCCACATAAAAGTATAACCCTAACATTGCTTCTAACATTGATCCTGATCCTAGGGCTAATTAATCCTCATTCTAAACCTTACCCTTAACCATAAACTTCAACCTAATCTTAATCCTTATCTTAACCCTTTCTTTTACCCTTATTTTAATCCCAACTCTAACCCCAATGTGTGTGTTGGGGTATTCTGCAGTTAGTGTAGCTTGCAGAATAAAAAAATGAGTAAAACTATCATGAACGCAAAGAAATTTACGATCTTTATATATCTCTGTTGGTCATGTTGCCCCCCCCCCCCCCCAAGGTTAGTGGAAAAGCTCCTTCGGTTATTTTTCATTGCATAATATTTGTGAGTAAGGAGGTAATAGTGGCATCATCCTTGTAGGTAAGCACTGTGCAAGTGTAGCCTGCAAAATAAAAAATAAATAAAAAACCTATTATGAACACAAAGAAATTTACTATCTATATATATCTCTTATGGTCACAGTGCCCCCAAAAGGTTAGTGGTAAAGCACCTTCAGTTATTTTTTCATTGCATAATAGTGAGGAGTAGTGACAACCTTGTAGTTAAGCACTGTGCAAACCACTCTCATTTGCACACTTCGATGACGATAGGTTCGACATTGAAACGTGTTGATGAGAGTGGATTTGGTGTATCTCTTCTTGTGGGTCATGCTGTATTTGGTTGATATAGAACATGATTTGTGTCTGTTCAGAGCCAGAAGGGTGTTAACTTTGCGCCAAACTATAGGAGCTAATTAATGCCGGCTTAATTTCTGGCTCCATAAAGACGATATAAGGGTTAGGAGTAGGAGAACGGGGGGGGGGGGGGGGGGGGGGGGGGGGGGGGGGGGGGGGGGGGGGGGGGGTAGGGGGTGTTTCACAAAGATTCTAAGTACAACTTAACTCTAACTCTGACTTGAAAATTATGGAGAGCCATTTGTAGCCTTAAAATAAAATATATTAAAAAGCAGAAAGTATTTTAGACTTTTCATAAATTCCACATCAAGAACATGAATTCTCCTTGATAATAGAAAATATGAATGATTTGAATCAATAATTTATGCCTTTTAAAATAACTTTTACAAAACATTTTCAAAGATGCTAACAGCTTTCCATAATTGTTAAGTCCAACTTAGAGATAATTTCAACTTAGGATCTTTGTGAACACCCTTCAGGACAAAGTGAGGCAGCTAGCAGAGCTCATTTTCAAAATAGAAAGTGACAACACATTGCGGTAGATATTGGCCTATGACTTAACAATTCACACCCTCTTCCCATTCTAACAATTAAGAAAATCTATAAAGAATTTTGAGATGAAAAGAAGGGAGACATGAGAGGTACAAAAAGATCAATAAAATCTGGAAAGTGAGCCTTAAGATGGGCAAACATGTGTCCATTTAATGACATCCCTATAAGTGCCTTTGTGTGGGGGATCGTCAATTGGTGTTCGTTGGCTTTTACGCCTCTGAAGAATCAATGATGTCTGTGCATGACCACCTGATGCAAGCCGATTCAACTTCTTGTGACCGGGTCAAGGAAAGTTTTGGGAGATAATGAAAAGATTTCAATTGATATGTAATTAATAATCGGTAGAGAGAGAGAGAGAGAGAGAGAGAGTGAGAGAAAGAGAGAGATAGATAGAGATGAGATGGAGGGAGGAAGAGAGCGACAAAAGCATCAAATTCTTTTCAATTTAAAAATCAATGTAATCATATTACAGTCCCAAGCATTGTTTCGTCCAATTGCCCAGGAAAAGTGCATGAGTACAGTTTGTATTTTGAGGGGTCCATTTTCTAAACTGGTTATAGTTTTGATCGTTGAAGTAATAACATCAGTGTTAACAATGAACCATTAGGACAAAGGCAGAAATCTTTTGTTGCATCGTTGTCAAAGAATGGTCAAAACTTTGGAATGCGATTTTCTCAGAAAGTGGACATCTGTCGTCTGGCATTCTCAGACTACCCTGGGCACAGAATGACACCTTGATGTATTACCCCATCTTCTTCTCTTCTTCTTCTATTCTCTTTCTTTGAGAAAGAATGATGAATTTATATGGATGTAATCATATCATCTAGTTTCTTTATTTAGTCACAAAATCCTGATCGGTATGTTTGTATGTTGCATCAGTGTAACCATACATTCAATTTCCAGAGTCATAACAACTTATCTACCCATTCTCTCAAGCTCTGTGGTTCTTTTAAAGGTAAAGACCAGTTTTGGAAACGCCCCAATTTCAAAAAATGAAATGGAAGCTCTCATTACCAATCATGTGAAAGAATATGTTTTGACTAATACATGATGATAAAAAATTTGCCGGGAAACCGCCTACTAATTCATATATTTGGTAAATTTGTTTCTCTCATGGTCTGTGAGAGATATAGGTTAGTCCCATATACATCTTTCTGTGTATAGTGCCTGTAACCTTACGAAGAATGGGCCAAATTTCTTATCATTTTGATGATTCCAGAACCTTGCAGATGCTAGATGCTAGATGATCAACCTTTTCTGATCGATTCCACAACGTTTCTTTCACAATGCAATCGCATGACCATAACTGGTCTTTACCTTTAAAAAGAGTATCACACTCAGTTGTGAAGAAGTCCCTTCATTCTTGCTAGGATTTTACAAGGATTATCCCCTTTCAAAGTTTCACTTAAAGCACTGTCAGTAAAAGATCTAAGGCGATGTCACTTTTCTTTGAAACCCCCCCTCCTCCCCACCTTAATTACCATGTTCGCACACCCCCTCTTTGTGTTGGCCTGAATTTTTTCAAAAGACAGAACGATGACATTCTTCTGTTTGCGTTGTCTACTGTCAGCAAGCCCCAGTGGTATGTGCTTGGTTTTGTTTGCTTTTATTTGAGAGGAATTTGCCCCCTTTTGTCCTCTTTGTGCAAGAGCGCTCTCTAAAATGAGCCACAAATATTTGTTGATGTGCTAGCCTGGTATGTTACTAGCTGCCCGAAATAAAATAAAAAATCAAATAAGAGGACAGGGCTGACTCTGTCCTTCTATACATTTTTGGATTTTTTGGATTCCACCTGATTATATGAAGACTTTTGAAATTTACTTTTTTCCCCCAATATTTTATTGTAGCACTTTCATGTTGATTTTTAAAAACTATTTTTTTAAAGATTTGTATCTTTTTACGTTACTTGCCCTCCATGGACCATGAATGAGGTCAAGGGTGAAAAATTAGGGTGGGATCTATCAAATCAACCAATAATTTGTAATGGCAATTTACACTACCAATTTGTAGTTTGATCTCTGTACTTCTCATTCAAATGTCTCCCTACAATACTTTTCATTGGATATCAAAATACAAGGCTTAGATTATTGATAGGAGACCTAGCGGGCAAGATGGGCCCCTAGCAGAGCCCTCAAGTACACAGAGTTTGGCCAACCTGCATGCATGGGCCCTGTTTCATGAAACAAAAGTTACCCTTGATTAAAAAAGGTAGTGATTGAGCTCTCCTTCTCTTAGCCTTTTGAATTAAACAGGTATGCCAACTTCGTCGGTAATATATTTCTCTTTGCTCGGTCAAACCCTGTCGCCACCGGCAACCTTTCTGGATTGTAATAGTCGTTAGTTTCGCATCATTAGGTGCCATCAAAGTTGGCTCATAATAAACAATTTAGCTTTTTTGGTGACCACTTATATACTGCCCAAAGAAAGAGGTCTTTATTTAGCCTCGTGCAAGAGGGAACTATTTAAAGATCAGAAAACATAATTAAAAGCGCTTCAGGCAGGGTCGACTTTGATAAATTGTGGTCATTTCAGTACAATTTGATGATGTAAAAGTCTGCAAAGTTGCAGGTGAAAAGAAGAAATAATATGGGATTGTGGTTTAACCTTTTTTTAAATAGGTAGGGATTATGCTGTTAGGGTAGCTATCAGCGTTATCGAAATGATTTCTTTGAGGTTTGTACATTTTCACGCCGCGCGGAAGTCTGGAAACTTCCATGCGAGAGACATTAAGGAACATCTAATCCTACTTTATAGTTCTGTAAACATTAAAATGTAGTCATGTATATGTCTTCTCTGCTCTACTGAGCATAATCATAACCTGTTTTCAAAATTTGATCTAACAAATTTCATATCTTTGTTTTTCTTTCTCTTCCATGTACCCCCATCTTTGTGCTGACTGCTCACTCTCGTAACCATACATGTACCTCACACAGGTAAGTAACAAAAACGTATATAAACACAAATTATTTGTGAATATTCTATTGAGTAATATTAGGGAAAACTTCTTCTTTATATTGAAGTAAAAGACCATGCAGAAATTTCAACATTGTGAAATTGGATTTTTTTTTTTTTTTGGGGGGGGGGTGCGGCGGGGGGTATGTCATGTCAAACATAAGATCCTACACTTCAGGTTAGATTTCATATCCTGTGAGTGTATATTCATGTAGAGATTTTTAGTATGCAGAAATGAGAAAGAGAAGTATCTACCCAGGTATATCATCAACTGCACACCAAGAAATGGCAACTTGAATTCTTCCAACTTTATAGATAGTATTGGTGTATTTGTTGTTGTCTAGCAACAGGACTGAGCAGATAATGGGGCTTATTATCGAGTGGTTGGCTCTGTACACAATGCGTTTTCTTCTTCTGAAGTTGAAAAGAAAAACAAGAAAACAAGTGTGAAAAGTGGGAAAGTACCTGTGAGATAGCTTATAGGTCCCTTGGCAGATTTGGTGCTGTCACTTGTATTGACAGGCAGATATTACCACTGTCTGTAAATTGGCCAGGCGGATTTGCAGATGGTCACTATGTAATAAGCCTGTCTTCACTAGCTTGAGATTGCCAAATATCCCGCTATTTGAACTATCCCGATCGCAAACTATATCCAGCTAATTTGCGTCTTAATCAGCCCGAAGTTACAATTAGCGGGATATTTGGTCGGGATTGTCATCCCAAGATATCTTGGGATAGTTTACAAAGTATCCCACTATTTGGCAAAATATCCAGCTATTTGTCCGGTGCGTCTTCACCAGACCGAAGACTCGCACTATGCGCGAATGCTGAGCAAAATATCTCTGAGCTAATTTCTCAAGGTCAAGTTTCGAGTTTCGAGGTCAAATCTCGAGCTGATGAATACGTGATTTGTAACTTCGGGATTATTTCCCAAATCAGAAATAGCGGGCTATTTGGCAATCTCGAGCTGATGAGAAAAGGCCTTTTGTGTTCATCTATTGAGAGCCAGAAGGGCGTTAACTCGCTCATCTGATTTTACAGAGATGTAATGCCGTTCTGGCTTCAAATGCACAAAATAATGTTAAAGTTGATTAAAGAAACCGCCAGTGAAAAATATACATGGGGGCTCAGGGCGAAGTAGCCCCCGAAATGCCCAAAAGAGCCCCCGAAAGTCATAAAAAAGCCCCCAAAATTTGCATAGAGTTCAATGCAAAAAAAAATTAAAGAGTGTTATTTTCATGCAAGCAAGCTTGAGAAGTAGCCCTCAAAATTGTTTAAAGTATATTTTCTCTTGGAAACCGCCTAATGGCGCCCAAAAGCTGAATCTTGGCCCCCCAATCTTTTGGTGACAGTATTGATTTCTAATTCATATGAGCACCAGGTTGCCTGGTAGATTTTCGATGTCGGTACCAAATCCACCAAGGGAACAAAAAAGCCACTTTCGTCAAAAGCCATGCATGCTATATGGAAAGCCATAGTGTGCGCTTGTAAAAATGATGCACTCGCTGGAATGCTCCCCAGGGAGTGGAAAATGTGCATACATTGTGTGCAGGTAAGCCTGAATCCGATGACCGGGGTAATAATATGATTGCAGGGCCCTCAGGGAGAACAGTATGAATACTGATGAGGCTACCCTGGATAAACAAGACATATTATATTATTACAGTCAGTCCGCAGGTCCGAAAAAATGTGCTTCTTTTATTTCCAGCGACGATCTCGTGACCTTCGTCTGACCTCTGAAGCCGCTGTGAAACACACTTTTGCAAACGCTCATAGTTTCGCTCTTAGTTATTTTTTTCATTTTCTGTCTTTAGATTTTACAAGATGAAACCCCAACATTTCTGTACATATATATTTTTAATGAAATTGGTTGTCGGAAAGGATTCATATTTGTAATAAGATATTGCCAAACATTCACAAATCACAAGGTTTTATATTTACCGTTATAATTTTTTTTTAAACCCCGAGACGTAATTGCCATATAAATATTCCGAATCCACATATATTCACCTTTCTAATGAACCTAAATATTTGATGATTCATCTCATGACAGGGTCAGGATCCAGCAAAATGTTAAACATTGTCCCCGAAAAATTCACCAAAAGACGTTCTCGAACAAAACGAGCCCTCGCGAAAAATTCCTGCACCCTGATTGGTTGAGCGAGCAGCCTACAATGACGTAATTCACTCAGAACGGTCCGGAACGAATCTGTCTGCTACAGTCCGCTATTTATTCCATGTAATTGTGCATTTCTCCTACAAACTATTCTCATTTAAATCAGGATAATACATTGAAAAAGTGAGGTGCTTCGAAAAGAAATACATTTTGATACCGTAGGCTAAATATATCTCTTGAATTTACCGACACCAATGTGACCAAATCAGTCCCACTCTACTAAATGTGTGTACTGTTCAGAACTGCGTGAATGGCGTGAACACATCAATCTCAGCTCAGTCGCAGTCACTCGGTAAGGACCATGGGACCACAACAGCTCACAGGCAGCAGTTACGTGAATTATTCCGTCAAAGATATTGTCATCATTATGAATTTATTTGCCCTTAGTGAAATCAAGTTGCTGCTCAGCAATTACTAGATCGAGTGGGTTAGACTCTAATTTATTTGGACTTTTTTTGGAGTCTAATTATATTAACAGTAACCTAGACTTACAGCACTCATCCTCCAAAATCACAAAATAATATATACATTTTTTAATGACTGCACTGCTGGAGTTATTGTTGGAATTTAAAGGTATGGTCATTAACCTTGATCACTTCATTACTTCTCCCTTTCATATTCCATGCTTTCGCATCCATCTCGCTCTTATTCTTCCAACTATAACACCTACCACTCATTTTTACTCGTAGGCCTCTGTACCGCTCATTCTTGAAACAATATTTACAGAATTACAAGGAGCATGAGAAAAAAATTTGACTTGTGAAAGGCTTTTTAATATAAAAACATATGTACAGGTTTCATCTTTAAAAATACAATATCATGTGAAAAAATATCACACACATAAAATGGGCTTGTTCTTAAGTCACACACAAATATTTGGCAAGGTCTTTTTTATCAACAAAATTGAAAGTCTAGTACCAAAAAAAACTGACAACAATAATGTTGAAATAGACATCTACCAGTAACCACCATAAAGAAAAAATGTGAAAATACAATACAAATGTGTCAAGGAGATGAAGCAACTGCCTTGTTCCCAAAACAAAATAATATTTCGCAATTCCTTTTGCTAACAATTGCATATTCATAAACCATAATCAAGTGATATGTGTACATGATTATAATAATGGTTTATTACCCGGATAACTTTCTTTGGCAAGAGTATAAACAAAGTAATTAAAAGTGAGGTGTGCTGGAATGGTACTATGAATAACTAATGAACTAATACAAATTGCATTTCCTGATCCATCTATGCTAAATGGCAATTTGAGTAACGTAGTAGTGACATGACCTTTTTTTATAACAATGTTGAAAATAATTTACTTCCTTGAAATACATACATATATGCAGAGTTGTACAATATGACAAAATAAAGAAAAACTCCCTGTGACCAATACTTATCACCATGACAGCAAATGCAAACAAAACATTTGTTAAAAGTAAAGCATACCATGATCCAAACATAAACATGATTGCATACAGACTACCCGTATTCAAATATCTTGAAGAGTTATTTAAACAAAAATATAGAATCCTTCTTTGGCAAGAGAAGAAAAGATTGTACAAATGCTAGTAGAATAATTTTTTTTTAAAGTACATGTAAGTGTGTCTCCATACATGTAGCATTCAAAACGTCAGCTGGCAAGTTTCATCTTATTTTAAAAGCAGAATACAAGATACATGTACATGTAGATGTAACATTTTGTTTACCGGTACACTTCCTTCAACTCTAGAAAAAAATATAATAATGACCATGCATGTGTTGAAAAAAAATCTAGAATTAATAACCACTATAAATATGGGTGTAACTGAAAACACCGTGCATGTGGAAATACATACATATATGCAGAGTTGTACAATATGACAAAATAAAGAAAGACTCCCTGTGACCAATACTGATCACCATGACAGCAAATGCAAACAAAACATTTGTTAAAAGTAAAGCATACCATGATCCAAACATAAACATAATTGCATACAGATCAACGGTATTTAAATATCTCAGAGAGTCTATTCAAACAAAAAGATAGAACCTTCTTTGGCAAGAAAAGAAAGATTGTACAAACGCTAGTAGAAAAAAAAGTGTCTCCATAGCATTCAAAACGTCAGCTGGCAAGTTTCATCTTATTTTAAAAAGCAGAATACAAGATACATGTAGATACTAGATAGCAGTGTAACATTTTGTTTACACTTCCTTCAACTCTAGAATATAATATAATAATGAACATGCATGTGCTCAAGAAAACAATCTAGAATTAATAACCACTATAAATATGGGTGTAACTGAAAACACCTGGCATGTATATGAAGACAACATATCTACTAGTAAATCTCTTTGATAAAAAGCTGACAGTAATGTAACAAAAGTTCTAATACATATTAAGTTGTAATAACCAGTAATTACGTCAATGAGGCAGCATGTACATGTACATAACTAAATAAAACTCTGAATACAAACATATATAAAATAGAATACAAATGCCGAGCAATAACTCTTAAACATTCTGACAAGTAATATCAGTCAGTATTTAAACCAATTCTGTTTCATCTTCAGAAAAATCTGTTATCTCAGCTTCCCTTACATTACCTTCAGAGGTCTCAAAGACATGTACATCATCATCAACCTGCATATCTCTGTCATTAATTTCCAAATCACTTTCATCACTAGATGTATAATCAGAATCATCACTGTTATCAGATTCTATTAAAGACACAGAGGTAGGATTCTGTAAATGTGTTGTTTTTACATTCTCACAGCTTCTACATGTACAGCCAGGTCCGCAAAAGTTACCTTGTTTTTTGCATTTACATCTTTTATTAGAACATTTATTTTTGGCACATGAACATCCTCGAGTAAGATAGGCAACATTATTTTGTATCTCCTTAATGTTTTCTTTTGAATCCCAAACTATATCAACTTTTGAAATTCCATTCTCGACTAAAACAGAAAAACCATGTGCACCAATATCTGGATATTGAAAAAGTGGTATTGTGCACTGCCCCCATACAGAGCTAACCCAACATGCCCTAAGCCAGTGAAAGCGAAGAGCTGTGTTTGATGGAAGAAGTTGGTCCTCATACGTCCCTATCCATGAAGCTTTGCGGACTATAGCTAATGCTTCTTGATGATGTATAAGTACTGAAGTACCAGAAACTGTGTTAAAAAGTTGTAAGGGTGAATCATAGTCATGAAGAAAGGCTCTGTTTGCTTTAAAATAAACACACAATATAAACCTATAAAAGGAAAGAAGACCCTTGTCACTATCTGATCCTACTGTGGAACATGTCAAATTTCCTAACAAAGTATCAATGCTGTCACCTGAAATGAAGGAGGCATATTGCACAAATACATTGAAAAACATACTTTTTCCTACATGCGCAAAATAGGACACAAAGTCACATCCTGAGCAGATATATATCATTTGCACACACTTGAGAATACTAATATCTTTATCAACTATACATGAAAGGTCAGAATCTGTCATTATTGCAGTTTGTAAGAGATTGATATTTAAATACTTTTCCTCACCAACTTTAGATCTATACTGAATACACACAGTCTTGCTCCCAAATTCCAAGGGTAAACCAATGATACCAATGTCCCTATCAATAGAATATATTAATATATCTGTACATTGCGTATCAAAAACATGAAGAAAAATCTGTGTATCGCTTTCTTCATGATTGTGAATTAAGGAGTGATATTCAGTACCTTTCTTTGTCACTTTGACACCTGTCCAATTTGGTCTTTTTTCTAGCCCTACATGAAATCCTCCAGATGTTATGAATATTTGATTATCTAACAACTGATCCTTAACAAGTTCAATGAATTTGCTTGACAAATATCGAATTAGGCAATGTTTCTGTGTCCTGACCTTTAAAAATTTGAACCAGTTCACAGGAAGGACAGTATCATCTGCTATATTATTGTAGTTTGCTTCTATATCATCACCACTCTCATCTCTCCTAGAACGCTCTATTGCTTTGGGTGATAATCCCTGTGTATCCACTTGGTCAAATAATATTCTTACATCAATAAAGCCTTTTCTGTAGCTAGAAAGTATCCAACGACGGACTAAAAATGTTGCATAATCTAAAAACGTCTTGAACTGTCTCAAAGGGCTGGTATAAATGATATTCATCCCTTCTGCTATATAGCAAGCTCCTGGCAATGTTATTTTAGGGTTACATGTAATGATATCAAATTTCTCACCATATCTCTTATTGAAAATGTCATACATAACCCATTTAGCACCTTTATGAGGTAAGTCGTTAGAGTTACAAATAGCACGCGGCTTCTCTACAAATTGACAAAGGGTACTGATAGGTAAGCCTTTATCTTCTGAGAAAGCAATTGTTCTCTTGTAACACAAGGTTATCATTTTTTTCTCTTTTTCAAGGTTTGTCATTCTTCTTCGTGTTACTTTAGATTTAGCAAATGTTTTGAGCTTGTGCCTTCGGGTAACAGGCTTCTTGTTGCTAGAATCTTTTAAGATTTGAAATTTACAAAAAAGTAAATAAGAATCTTGACCAATTTGACGATATGACAGAAGGCTTGCCTGTTGGTCCTTGGTAGCAGGCACATTAGTAAAGACATGATACAACTGAGGCTCTTGATTTGGTAAAAACATCTGTGTTGTTAACAATTTACCAAAATACATTTTTACATTAGCAAATTCTGCTTTTATAACAGACGGAGAAAGATCACGATGAAGGACAATCTTCTTTGGTGTAAACACGTCTAATTCATCCTGAATATTAGAGATGAGTTTTGCTTGGTATTGGATCGTGCCAGCTATTCTATCCATATTCTTTGGCAAACTACGTGACCAAGACATTTTAATATCCTTGTTAATTGTCGTCTCGTGTGCCTCATCAAGACCTAGAGATGATAACTCTGTTCCCTTGATATTAGAAGCAAAGGCACCATTTTCAAAATGCCTCAGTATGTAGTCTGGTAATGCCTGCATAAAACCTATGTGCAAAGGGATCATTTTAGAGTAGTTTTGCCTGTCACAGGCTTGAAATAATGGAGCCATCTCCTTTACAGCTGCATTTCTTAAATGCCAGTTACGTGAACGAATTGCAATGAACAGATGAATATACGCCATGCAGTCTTCATGCACAAATCTATCCCAAAACCTAAAAGTTTCTAGTTTGTCTGACATTTCCTTACGAAAAACAAGGAATTCTTCTTTCATTGATGTAAACATTGGGGACTGGGAAAACTCTGATTGCAAATCTTTGAAAGTGCTTGCATCAATATTACCATCTTTAATTACAAGTGACTGTATTAAAGATTTAACACTGTCCAGAAAAAATGTATTAGAAAGAGCCTCAGAGTCATCAGTGATATTTCTCTGGTCAAGAAAACACTGAAACTGTAACATTAATATAGCTTCATGAGCCTGTAATAGAAATCTATGAGTACGTTTAAAATTGGAACAGGTGGATAGACTGTTAAGCGTCATATTCTTGTGTGTTGATTTGGCAAGATCTTTAAGCCCTGAATCCCAGAATATTTTCATTATCACTTCTTGGTAGTTTTTGAGGAGATGCCAGTCACCTATGTATGGTATTAACCATTCCATGGAATCGCCATATTCCTGTTTGATGTCAAGAATAAGTTTAAAAGTGGCACCATCACCAGCGACGACAAGGTGATTAATGTCTTTAGATACTTTGAATGAATCGTACAAGAGGTGAAGTGATCTTAATAAAGTTTGACGCGAGTCTGCTGGCTCATCAAGCACATACATATAGGAAAACTTAGAAATCTCAGTTTCTACATTGTCCGAGTCTAAAAGAAGTTTGCATTTAAAGCCTGGAACAATAGGTAAAGAAGATTGATCACTTTCAACAGAAACAAATCTTTCACACATAAAGAGTATCATATCATTATGAACTTGAGTTAGGGATTCCACCTCTTCCTCCGATAAAACAAATGAATCACACGAAAGCTGAGACTGCACGTTGGTTTTGAACTGTGTTGGCATGAAATCATCTTTGCTTGGATGACTGGGAACATGATTCAACTTGATTTTCTTCCGAGCTGATGGCTTTTTTGTTCTTTGGTTGGATATTAGGTTACTTCCATCATGTTGAGTGGTGACACAATCTAACAAATCATATTTTGGATCCAAACGTTCAGAAAATGGCTTTGGCTGCTGAGCCATTATTGATGGCTTTTTTTTTCTTTTGTTGGATTTTAGGTTACTTCTATCATGTTGAGTGGTGACATGATCTAACAATTCATATTTTGGATCCAAACGTTCAGAAAATGGCTTTGGCTGCTGAGCCATTATTGATGTACCATGCCAACTCCTTGGTTGGTTGGGGTTCACGGCAGCATGAGAAGCCAACACATCTATATTATCTATTGTGACATGTGTAACAGCTTGTAAATCTAGCAGATCTAAAGGACCATTAACTTCTCTAGAATCTTTTACAGCTTGCAAAAGCCTTTCTAATGTGTCCTCGGAACAACAAAATCCTAATCTGTTCCCTATGGTAATAAGGGTAGAAGAATGGGTCAGTCCCTTAATTACATTAGCCATAATTACATGAAAAGGATATGTGCACGACTCGCTAAGCACAAATTGGAGTATGAACACTAGTACAATTCGTCTGATCTTTCTTTGCATCCCAAAAGGTGTATGATCATTAGGAAATGAAAGTAAATCCTTAGCTACATGCAAAGATGTCTTTTTGAAAGCATGTATTTCCTCAGAATTTGAGGTAAGAAGACATACAACATTCCAAATAACAGGATCAAAAGATGATAGAGCTTCATTGAAATTGAACTTATCAATGGACAGAGGGTCCCTAGTATAGTATTCTTTAATTCTCTTAGATTGATTTTTAAGTCTCGTATTGCATTCAAGTATGAGTACACGATACATATGGTCTAGTGTTTGAGACTTGGTTTCCAAAGGTAGGGTTGAAATATCATCTTCTTGTCTGACATTACCTTTTTTCAACAACCGTAAGTGTGAATTTGCATTATGTAGGCTTTCTAACAACTGCTCCATAGTGGCAGAAGTCAGATACAAGAAAACACCCTTCTTTTTAGTGGATTTGTGTACAGATAATATACATCCAAACTTGCCCAATATTCTACTCAATAACCAGCTACCTTTTTTTGAACATTGCTCATATTTGTCAGAGTTCTTGTCCAAGACTTTTTCCAACTCCCTCAAGAAATAATCATATGCATCTGCTAGTAAAAATCCACAACAACTTTTCAACCATTTACATATTTCCTTGAAAGTTTTTTTACACAATCTCTTAAGAATGGATTTGGGCGTAACAGAATCTTCCTCATCATGGCTCACCTCTGAAAGAGTGGTTTCAATGCTATCTATAGTTTTTTCTAAGTCTGTTAGAACTTGTTGTCTAGATGAAAAATTGTAGCACTGTTTACAAATCAGATCTCCTTCATTAGCTCTGAAGCATTCATTAATAAGTAACAGTTTTTCCATGCTTACTTTTTCACATTCATCCAACCTATAAAATTTAGTTGACTGACTTACTTTCAACAAGTGACTACAGACAGCACATTCTGTGAGTTCTTTGAAATGCACAACTTCTAATCTATGTTGATGGCACAAAGGTGTAGGGGAGGGCAACAACAAATATTGAAGGTCAAATGCACGATTGAATTGTTCAACAGAAATATTTGAATCAACTTGAGAATTGCTCTGACACCGCCCCTCATTTGAGAGAATACATAACTGAGACCTGACTTTTTCACGAGATTTTTCTGGTGTATATTTTGAATCTTTTACTTTGTTGTTATACTTAATCCGGCAGGCGTTGCATATGCAGTCTGTGTCTTTGGTACTTGGATGAGCAGCCACAATTGCCGCCTTGAGTGTCGTTGATATGATGGTCACCAGGTGACAATACCTTGTGGATGAACGTTTGCATAAGGCACAGGGTCCACACTGCTCCTTCTTGCAAGGCTTTACCCCTGCTGCACAAACTTGGGAAGGTTACTGAGGATGCAGAGATACCGTCTGTATGAAATCTGTGAAATAATAGTGGGAAAAAAAGAAAAAAAGGGATAATGAACAAATTGATTCTCAGTCCAAAAATAAATTGAAATATTAACATAACAAAATGACATTTACATGTAACTCAAAAATAAATATGAGTACATGTATATCAATTACATATGAATGAAATGTGTAAATGCAAATAAAAGGAGAGACGGGATATTTCTTGTCCCACATGTCCCCAATCGGTTTATGACCCTTCATAATGTGCACATACAAAGTAGAGCAAATATTTTTGAACAAACATTTCAAGAAAAATTTAATATTGGGTGGAATATGAACTTTAAAATAAGGGTACTAGGCAAGGTTGGGCAAGAGCAATTGGGCATCGTTTCATGAAACCGTCATAAGCACAAGTTTACAGACATCCCATTGAAGTGCGTGTTAATTTTAATACACAGGTTTCAATGGGATGTCGGTGAAATTGTACTCATGATGGTTTGATGAAACGCTGCCCTGATTTCTGTACAATGACAACTATAATGAGAAAACTGCATACTCAAAAATACTAATGTGCCATGAGCTAAGATACCTTTCTACGCCGTCTTTGACGTTTGCTCGCGTTTAGATGACGACGTTTCATTTTCCCTCGTAGTCTTCTGTGGACGTAAGGAGAATGGGTAATTCCTGGCAGCTCACAGGGGGAACGTAGAGGTCCTTGACCGAGGTGCTTGTAAGGGATGGACCATCTTGGACAAACATCCGGGATGAACATGTTTGGAGGAAGGTCTGGGGGCCGGACTGGTTGTCGGGCAGGCTTTTTGTGGGTCATGAACCCCAACTCGTCTTTCTCCACATGTTTTTTCCTCTTCTTCTTCCTCCTTCTCCTTGGCCTCGGCATTGTCTTTGGTTGTCCGCTACATTGCGTAGATAAAGTGGGCGCTACGCATGATTTGGGTAATTTGGAGGAGTTGGATGATTCTGATGAGTTAGGTGGGCCGGATTCCGATGAGATGGTTGATTTGTGTTGTGCAGGCTGGTGTTGTGTACAGGTGGATTTTCTTCTACGTGGAGGGGTCCATAATATTAACAGTTCTGCAGGCACGTACTTCTTTGCTGTGGGTTTTACAGGATCAAGATTCCTCAGTAATATGGTAGAAAGTTCCTTTGAAAAGGTGGTTTTCCCTCGCTTGTTCAGATGTAATCCATCAAAATTAAAGCGCTCAAATGAAAAGGAGAAAGGTCGAGTACAATCGACGAAAGTACAATTGAAAAATTCTTTAGTCAAACAATGTAATTTCAAATTAAAATAAAGAGACTGCTCATAAAAACTGTCATCGTCCCAACGAGGCAAGATTGCGGAAACAAATATTCTTGATTCTCTGTACTTCTCACGTACACTAAAAATCAAATCTCTATATTGTCCTCCAGTTCTTTCCCAGACACTATTGCCGAGATTGTTAGTTCCAATATGGATTACAACTGCATCCACTGTGGAGTCAAAGTCTGTTTGTGCTCTAATTATCTGTCGAAGATTCCTAACAGTGGCACCCGGATAGCAGAATATTTTGCCACCAAACTGATCCTGATCAAAACTTACACCACGAACAATTGAGTCACCATATACATGAATCTGCCATCTCCTACATGGAACGAAAAAAAGGGAAACAAAAGAAACTAAGAATAAGTGACTGTTGATAAAAAAAAGCAGAAATTTAACTACGTTTAAATCTACACCAGAAAGATTGGTAAAATTCAGGGGGGGCAAAAGTGCCTTCAATCTCGGTTCAACACAGCTCAATTTAATGGATCACTGCAATATCACCATGATAAATGGAATTCTAGGGCCATTTCAACTTTCAAGATTGGTAGCTAATGACCTTGCTCTGACAATTGAAACTTTTGAATCTGAGAGTGAGATATGAAACTTGAAAGAATTTGAGAATAGGATAAACTAGTCTGAATAGTCACCGCAGGCGCAGCGCCCAGACATGGCAGATGCACAGGCTGCTGCATGCTGTGACCCAAGTTAATTACAAACTGATTTTGATAATAAAAAAACTGGGTCTTGCTTGATTTTCATCATAGATTCTCACCCATGTCATGATCTAAGTTACTGTTACTAGACGTTTAAAACTGCAAGTGCAAATACTTGGCTCCATCACCATCAGACATCACATCATCACTGATCACTCAACTCTCACTTCTCAGTCTCAAGTCAAGACACAATCTACATCAAATCAATCTCCTTACCTTGATCTAGCAAAAATATATAGAATTTGGAAGACCTTTTTATTAACCATATAATTTTTTACGGTTATATATGTAAATTTGATAAATTCATAACATATTTGCTTCATGAATTCGACTCTACGATCTTTTCTTTCAATGTTTGCGACTGGTTACCTAACGAGTGGTTTAAACACAAAAATGTAAGTACGCGGGACTACACTATAAAAACTTGACCGTTCATCGAAAATGGCCTCTTAAGTTCGGATTCCGGTAACACGTGACTTTGTGCACATCGTTCACGGTTTCAAGACGATCAACTAATTAAATATTCATAACTTTAGGGGGGCAAATACTCATATTGTTAATTTGTGAGCCGGGACAAATTACATATCGATGGAATCGTCAACATCTGCAGATGGCAATTAAAAACAAATTAAAATCGTACATTTTATGACAGGGTCAGGATCCAGCAACATTTAGAGGCTTGCAAAAACAGTTCCTAAAGAGAGGCGTGTGGTTATGACGTGTTTTCTATACGAAATTTTACTCAAATTTTACAGAAAAAGAACGATAATAGACACAAGAAAACGGACTATGTACTCACCTAAACATGGCGACCGCAGAAAGCGTGGTTTTCTCTTAAACTGCACTCGCAGTACACGGTACAAAAATCTCGTGACTCGCGAGACGTTAGATGCCAGGAGCGAGCGCTCGCGGGATTGGAAATAAAACAGGCCGGTTTTGCTCATTAGCATACGACCTGCGGTCTGACTGATTAGTGTTATTATATGTAAGAGTGATTGAAAGAGGACCCTGTTTCGGTGACTGGGTTACTTTTTTATTCACTAGAGTTGCAGAGTGTCTTGTGGGTTTTATGTAGGTACAAACCCACCTAGGAAACCGTATCTGCCGTTACACCGCTTGCCTTGAAAAAGCCAATAAGCTACAAAGTGACGTTAAAGAGATGGTTGGAGGACCAATGCTCTTTTCTACCCAGTTACTAATCCATCTCTGAGCTGGGGCTATTTTTGAAGAGTGTCTTTTCACTTGATGGTCTTCCTATCCCTTCCTGCATGTGTTTGCTAACATGAAGTGGATCTCTTTTTACCGAGCTTGTAGATTCTACGAATGAGCAAACAAATTCAGAGGAGTAAAATACTTCATTTACAGAACACCTAGTGTTTTTTACATCCTTAAAAGGTAGAGTAGAGATCACGTAGCTTTTAAAATAATTGCTCTCTTGCAACAAAAAAAATGCCCAGAGAAATGCTCTGCCTTTCCATGACTGGTATCTTTCCACTGTGACTGTTATGGAATTAGTAAATTTTGCATGCATGAAACTTGTGGCAATTTTTGAAAGAGGTCTAGATTTGCAAATCTCAAAAAAATAATTGACTCATGGTTTTGCAAGCTGTATAGATTTTAGCTGCTAAAAATATGGTTTTACTCTGTCTATGTTTAAAGTAAAATAGTACTTATGACAGGTGTTCATTTCATGAAGTTTTTGCACATGATCTTTGATTTATGTCTCCTTTCTTCTAGTAAAAACAGGTTAAAAAAATGATATTAGCACCAAAATCCTACCCTGAATTTCTTTATAATTATAATGTTTTGAGAAACTATATAATTATCTGTTTTTCAGCAACTTGTTGATATTTCGATTGGATATTTCCTTTACTAATTCATTTCTTCAACTACAGTCTTTTTCATAACCTTCTGAAGTGTTCAAATCCTCAATTATGTATCATTTAAAATCCAGTTGAAGTGCTATTATCTTTGATGTACATTTGTTAGGAGAATTATTTGTGAATTTTCCCGACTATTTTCAAGAACATTTCTTCAATTATAGTCTTTTTCATTGCCTTCTAAAGTGTTCAAATCCTCAATTAAGGAAGATTTTAAAAATAAAGTTAAAGTGTTTACATCAATATGAATTTGTCACGGGAATTATTTGCGAATTTTCACAATCATTTTCAAAAACACCCTTTAAGCCATACAAATTGCTGATTTCAATGTGAAAAAAAGTCATGAATGAAATAGGTTTTATCCTCATCACTTTTTAATTTGACATCGGATTGGCCTTTTAGAAGAGATTTATTTCCTTTTGCAAATAGAATTAGGATGTTTTTTTTATCCAGTGCCAAGCTGAATGAAGGTTGATTGAAATAAAGGAAAATTTGGTATCTCATTTGTCACAGTTGTAATAACTTTGATAGGGAAGCCTTATGTTGGTGTGTGCCTAAAAGATTACCCAATTTCGTTGTTTACTTTACAGGAAGGTTGAGTGAATACGGCAAATGTATTTATTGTTCACCTTTATTCTCTTTCCTATAACTTCATGACACCTGTGGTATTGAGAATTTTTTCATTTTCTAGATTATATGGCTTCTCCGAGAAAAAAAATTAACAAATGAATACAGCAAAGTATTCACAGCTCAGCTTTATTCTTTCCCATATAACTGCATGACACCTTAGGTATTGAATTTTTTATTTTTTAAAATAGATTTTATGGCTTCCGCTTTGAAAGTGTTCACCTTTTAAAGTTAATAAGAGGATGAAATTGATAAGATATTGATGCCCAAATGTCACTGTGTTTCACAGCTCTTTAGATTCTATCTCAAAAAAATATGTATTCAGATAAGAAAACATGTTTACAAAGCTACTAAACATGTCTTGTATCAATATATTTAAAGATAAATTTTGGTGTGAATAAAAGAAATAACACTCCTTAAGAGTCTAGCCCTAATCATAATTGATAAGATGACAACAAATGTTGATAATGTACATCAATTGGAAGTGATTAGATTTGTGTAATTTCCAATTAGTAAATATTGGATTATTGATTAGAAAAATGGCTTCTGGACCAAACAGATCTACTTCAGTTCGGAGCCATCATTCAAGCAATTAATGATTTAAATCAATACTTCTCTCTACTTCTGATGCCATTATTGATGCCATGTTATTGCAAGAAGAAGAATAATATTTAAGAAAATACTCTTTAGAACGAGTACTTCATTCGTAGATAAATCAAAAGGAATGCTCATTAGGGAGATAAAAGATTTGTCTAATCATTTGATATCTGTCTACTCATTCAAAGTAATATATATTAATTAGTCTGGGGATAACTTAATTTCCTTCATTAGTGTAAATCTCTGTCTAAGGGTAAACTCTTGGAATGACAGTATATGGCCTGTAAGCTACCAATATTTGACACAGTAACCCGGCTTTGCTACAGGGGATACAGCCTCTGGTTGGGCTATTTTGATGAAGAAAAACATGGAGAGAATGACAAGGAACTTTTACTGCATTGCCTCCAAAAATTCCATATCTAATTCTGTTGTCAAGGGAAATACAAACAAATTAAAATGACATTTAGAGAAGTTGTCAACATTTGTTATGGGGGAAAGTTGTGTTTGTGATTAAAAAAAATTGAATGACAAAATGTTATTTGACATTGACAGAGAGGTCTGATGTAACTATTGTCTCGGGAGTCAGAAAAATTAGACTTAAGAATCATTGCCAACGTTTGAAATGTTGAAACCTGCAGTGTTTGATAGAAACTTGAAAATAGATGGCTTAACTTTATTGTATTTGAGCATGAAAAATGACAAGAGGCAATTATCTCCATATTGTGGCTGGCATTTAGGGGTGGGGAGGGGGTGCCAGAACCACATCAACCCCAATTTCCTTTTAAATGTCAGGGCAAGTTTTTGTTAACGTTATCTGGTCTTCATCTCGAAATAAAAAGGGACAAGAATTATGAAAAAGTGCCCACTCACTGTCCTTGTGGGGCAGTTTAAGAGGTTGTGCTAATTCCATTCAGGTTAATTTCGTTTCCAATCATTCAAATCGTAATGAGAAAGAAAAGGTCAAGAATTTGTGTACCTTGTCCTCTTAAAACTTTCAAACCAAAGTCATCTTGGTCAGGGGCATCGATCGCTAGTGGGGGGGGGGGGGGGGGGGGGGGGGAGGGGGGGGGGATGTGACCAACCCCCAACCTCCATTATTTATGTTTGCAGTTTGAATTTGTGTGCTGTATGAAAATCTTTAAGAGTGCCGATTTTTGTATAAAGTTTTGCTTGATTGTCTATATCTAGACAAATTAGAAGATCCATCAGCAATTTCAAAAATCTGACAACTAGTTGGGATACTTATTGCGAAGTTATGAAATCTTGGCGCCTTGTGTATTGATTCATTTCTGTTGTTGCTTTGTCGGACTTTGTTTTGGCTAACTTTGATATGATACCCCCCCCCCCCCCTTTAGAATAGTTTAATGATCAGTGCATATAAATAAGTTCTTCTTGAATGGGATGGGGAGGGGAGGGAGGGGGTGTAACAGAGATACATTGCAAATGGGGAGGGAATAATGAAATATTTGGATACATTTTCAATAAAATTAAGCAAGAAAATAGTTCTCAAGAAGAAATATTAGGGACATTTTAAAGGCCTACAGAGGGGTATTTCATACGATCAGAAAACACCCTGTGCCCTTGCGTATTTTTATCACTTCTTAATGAAAAAAGTGATATGAGAAGGAGCATTGTAGAAAAAACAGAAGATGATCAGATGGAAAAGAGTGAGGGAGGGAAGGAGGAAGAAGATAAAAAGATGAAATAAAACATTTACAGCAACAGGAGAAAGAGAATATCCTCTTCAGCAACATTTACAACGAATCTGTGACATGACAGAATGTTATTGCTTACTCTCCGAAACAAGCGAAACAAAAGAAAGCTTGTTAGAAACGAGCCAAAAAATCGGGAGTGATTGATCATGTGCAAATACAAATGTCACAGAGTCCTTCCATTATCTGTCAAATTACTGGTCCTTTGGAGTTGACTCAACCAATTACGGTGCTCCACCATAACCGTTTCGAAATCCGGTTTAATGCGAACCTAGTTCTGGCTCATTAATTTTCTCATTTGACATGATACATGAGTACTATTACAACTAAAATTCCCCAAGTGACACCAGTGCTGAAATGATGAAAAATTATTGAATATGCTGATAATAATCTCCTGACATATGGGGTTTGTTTACCTAAAAACCGGGTAGCGTGCAAAATGATTTTTTACCCCTGATAGTTATCAAAATTTTGTATGATTAATATAGTTAAGGTCATGAAAAGTGATTTTTGCATCCTAAATTTGTGATCATATGGCATTGCTTGTTTGTACAAAGAAAATATTTAAAATCAATTCATCATAAAACCTTCTTAAACAATAAAAGCTTGTGAAAGATTTTGTGGTACTTTATCACAAAGCTTTATTGACTCTTTGTACACTGTTGTGTTAAATTTAGTTTTATTAAGTGCTTTATTGACAAGTATGCTGCAATAACAAAGAATCATCAATCACCACTTCAGGGCGTGTATTCATTATTTTTAGTTAGTTTTGCTATTAATTATTAAAGTAAGGTCATTGTGCATTAATGGAATTTTATTAGAATACACTCAGATTACTGAATATTCTCATGTTTGTGCTCCTTGACTGGTCAGAGGTAATCTGAGGTTATATGTTCTGCTAGCCTTTTATAGTAATAATGTTGAGTATAGCGCATATTATAACATCTCTACGTGCTTCCAAGAGACATGTATATTATTATCCCAGCAATCAAAGAATAAATCATACCAGGTACCCACTTACTACATCTGGGTTGAGGGTGGCAAATGTTGTTGAATGTCTTGCCATAGGACATTCATCAGGGCTCCTCAGTAACCTTTTGGGAGGGGGTCTGCATGGCCCAAGTTTTTTACACTCTGTATGATTGAGCCCTGTGTCAAAATTCCAATGGGGGCAGGGTGTCTGGACTTTTATTTTGAAGGCCGTCGTGTCCCAGGTGTAGTGTAGTAGAGCCCTTGCAGTGGTATAGGACCCTGTACCTTGTTATCTAAATATCTAAAAGAAGTCTGGTGACTTATCCACTAGACCATGCACCACAACACCCTTTTAATGTGGCCCTATTTTTGTCCATTGATCTCCAGTATGCATGCACAGACTCTAATTTGACACTTTACCACAAATCCTAAACCCTTGAGTAGAGCCTAGCTCTGTCAATTGTGTCTCTAGCTGTGTCTCTCCTGAGCAGCTAAAGTGCAGAGCCTATGCAGTATGCCCTCAGCCTAGTCTCACTGTTCAGACACCACTAGCCGGCACAACGACTGACAATGGTTTCTGCCTGTGAACCAATTGACTCCCCGCCCTACTCTCGAGAGAACCAGACAAATAGAAGAAGATGAAATTGGGGTTAACATAACATTTACTTTTCCACCAATCAACGGGGCTAAGGAGGCAGGAAGGTAAATATTTACTCGGAGGGGGAGAAACTCCATCTCAATCAGTTCTATTATTTGTGGACCGGTATTGAAATGTGACCACAATGCACTCAACTGAGGGGTTTTATACAAGACATTACAGTAGGACCCGAGACGTGACATGTCTCTGATATAGGACCTTTTAAAAATAAATCACTGTTGCGGTTTTACTTTATTACTGTTTAATGATTTAGATTTTTTATTCAGTGCTATTGTTATGCAATCCTGAATCATTATATTCTGAGGTTAAATTTTAAAGGTAAAGACCAGTTCTGGTCATGCGATTGCATTGTGAAAGAAACGTTGTGGAATCGATCAGAAAAGGTTGATCATCTAGCATCTAGCATCTGCAAGGTTCTGGAATCATCAAAATGATAAGAAATTTGGCCCATTCTTTGTTAAGTTACAAGCACTATACACAGAAAGATGTATATGGGACTACCCTATATCTCTCACAGACCATGAGAGAAACAAATTTACCAAATATATGAATTAGTAGGCGGTTTCCCGGCAAATTTTTGTATCATCATGTATTAGTCAAAACATATTCTTTCACATTGGTAATGAGAGCTTCCATTTCATTTTTTGAAATTGGGGCGTTTCCAATACTGGTCTTTTATACCTTTAAGGTAACCTGGATTTTCAAATGGAAACTCATGACAAAATAGTTTTTAGCCAAGTGATACTTTTTAATATCCGCTGAAAGCCAGGGATCCATTTTATAAACCTTGATATCAATAAAAAGTAACACAAACTGATAAGCTACTGAAATCGGGGTCTTTGATTGGCTGAGAGCAACTTTGTCATAGAAATTAAGCATTTGTTAGTAATAACAAGTTTTATGAAACAGGGCCCAGATGTGTGCAAAGTTATTTAATTTAATGCTGGCTCAACAATTTTCTGGCTCTAAGCATTGAATTGAAAGTAAAATTCATTTTTTTTTTAATTCCTGCAAATATTACTTCATTTGCTCCATTCTACTGTCAATGTGTTTGGAAACCCTTGCTCTAAAAAGAGGGGAAAGGGGGCTAGATATAGGCCTAATATGAATGAAATCATTGCAGTACAAACTGAATGAAACATGATCTTTTTCTCTACATCCGATCTTCTAACCAGGGGCGCTTTTTAACCCCTAAAAGTTGCAGTATGGAATTTTCTGCTGATTGATTTGACTTATGCAACTCTGAAGCCTTTTCTTGTTTCGGCTGTCATTCCTTGTTGGGAGATGGGGATTATGATGTTAATTCTTTGATGAGTATCCGATACAATAACAAGCTACCTTGGGAGTCGGAGGAGGGATAGAGATGGATGGTTCAAACCAAATGGACTGTGAGACAAGCGGACTCTGTGGAACCAGATCGTAGACTGGTAAATAAGGGCCCAGAGAGAATAAGAATAATAGAACGATAGATACAAAGATAAATGGATGGATAGATAGATAGATAGGTAAAGTGAAGGAAGAGGAGAATGGAGGAGGAATTGATAGAGATTGATGGTTCAAAAGAAGTCGACTGTGAGACAAGCGGACTCTGCATGTGGATCTGGATTGTAACTGGTAAATAAGGGTCCAGGGAGGAATGAGAATGATAGGCAGATAGATAAACAGAGAGATAGATAGACAGATGAAGAGAGAGAGAGAGAGAGAGAGAGAGAGAGAGGGGCACAAAGGGGGGGGGGGCATCAGGGAGGGAATAGAGATGGATGGTTCAAAATAAATGGACTGTAAGACAGAGCACTCTGTAGATCCAGACTGTAGATTGGTAAAATGAGGGCCCAGGGAGAATAACAATGATAGACAGATAGATAAACATACAGATAGATAGACAGACAGATGAAGAGAAAGAGAGAAAGAAAGAGAGGGATAAAGAGAGAAAGAGAGAGAGAGAGAGAGAGAGAGAGGGGGGGGGGGCAGATCGAGGCAGAGAGGCACAAGGGAGGTATAGAGATGGATGGTTCATAATAAAAGGACTGTGAGACTCCTCGGTGAGACAGAGGACCTTGTGGATCCAGATCGAGGTCTGGTAAATAGGGGTCCAGGGGGGAATGAGAATGATAGATAGATGTAAATAAATAGATCACCTGAAAAAAGTGAGAGGAAGAGAGAAGGATAGATAAATAGATAGATTGATAGGAAGATAGACAGATTAAAAGAAAGATAGAGAAATAAGTAGTAATAGGAGATGAATGTTATATATAGCATGTTGCTCAAAGAAAGAGAACAAGAAACTCAGAGAGAGAAATTACAAAAGCAGACGTAAGTTTTCAAGATATTGGAATATGAGGTGCAACTAAAGACTAGACACATGCGAGACTTGAACATTAAAACCATTCTTGGAACCTTGCAAACAGACATGCAGTATATTCAGAATCATTTTAACAATCCACTCTCAGATATATTACTATAACAAAATATCAGTTGGGAAAAGAGAAAGATGGAAAGGCTGAGAAAGAGAGAAAGACAAGCGATGAAGGCCAACTTTATTATGTATAATAGAGCAAAATATGTAACAAAATGAGGCTTGAACATTAGTCCTATTCCCTGAAGCTTAGCTAACAGACATAGCGTATCTTCACAAATTATTTGAACATCCACTCTGCAATATTGCCATAACAAAACGAGTTGGGTAGAAAGAAAGAATGAGAAAGAGAGAAATAATGAGAAAGAGAGACAGAATGAGAAAGAGAGAAAAAATGAGAGAGAGAGAAAGAGAGAATGAAATACAAAAAGAGAAAGAAAAGCATTCAAAGACTAATAGCAAGATAAAGAGCAAAATATGTAAGAAAATGAGACACTTGCACATTAATCCCATTCCCGGAACCTTGCTAACAGACATGCCGTATCATCGCAAATCATCTCGACAATCCAGACTTAAATATTGCTGTCGAAACATGTGCAAAAGATTAGTTTAAGATGGGTACTTAATGAACCATTATGTAAAATGATCTTTCTCTCTATTTATGTTGCATCCGTTTCATCGTACCTATACTTTTTTCTCGTCATTCATCACGTATTTCAACCATGTTCAGCTCATCTGTTTTATATCATCTCTGGTTGTCTCGCTTGAGGTAAATCATTCATTTTAATGCCCTTTTTTGGTGTGGGGATTATATAAATTGTTTGTGTGATTCAGTTAGTTTACTAGATAAATTCTGAACTTGCATCAACATTACAACACCCGCCTTTTCCCTTTATCATTATCAATCTTTTCCTCTCAGTTGCTCACAGATAGGCCACATTTCTCTCATATTTTGTCATATACTAATTCAATTTCTTCATGTTTAGTATAGTTTTGCCATTTTCTAAAATTCTTCTGTTGTAGTAATCTCTTCTGTTGTATTAATCTCTTCTTTCATTTTTCATCTTTATTCATCTATCACCATCCAATTTAACACTGGGGAATACCGATATCTCCAAACTATACCCCCAATGGAGGAAAAATAATGAAACTGATATTGCGCCCCACCCCGGGGACGGAAAAGAAGTCCAAAATTTACTGCACGGTTATTTAGCCGCCTATCACCGTAGCTCTTAAATTGCAACGGTTTGTGGTCAAATATTCCGTTAAGCTTGAACTTCAAACTAAAATACTTCAAAACACTATATATTTAGACCACCAACCTTATAAAAAGCATATTGTAGCTGACCTCACTTTAGGAATGTCTGGCACCAGCATATTTTTTACTTTATATAATATGATGAGTGAGTGAGTGGTAGAGCTGATGCATTCATACTTGGCACAGCATTTCTAACTGCATAAATTGATACTGATTTTAATTTCTTCAAACAGATGTTGTTAATCCGATGACTGCTGGATCCTCTTATTCCCATAGGCTTTAATACAGGGGCCACACATTTCCTGTTCGTAATGGGTTAATGATATAGTCTATAGTCACATGTAGTCACATTCAAATTAAGTTGATCGGTGCACTCAGCACAAACTGATAAATATATGGAGGAATAGTCATAATTGTTGAGAGTCAGAAGAACACTGAAAACCTGAATTGGTCTGCCTGACTAACTTGAGGCTAGTCCAAACGGTGCCCACCTGGACTATAGCTTTATGTTAGTCAGTATTGCTGGACTAACAAGATGGACTAACTTGGCCTAGTCAACCATGCTTGACTAGCCTGTGATTAGTCGGTTGACTAGCTTGATGTTAGTCATGTAAACTTGACTATTTTTTGTGAGTGCATTGACTAGTTATTGACTAACTTTATGTTAGTCCAAATGGTGCCCATCTGGACTTACTTTATGTAAGTCCCACCCACTGGTTTAACGCAACATTAGTCCATCCAGCTTGGCCGACAAAGTGAATTTCATAAAAATCTATATGTGCCGGTAGAATTTTTATGAAATTCACTTTGTGATAATGGCAGTCATGTCTTTCTGTCTTATGATAAACTGTTTTCTACTGTTCCTATCATGTCCCAGCAAAGAGGAACATTTTAATACAGGTTGAGGTCAGACATCATTTGAACTGATAAGGAGGTCGCATCACATTCTGCATTCTACCTCCGAGCGACATCCATGATACGGTCTCTGTTTCCAGACCCATTTTTCCTCCTCCCACCTTCCTTGAGAAATATGGCAATTTCAGAACAAAATAGAAATTGCAAAATAATAAGAAGATTTTTGTTTGGTGAAATATTCAGTAGATTTACGAACCTCATACATATTGATTTATATGTTAATTTATGCAAAATAGCAAAATTCTTGGAACTCAGAAAATATAGTATTTTCAAAAATATGTTAAAGGAGAATGATGATAATTTCACAAGATAATGATAAAATGATAACATACAATCCCGATGTAGACTATTAGAGTATTTGTTCATCTTTTTACCGGTTTTAATAGTGTAATTGACTTTGATTAATTTCTATGGTAGACAGCTAGTCGACTCTCCGAAAGGATCGAAGTCTGACATTCTGAGCTCGGTTATGTAGACTAGTTACAGATATGAGTTGGTCTTGTATTAGTGATGAGTTATGAGGGTTTAGAGGGAAAAAGTGCAGGGAAGTCGTCTATCATATTCTCCAAAGAATCTGAAAAATAGATTGTGATATGAAGGTCGATCATGCCAAGCTGTTGCGAGACATAGAAAAGTATTACAGTGAAGAGCCTTGATCATGTTCTTCTTCACTCTTCAGTCATTTTCAATCTTCTGTAGGTCTGTCTTAGGACCTTACAGTCACACTCCATTTCTTCAAATATTTCTGTAAATGTTTCCATTTTAGTAAGTTTCTTAGTGTTTGTCTAGTAGATTTCTTCCCATGTTGCAATCAATGTCTGAGCTGAGAGAAGATCGATACTGTGATAGATAAATAGACATCTTCCTAATAATCTAGCATTGATAACAGGAGAAATACAGGTCTTCAACTTCCACTGAGATCACTTTCATAGTCTATAGTTTTAGGGAAACCACTTTGCACCCATTTCAAAGAAAAACTACAGTCCTAACATTTCTCCTAACAATTCCTCCCCCGAAATCCCCTTTATATAACCTACCAGTGAAAGTGTAGAAGTTTAAATAAATATTTTTGTCTTCACTCAGGAAGGTTTTGTTGGTAGATTCATGCAATGGTTTCCGGTTCCTACTCGATGGCTTCCCTTCCGGGCCAGGTCTATTCTGACCCTCTTTTTGGTCCTTTTTTTAAATCAACATCTGTTTTTTTTTTAAAGCTGAATTTAGCTGTGTGTTATTAAGCTCCAGATGAGTGTAACACCTGTCTGAGACTAAATTTCCTGTATTGAGCTGCACTTTCTTTCAACTTTCTCTCATTGTCGAGCATTGACATTGAAAGCTGTAGTAAAAAAAATGATATTGTAAGCTTGGATGTCTTTCAATTCTATAATTAGTTTTACATAGCAACTGAGTAAGGGTAGGGAATGAGCACTATGGAATGCCAAAATAATAATCTTGTAAACCCATAAAATGAAGATGTTTCAATTGGTTCTCTTTTAAGTTTTATGCAATTTACTTCTTTTTTTTAATACATCAATTTTCCCTAAAATATTTCATATCATACTTACATTCAAGCAGTAGATGTGTACATCCATTTTAAATTTAGGTATAATGTAACAGACCAGTTTGTCTTTCAATTTGAAGTTTAGCTAGCTCCAACTAATGTTTCTAGCTGGGCGTCTTTCAACGGCAGTGAAAAGTTCATGTACAAAGTAACATACCAGTTTGACATTCTGAGATTTGAACTTAAATTTGGGCAAGCTCGATCCTTCTTATGTGCCAGTGTATCTATCAGCGATACAAACATGTGTATGTATATAATCACAGATATACCATTACAATATAGTCGATCCAGGGGAGGCCTATATAAATGTAACATAATAGTTTGACATTCTGAGATTTAAACTTAAATTTGGGCTATCTCCTTCTCATGTGCCAGTGCGTCTATCAGCGGTACCAAGAGGTGCATGTAACATATAGGTTTGACATTCGTCCTTCGCACACAGGAGAGAGAGGAAATGAGATTGGGAGTACAATAGGAAGCGATGGTCTACTGTCTTTTATGACATCCCAAAAGCCCGGACAGCTCTGCCCCCATCTACCTTACCTATCATACCCCCACATTAACCCTCTCCCTCTCAGTGCTGTAGGCAATTTTTTTGTCCAATCAGCCACTCTCAACCAATCACTCCAAAAGTCTAGCTCTATACTCCTATCCTCACGTTTCATACCATAACTTAACCCCCTCAGTGCTGCTGGTGATTTTCTGCCACATTTGCTGCTCTCCACCCAGGTGTAGTAAATGGGTAACTAGTCGGAAGTTATTCTTTTAACATATCCATTACATCTTCTTTGGCAGCACGGCTGAAACCAGGGTAATAAAATGTCTTTGTAGGTGCCTAAATAAAATCTAATAAATGTAGCAATCAAGCTGGAATTTAGCCATTTTTGATACCCAACCCTGTGACACATCCCAAACGCTACTTTTGAAACTTTTCTTAAAATTGTCCCTACAACTTTATCTCACGTTTTTATAATTACTTCACGAATGAGGCATAGGAAATGTACCTGATTTTTATTGCCAAATTAATAGAATCCAGCAAGGCACTACTGTACAACTACAAGCATTTAGTTGAGAATTCTGGAGGAATAAAATGGTTCTTGAGGTGGTAAGCTGACATTTAGAAGACCTTTCGTAGGATTTCAGATTGTTCCTTAGTATTCCGTCAGGGGCACCAAAAAACATCTGTGTTTGGCTCAAATTTGTTGCTACAGAACAACTTCCATATAATATTTTTGGAATTTTCATACTTTGGAGAGGCATAAGGGAAGCATGAACCAAAATGAGATGGTTATCAGTATTGTAGAGATAGAGAGAGAGAGAGAGAGAGAGAGAGAGAGAGGGAGAGAGGGAGGGAGCTGAAGAGATAGATTGAAAACTTCTGATTCTGAGTTGTCGCCTGCATCAGAAATATCGAGAACAATTTATCATCTAAATCTTTAATGGAGTTATGCAGTGAGGATTGGTACATCTTGAAGGTAGAATAGTATACTGATTTGTGTCATTATTCGGTTTGTTACTAAATCCTAGATTAGCATGTCCTGACAGATCATCTAATTATTCAATTATCGAAAAATTTGTAATGGAAAGCATGCAGAGCCCTTACATCATACTCTCCTAAAGTAGGAATCTAATGTATTTACTTTACAGATTTGTTGAACACTTCATGATTGCCTTAAAAGGAAAGCTTACGTGACATTACATCAAGGTTTATCATTGGAATGGAAACCTTTTTATTATTCATTCATGTGATCTGTATTATGTCTCTTGCAGTGGGAGGAAATGGAACTTAGATAATTGATACCAATCTGTCAATTAATGGAAATAAGAATGCATTAACCCCAATTGCTGGTTTCCTGCGCACCCCTGGGGCAGCTACCGGTCCCAACTGGAGGGGCGAAATTCCCAAGGTGAATCACTTCTTGTCTAGACTCCTCGACTCGCGTCCTTAGAAATTCCTCCAGAGCGCCCATCTTCCTCGAGATGAGATACAAATCCCAATCCGGGTCAAGCGGGATGGGTTTTTAATTAGGTGTGAAAATACGACGAGATGGGTGTTAATTTCGGCGGGAGTGCGGGATATGGGAGTCTTAATCTAGCTGTCTGGGCCACGCTACATGCTCTTTTCCTGTTCATTTTTTCTCGCTTCACGTGTTACGCCTCACCGAAGGCCTCGGTCTTCAGGCTTTGTTTGGGTTCTCTTGTCTTCTCACCTCATTTAGAACAATGACTCATGTTGTGTCTTTAGACATCCATTTTTAGACATCTCACGTCTATCATCATAATACTTATCCCTTCTTTAAGGCAGCATGTACTGGTTTGCTAGCACTCTTCAGCGTTGAAGATTTGGCATGTAAGACAATGATCAGGAGATAATTATAGATTAATCTCACATGTAAGCAAATTTGGAGGTCATTTAAACCACATTTTGTATGTTGAGGAAGCATCTTTAAAGGTAAAGACCAGTATTGGAAACACCCCAATTTCAAAAAATGAAATGGAAGCTCTCATAACCAATCATGTGAAAGAATATGTTTTGACTAATACATGATGATAAAAAAATTGCCGGGAAACCACCTACTAATTCATATATTTGGTAAATTTGTTTCTCTCATGGTCTGTGAGAGATATAGGGTAGTCCCATATACATCTTTCTGTGTATAGTGCTTGTAACTTTACGAAGAATGGGCCAAATTTCTTATCATTTTGATGATTCCAGAACCTTGCAGATGCTAGATGCTAGATGATCAACCTTTTCTGATCGATTCCACAACGTTTCTTTCACAATGCAATCGCATGACCATAACTGGTCTTTACCTTTAAGATTTCTATTGGACAGTTTATGACCTTAATAATAAGTTGATCCTTTTTCTGGTGTGTATAAAAGTAGCTTTGTAAAGGTATCCAGATTTCAAAAAACAATTTTATAAATGCAAAGTTATACTGAAGATAAATTCTAGATACAAGGAGATAAGCACGATCGACAGATGAAATAGGATTGGAGTAAATCCTCCATCAGAATACAAATCCAGTTTATGCTTGTTTGTCTCTTTATTTGGGATTTCTCAGAGGGAAATTGTTTCTTATTTGTTTAGATGTAGTGGGCGCTCTACATCTCTCATCGTGTAACACAAGGTGCTCGCTGTAAACATGAAGGCATGTGACAACATGGCGTTACATGGTTCCGTGTCTCTTTATCTTTTTGTTTGTCTGTATCCCATTCCTTGCTTTACCTGGCATCAGGGGCAGATCCAGGATTGTTTATAAAGGGTGGGGGGGGGGGGCACAGTTTCGAGAATCTGTGCTTAGTAAAAAAAAAAGGGGGAATACCACATTTCGTTCTCTAATTTACTTTAAAAAAAGCTGTGACAATCTTGAAAACAAATCAGGTGGGAGAGATCAATGTCCAAACATTTGAAAGATGGGGGGGGGGGGGCACAAAAATATATGTTTTTGTGGTATATTCCCTCTTCTCTCTCTTTCCCTCCCTCTTCTTTCTATCTTTCCCTCCCTCCTCTTTCTCTCTTTCCTATCTATCCATTTCTCTTTATGCTAATTCTTTTAATACACATTGAGTCTTGCTTATTCTATCTCAATATCCTTTTCTGTCTGTCTGTCTGTCTGTCTGTCTCTGAGTCCTCCTGTCTGTCTCTCTCCTGCCCCTCTATACATTTCTCTATCTGTATTCATCATCATCCCCTTACAAAATTTCTTTACCATTCTCCAGTCCTAACCTGGTTAGCAAAGTACATTAAACGTAGTATACAGACGTACATCATCGCAGATACGCGAGAAGGGTTCAGAATTTGAGATCGTAACAACCTAAGCCGTTAACCCCATAGTCGGAATTTTGTCGGTGCATCGAGCTCGAATTTCCGCAGAGATGCTGCACGATTTCATCAGTAAGAATGAAGTATAATCATCAACGTTACTCCATCTCATATTTCTCAAAACATATTTGTATTTGGTTCGGTAGATGGAGGGTTTTCGTATCAAAACAGGTTGGGGATTCTTGATGATGGATCATTCCAAGTCGTCTGTCAGGCTTAAAATGATGGAATGGTTTATCGTTGCGGAATCATTCTATTGAGGAGGTTTGGATGTTAGGGGGGAGTATCTCGTGTCGTCGTGGCTACATGTGTTGTGGGATCGTACTTTAAATGATTGCAGAGAAGATAGCTTGATGAAGGATTTCTTGGGAATGGGTTTCAGTGGATTTGGAACGGATTCTTCTGAGGAAATATAATTTAAAAGCCATTTTCTGTGCCATGTTTTCGTAAAAACGAACTCTCCGATGTGAGAATATATAAGTACTATAGGCCGATGTTCTAGATAAACAAAGTTCTTGTGAGAAATAAATTATTCATGATGAACATTCAAACAGACTAATCCTGGAAATAAACCCTTAAATATTTTCAAAACTTACTTCTGACATGAAGTTTCCTGAAAGTTAGATAATGCTAAAATAGCTTTTCCAGGAATATTTAAGACAAAATTCCTACATCTCCTACATCAGAGTTATAATGGTTTCTTTTACAAGCACTTTCTGTGTTGAGTGCAATCCCAACACCTTGTTGAAGGTATTTTTATCCCAAGGAAACTGCCAAAAAATCGTGACTGCCGCTCAAACGCTAGCGTTTGAGCGGTTATTTCCTCCTCCTTCCTCCTACCCCCAAAACTTTGCTTTTATTTAGGAAATTGAGGCGGGGGCTAGATTTCCCTCATCAAGCCCTTGTATAGCAATTGATACTAATCTCTAAATCTTGTTTCCTGAGTTATGCACTCTGCCAGAGTAGTCCCAGCCATAGAAACCATTGTCAGCCATTTGCTCAAAGGGATTATTGCATATATAGGCAAAGTAGGCTGTAATGGTTGGCTCGTGAAAATATGAAGCTTTCTTGCATGATCCTCCATCAATTTTGGGGAGGGATAAGATGCTATTTTGACAATTGCTAGACAGAGGTTATGATAGAGATAGAGATATTCTAGAATTGATATGATGTTCAGTAATTTAAAAAAAAGTTACTAAGAGAACGATGAAGTATCTCTGATAATCTTTGAAAATTTGAAAGATTGAAAGATCATTTAAAGATTTATATAAGTACTCTCACACGCATACATTAATTGCCCTTTCTTATCCACCTATGAATATACATTCTCAATGTATTCCACCAATATGTAATTGAATTAGTCAATAAAGAAAGCTAGTCAAGTTTACTTCTTTAAGTTGGGAAACTAGGCATCAAATGATGTTTTGTTTGTCTTATTTGTCTGTAACCAACCAAGAGATCAATTAGTCAGACCACAATTAATTATGTCCCCTCAGTCAAAAGCCTGTGGGTCTACATATTTGTCTTGATATTAATGAGATTCATTAGTCTCTTTGACTGTTGGCCCCTCAGATTGGCGAAGAAATTTTTACTTTTTTCCCCTCCTACTTTTATTGAAAACATTCCTGATCAGATTAAATAAACACATTTTGAAAATGTTATTGATTGGGTTTAAGTTAATTTTGTTTCTTAAAATGAGTAAGGATATAAATTAGATGATCGCCCCTTTTCAGCTTTCCCCCTTTTATTCCTCGGGTTTTCTGGTAGATTGCCTAAAACATCAGCTAATAAAGGAAACAGCCTCTCTCTCCCTAGACCACAATAGTCTATTCTTAGATCTCACACTCACCGTGTTTTGATTTCAGATTTCCGCGCTTTTAACCATGGCCTTGTAGCCTGTTTCTTTCTTCTTCCTTTCTGTATTTCTGCTCCTTTTCTTCCTTTTCCTCTCTCACTCTTACTTACTCTCTTTCATAGCTTTTAGTTTTTTGACAGTTTTTGACAGTTTGTTTTACTCTCTGCCTCTCTTTGAACCATCTCTAGTGATCATCTTCCCCTCCCTACCTCTCCCCATATTTCTGTCCCCATCCCATCCTCTTCTTCTCCTCCCTCCTACCCATCCATCCATCCCTCCTCTCTCTCGTTCTTTCTGGGTCTCCCGCCTCCTTTCTCCCCCTCTTTGGCTCATGCCCATTAATTTGTTTCTTTTCATTACTACACTTGTCTTTTTTGATGGAAAATATAACTCTTGCTTCATGGATTCTTCCCAATCTAATTTCACTGACCTAGCCATTGTTGTCATATCTTCTTGTCACTTCCAACAAAGTGAAAACATAGGCTACAATTATAATTCACCAGTTCACAAATAGTAAACTTGGTTATAACTATTTATTCTACTGTAAATTTTGGAATTGTTACTAAGTCTAGGTTGTCTTGCTTAAAAACATCCAGAGTCGATTTTTAACACTCTTTATAATATGGTGGATTTAAATGGATCACAACTTAGTCTTCCTGTTTGCAAGATGCCCCCCTCTCCTTTATTTGTATATCGTTCTCTCCCTCATCTCAAAATCTTTTCGCCACATGACCTTCTCGTGTCAGAGTCGTCTTCCTGAGCGAGGGTGACAGTCGAAGACGTCGCCAAACCATTCCCAAATAGTCCCCTTCCTGCCCACCGAGAATAAAGCTTTTGACATTTTGCCATTATCTTATTCCACTACAAGAAAATATAAAGAACCCAAAAAATAATCACTACTTCCCCCTTCCTCACTATGCCCCTAGAGCTGAGTGATGCCTTCTGCGGAAAACTTGACTGTCCATGCATACCGGTTGCATTAATAATTTCCGTCGACTCGTGAGGGCCTCCTTGTCTGTATATATTTTGATGAAATTTGTTGTCTGCTAGTTGCTCGTCTCTTTTATTCCATCGCCAAGTGTATAATGATTCACTCCTGCGAGATCATTCTCTGGAAAAAATGGCAACATATACCCATTATCGATCCTTTCCCTCTGCCTTTGTTTCTCGATGAGATGTATTTACCTTCTTGTACCAATGATTTTTGTAGAGAGAGAAAAACACATTGGTCATAGATCTTCATTTTCTTCATGGAAGGGTTACAGAATGACAATAAAAGTGTGCATGGTCTGATGTTGAGAGAATTGTTGAGGTAGTTTGTGAGATGAAGGTTATTTTTTTCCTCCTGGAGATGCAGCATCCTTCTACTTGGGGGCAAAAAGGGATTGTCAAAGGAAGCAACTATGTACCCCCACATTCATGCTTCCTGTGCTCGATCTTCAAAACAAAACAGGTCTCATCACTGAATATACATGTAACTTACCCAACCTAGCTCTCATCAGCTTTCTACCATCACCCAAGCATCCTGTATCCTACCACTTTTGGCACAGGACCATGCACTGCCCCCTGTGCCCCACCCCAGTCATGGAAGTACCAGTAACTGACCCAGCGCCCCACCCTGATAATGAAGTTTCCTATCTATTTATACCC
The DNA here is from genome assembly GCF_000002235.5 of Strongylocentrotus purpuratus. NCBI lineage: Eukaryota > Metazoa > Echinodermata > Echinoidea > Camarodonta > Strongylocentrotidae > Strongylocentrotus > Strongylocentrotus purpuratus. The sequence goes on from NW_022145520.1 coordinate 2,088,673, forward strand.
CTGCACCCTCCCTTAGCACCCCACCCATCACTGTTAATCAAAATTTCAGATCTTTGGTGACACGTAGCCTCAGCTCCTCACCCCACTCATAAATGTACCCCTCCCATACCCCAGCATCCCACCCCCACCTTTGGGTTGGGGTGGGGTAGGGTGGGGTGTCTCTAGCACCGCACTCTCCAATATTATCAGAGTCATCAGTAGTCACACCCATTCCTACTGCTCCTACCCAGTGTACCATCCCCCACCCCAAACTTGGGTTGGGATGCATCCATCTGTAACTGGAGTAATACCAGCAGTCCCCATCACCCTACCCCACTGATTGCCTCTAGCACCCCATCCTCCAATTTCATCAGAGTCATCAGTAGTCACACCCATCCCCAGTGATCCAACCCACTCATAAATGTACCACCCCTAGCCCAGCACCCAACCCCCAACCCCCATCTTTAAGGTGGGGCGGGATGCTTCTATCTGTAACTGGGGTAATACCAGTTGTCCTCATTACCCTACCCCACTGATTGCCTCTAGCACCCCACCCTCCAATGTCATCACAGTTCAAGAGCTATATAGAGTCATACCCATTCCTATAGCCCCAGACCGGTGTACCATCTCCTAACCCAGCATCCCACCCCATATTTTGGGTGGGGCGGGGGTGCTTCCATCTGTAACTGGGGTAATACCAGCAGTCCTCATTACCTTACCCCACTGATTGCCTCTAGCACCCCACCCACCGATGTCAATCAGAGTTCAAGTACTGGGGTCAGACCCATCCCTCAAGGTCATTTCAAAGCCAGACAAGTTGACGGCAAACCATAATTATTCCAAGGAGTTAAACGGTTCACCCTCGAGGAGCACCTCCTCCACTTATTCCTGCCACCTCTCCACTCTTGATCACCTTTAAGGGTCTTTCCCAGCTAGCTGTAATCTACGTGAGAAATAAACATCAGAAGTGGTCTATTCAGTATTGCAACAAATTTCTTCAAATCATGCATATTTTAATTTTTTATATCAGCAAGGATGTCTAAGTGATAACTTACACCTGATTTTACTCTTATTATCTCTGAAGCAGTTACCAAAATTCTTGGGTACTTGAAAATTAAAAAAAATGTTGTATTTCCTTATTAAAAGGCAAATTTTGCAGAAGAAACACCCTTGTTGATGCAAGGGTATGTAATTAAAAGAGTTAAGGATTTTAAAAGAAATTTTCCCGTCTCTTTATATACTTATGACTTTTATCATCACAGTAGCTTATATATTGGAGCAATTATGGTTAGTGTAATTTGGCTCTTATCTGAGGTAGATCTTAAAACAGTTTTATTCAAGACACATTTATTAATAATATCTACATTTTTCCTTTAAACGGTTTGAGGAGAGTGTACTCTATTTAATAGTTTCAATCTGGAGTGCTTGGTGCTTAGAATTACATTTGATAGAGCCTCTGGAATGCCTAGGAGCTGTTTATCTCCCAAACTATGTCATATCATAAACATCATTGTGATGAGCATGGAATTGGAATGGCAAATGAGGCCTCACCCTCAAGCAGAGAGAGAGAGAGAGAGATGGAGAGAGAGAGAGGGAATGAGAGAGAGAGAGAGAGAGAGATAGAGACATACAGAGAGAGAGAGAGACATACAGAAATAGAGAGAGAGAAAAAAAGAGTTATGAAACAGAAAAGACACCGAGACATAGATTAAATCGAGGGGGGGGGGGATGGAGAGGAAGAGAAATGATTTTATTAAATGTGGGAAGTGTGAGAAACAGAAAAGAGAGATAGAAAGACGGTGAGGAAGACAGAGAAACAGAGAGGGACAGAGGGAGAGATAGATAGAAATAGATAAAAAAAAGAGATAGTTAGAGATAAAAGGAAAGATAGATCAAGTTGAATTAAGAGAGGATAACATGAATATATGGAATTATTATTCAAACAAAACCATAATGAAGACAAATTGCATATGAAGAGAAGCAGACGAAATACGAGAGGAAAGTGAAAGAGGGAAACACACAGGCAGAGAGGTCAAGAAAGAATCGGAATAAACCAATAGGACATAAAAAGGATGCATCTAATAATATCTTAACTGATTATTACCACTTATAATTGTGCCAATAGATTCACATTAATATTTCTATTTCAAATAGAACATGTCCATTAATAATGCTCCTTGCCAACATCCATCAGCTTGACATGTTACATCTGTTTCAGAATATTTCAGAATGGGGATATACCTCATTATGGGTTGATAATCATGTTTTATGGTTTAATTGGATTATTTGGTTGACACCTGCCTCGAGATATTCAATATATTTTAACGAATTAGCCCGGAATGTGTTGAAAGGTACATCATTATCTGTTTGACTCCTGGCTGCAGTACTTTTTTTCTTCATGTGCATGATCAGTGATGCACCTGTTTCGTCCGTTGCCAAATAGCCCCCGGTGACATTGTCAACGAAGTATAATGTTCTGCTTCGATCATTCATGCCTCCTGTGCTAATGTGAGATCAGACTGAAATGAGTTTAGTTTTAACAAGCTGAATCAATTTTATTCTGAAGTTCTTGCTACATGTACTATGATTGAGACATTTAAAATGAACTTTTCAAAATATCCCCCCCCCAACTTAAACCAAGTTAAAGATTCAATGTCGGATTTGAATGCTAAAATTAGGCCTATATCTTTTAATGAATTATTACTTATTAGCTCCTTTAGGGTAGTCATCGCTCTAAAAGGGCAAGATAAAGTGGAATATGCACTTTGTGACGACTTGTCCATAAAACTAGCTTATTTTCTTACTTTTGAATATATTTCTTTACCATTGAAATGTATATATTGAAAGGTACCTGAATGGAAAGACCTCCTGACTATAGAGTACAGAGACCACATTTTTTGTTTCCCCTGAAATTGGTTTCTCATTGAAACGTGTAGTAAGTAAGGAACCTGTACATAAAGACCACTTTTCTTGTCCATCTTGGATGCTCTTTACAGACCGGTTTCACTGTATATATATATATTATCATGTAGACACCCATGTTGAAGCTGAAGATCTGTGATACCTTAGGTGACCTTAGTATGCAGACAAAAATGCTATTTCTGGGCTACATTTTTCGTCTGGATCCCCAAAGTCCAAACGATTTACCATGTTCAGTCACTTTGGGTGGAAATTGCATTATGCTGAGGGGGGAATTGAATGATTTCTACCCGCAGTGAAGAGTATTTTGACTGATTCGCTGTCAGTGCCGATAAGCAGAGTCTTTTAGAGGCAAGTTTAGTTGATGGAGGAATCGATCGGGGCAGCTTTTTAGAGATTTTGATAATAATGTGATCATGGCTGCTCATCAACAGTAGAAAATTAGTAGAAAATTAATCTTTGCTCTTCTTCGTAAAATATTGTATACAAATATCATTCATTTACTCATACTCATAGCAAACATATTGTATTTAGTTTTATTCAAATTTTTAACAGCTGTTTTCATGAGTTATATTTCAGTTTTGTTCATGAAGTAAGGCTCACTGATGAAAATATATGATAAGCATTTATTATACACTGAAATATTACTTCATATAAGCCTACAAATAGTATAAAGTAAAACAGGGGAGTCAAAGAAAATGTACATGATGAATGATAATGTATAGGAGACAGGAAAGAGGAAAACGATACTGTTATTTGCCATGCCTTCAATATTTACTTGTATCATGTCATATTTTTCAAATTAAAAAAGCAAATTGCATTATTTTTAATTGATATTTTGCATATGATCACCTGAAAGGAATTGATAAGTAGTTAAACAACTCACAAGATTTGCAAAGAATTAACATTGATTGTAGAAAGTGAAAAAAGCAAAAAAGGATAAATATTCACCCTACTTTTACTGCTTCTGAGAGTGTTCAACTATCCCCTGATTGTACTAATGACAAGCAGACATGGTAGTTTGCACAACCCTAATTAAATAGGTGCAGTCCCGTTTCCCCTTCCATAGACGAACCCCCACCGAACATAATTTGCCCTCCGCATCATGTTCAGAGAGAGAGAGAGAGAGAGAGAGAGAGAGAGGGTGGGGGAGAGGAATTTGCACCGACAGGTCCGTCTAGAGGACATTGACCTATTGGCAGAACAAGTAGTTGGAGCAAATTCAATCAAAACTGTATCCTCCTGGAATTAGAGAGTGATTGAATTTACAAGTTTTCTGTTCATAGCCAAAAGGGCATTACCGGTAACTCTGTGTTGAGGTTTGTGAGTTAATGGCCTTCTGGCTTCAAACAGACAACTCAATCTTTCTTTGTAGAGGGGGGTAAGCCAGGGCATTTATTCTCCATGGTCTACAGTGCATTATTATTTCAAATCATAGATGAGTTTGTTTTAATATTTATACTAGCCTCATCTCAACCATAAGAATCTAAGGATTCTTATTTTAAAGTTTACCACAACATTTCTTTCATTATCTCTCTTATGATTATCATACTTGTGCCCAAATAAACCCTGTATGATATGCTTTCTCTTTTTTTTTAGCCTGAAATTTCCTTGCCAACTCTTTTGAGCCAAAAACCAAATGTGTGACTTTTCTGTCTGGCAAACTTCTTCCTCATCATCACCACCACCAAACTGTTGCCCTGAAATGCTACAGTTCATCAGTGGGGTCAATCGAGGTCAAGCCACGTCTGTTATCACAGAGTAAAGGCAGCAATTAGCCATGAAGTGGGTATTTAACCTCAGCTTGTTGAGAGGGCAAATTGATTTAATCCTGATATGTTCAACTAAATTGGTCTGGTGAATGGGGTGGGGGGGGGGGGGATGTACCTGTGTTATGTAATGAGGCATTTTGTATTTAGTTCTGTAACTAGATTTATGCAATAATAGACGGCCAATGAAATGTTTTGTTGGTACACAAACCACAGTGGTGTAGCTACAGGGGGCATGTAGCATGAAGGCAACAAGACCCCCCTCTTGAACCCCCCCCCCCCCATACTCAGTTGCCTTGTAAATTTGCACTTCATGTCACTTGTAAGACCAGTGGATCCCCCCCCCCCATGACATAATGCCAGTGCCCCCTCTACGGCTCGACTCTGGCTACGCCACTGACTAACCATGTCTTACTCACACCCATCCTTAGAGTACCGGTAATGTTATCAAAATGGGTATCAAGAAAGTGTTTGAAATCCTCCTTGGAAATCAAGCTGATCTACTCCTAATTTGTCAACACTCCCAGACCTCTACCATTACATTCACTCTGTATGTAGGTACAGTTGCTAATGACTTTGTTTTGGTGATCAACGTCCTCCTCGCATTCTTCACGAAAGAAGATATCTTTGAAGATTGTATCTTATTCTGGATTGTTTGTTTAAATATGACTCATGTTATAATGCACCTGACTTTGACTGAGAAGGAGAAAATTTGTATTTTTAGCCTCTCTTTGTCAGAAGGGGGTGGGAAAAGGGATGAAATGGGAGCAGAATGAGTAGGAAACTAGAGTATCATTTTTGTCAGCTGCTCTCAAGATGGCTGTGTCTGACAATACATATCAAGGGGTCAGTGACACAAAGACGTAACTCCATTTTGGCCAATTTGAGAAAAAGTGGTTTGGATTTTTGTCCGTTCATAATATCAATGACCACACGATTACTCGGCAGTCACCTTTAGTTCGAGCTCCGTGATGAAGCGAAGGTCGTTAATTCTTGAGCTATTTGGCACCAATATTCATATCCTAACCTTGCTGTTTAGTTTAAGGTTATAGACCTTTCAAGTTCACCTTGTCAAAGCACTGAGTCATACAGTCGACACCGAGACCAGACCGAGACCAGACCGTCGTTAGACCGAACGCACAAATACAGAGGCTCAGTGGTAGAGCATTATCCTCTTAACCAGGAGGTCCTGTGTTCAAAACAAAATCAATGCTCCTTATATGGTGCCCTTTGGTAAGGCATTAATCCTCATTTCCAAGTCCCCTTGGAGAGGACTTAATAATGTTGGTCCCTTGGTTTCCTACAAACAAATGTATGCATGCTTTCCTAGCAGTCAGGTAAAACAAGCTAAACAAACTTCTCACCTTATTTCCCAAATGGCCAAAATTTTGTGGGCTATTGCTCACTTTTTTTAGTCTGTCCTGGGTGTTACTCATGGTACCTAGCTGGATAGGCTTCGAGCAAACTTTGATAGGTCAACTGAGATTATACTCAATATGACATGACCATGGGAAATAATTGCACAGTCACTCCTCCCTCCTAAATGTCCTTCTAGTTCGTCAGTGTCTTTGTTTTGTAACAGCATGTGTTCATCATCTATGCATTTATATCATTGGCTACTCTTTGACATTTTGACATGGTCACACTAGGTCCGTCTTCACTATCTCGAGATTGCCAGATATCCAGCTATTTGAACTATCCCGATCGCAAACTATCCAGCTATTTGCGTCTTCATTAGACCGAAGTAGCAAATTAGCTGGATAGTTGGTCGGGATAATATCCCAAGATATCTCGGTCTAGTTTGCAAAATATCCCACTATTTCCGAACTAGCAGGATAGTTTGCGACCGTCTTCATTAGACCGAAGTACGGAGTCAAATATCCCGATCCCATCATGCACAACGATTTCCGGTTCGCACATGAGATCTATACCGCTCAGCGCGCTAGTACAATCACTGACCTCAGTAAACACGGAAAACCGCAAACTAGACCGAGATATCTTGGGATATTATCCCGACCAACTATCCAGCTAATTTGCTACTTCGGTCTAATGAAGACGCAAATTAGCTGGATAGTTTGCGATCGGGATAGTTCAAATAGCTGGATATTTGGCAATCTCGAGATAGTGCAGACACGCCTACTATTATACATCGTACTAAATCATGTTTCTCTGGTGAAGGGGAAGGGGAGGGGAGCTGGATGAAAGAGAGAGGTGGGGGACCTGGGAGCTGTAGGATAATGGACAGTTTCTTGGCACTACTGCCTATGATGGTATTCCCTGAATGATAATGTCCTTATTGCACTAATGCACATTACATCCTACTTTGGTGAGATATAAAGGGGCCTTCACTAAACCCTTGCTATCAATGCTCAAGTCATAAATCACAGCTGCCTACACTTGGTCACACATTACTCTCACATATTCATATGAATATATAGAAATCACCTTCACAAATTCTAAGAACCAATTAAACAGCTGTCTATTATCTAATGACCTTCTTGCACTTAATTCATGTCTAAAGTCCTATGGAAGTCCTGCATTGAGATCCACACACTCTGTTAATCATCCAAGCAGGTTGACAGGGGTGTATTATCAATCAGATGTATTTTGTTATGAATATTGATGTTGCCATGGTAATTTTCTGAGAACTAATTGAACAGTCACATCCGTACACCTTACAGTACCTCAGGTCTCTCCAGCAGGTGTCTTCGAACACTCCGTCTTCTTAAGCCGACCTACTTTAGATTTGATCAGGTTTGAGCTCAAGATTAAAGGTTATTTATGCTTTAAAAAAATTTAAGTGAGAAGAAAAGTTGCTGCAGGCTTGTTCTCAAATATTTGATAAAGGTATTGAAAAGATTTATCTTTGTCAACAGTTTTGTTTTCTGTTTGTATCCAACTGTTATCTTTTCACTCCTTCCTTGCCGAGAGGGAACAAACAAAAAACCGCCTAAGAATTATAGCATTACCCAAAACAGGTTACTTCGTTTATCCTTTATCCATTTAGCTGAGAAAGTAACACACCTCCATGCTAAAACCAAAGACAGACATTTCATCCTATCTTACCCTAGCTTTTTATGACAGGTGTATTTTTCAGGGATTGTGTAATTAGTGGACAATTGTTGCGTTTTTTGTGGGAATTGAGGGAGGGGTAAAATGAAGAGTGAAGAAAAAAAAATGATGTAAAAATGGACAGAACCTGGACTATCTGGATCAGGTGCAAAGCTGGCCATATGAGAATGGGTCCGACTGACTTGGGTCGAACTGACTGTGATCCAGGGCTATCTCCAGCTATAGGTTTAATCCAATCACTTATGACCTGGTTTATACAGGGAGTCTCTGCTTATATACCCTGATCCATCGGATTAGCTTAGCCGCCGAGTAGCCTTGCGAGACTACTTGATGGATTAAGAGGGGTAGGGATCAAGGAGGGGTAGGGGTCATGCAGGCTAGAGTGGAAATATCTTCTGCAGAATGGAGTTAAAGAAGAAGTTCTTTGTTCAGATGGGTCGTCTTTCAATTTTCTCTTGAAATTTGGATCACAGTTTCCTGGAGTGCATGGATTGGTTGGTAAAGAATCAAGATTAAGTCTATATCTATTTAGATTACTTAAGTCGTTTCTTAGCTGAAGATTAGATTAATCTGAATTATGTCACTCCTACAATTTATATGGAAAACTTAGGAATTTTTTTCTCCTCCATTTTGTTAATACCGGTAAGTAAATATTCAAGAGAGGATTCACATGGATTTTATAACAAAATTTCAAGTAATACCTCAGTCACACTCCCAAACCAACTCCAAACTGATTGATTCTTGGCCACTCCAGGCAATGTAAGTTTTGGTCCAGTCTATTTTCCATCTGGTGTTGGTCTCGTGAATATGATGGGTATTTTGTGTAACATTCCATTTAAATGTAGTTTTAGTTTACATGGTGCCAGAGTGATGAATGAACATAGCACATTGCCAACTTTCAACAGGTTCATAACTACATGGTAGCAAGTTTCAATGCACCTGTGTGAATTTCATAGCAGTTGCGGGTTACAACATTGTTTGTCATGTGGTCTTATCTGTTACACACAGAACATTTGTTGGCAACAACTAATTTCCAAACTTCCAGAAGGAACATTCACTCTGTTCATAGGCCTAAACGTTTTGTTTGTATTTTTTAGATTTAGGGAAAATCATCAAAGGGATAATTGAAGGGGTAATTGAATAACTTTAAGGCTTATATTTGATAGATCATTGTTGGTAATATTCATACTTCAGAATCAAAATAGAGGTCTTCCAATTTATCCCCTCCCCCCACTCATCTTTACAAAACTACTTTCATATATAATGCACCCTTCAAGAAATTACACTTCCCTTGTAACTTTATAAACATTGGTTTTCTTCACACCCTTGCCATGCCACATTTATGCTTTTCATATATATGACTTACCTCTCCCAACCCCACCCTATCCGGCTTCATCACGCTGGTGGTAAATTGTATAGTACTCTCTCCGTAAATTGACCCCCCTTCCCACGCCCCTTCTTAATTCACAACCCTACCACCACATCAAGCACCCCTTCAGGAAATTATAGAAGATTGTTCTTCCTCCCAGGATGACCGTCAAGGAGAAAAGAAACAAAAACCCAATTAGGCCTGTCCTCATCAGCTCCAGTTAGCCAAAGAACCCGCTATTTTAACTATCCCGATCAAAAATTAGCCAGTTAATTTGCGTCTTCATATCCCTGCAGTTGCAACTAGCAGGATATTTGGTCAAGAAAATATCCTGAGAAATCTAGGTCTAGCTTCCAAAATTTCTGGCTATTTGGGGAAACGGCAGGCTGATTTGCGCCCGTCCGAGCTAGTTTGTGATGAGCATATCGGTCTGGTGAAGACGTAATGTCGAGCTTTGGAATAATACCCCGAGTCTGAATAAAAGCGGGTAATTTGGCAAACTCGAGCTGATGAAGACGGGCCTAAATCAGATGAATCATCTAGACCATGTCACTCCCGTGTGACTTGTCTCGCTCGCTTCTGGTGAACTATTGTGATCCTGAGTCAGGAGATAATTATGTAATTCGCGCGATGTCGGCCACACGAATGACTTATCGTCACATTCTGACACGATTTCTACTTATGTCATTGTCTGCTGAGAACAATGTGCTTTCCTTTAATCCTCTTTCCGTTTCTTTTCTGTTTGTTTCTTTTCTTTAAACTAACATATATGTCTCGCTCTGTTCCACTCTTTAATCCATCCAACTTCCTCTCTCTCTTATGTGTCATAATCTGCATTAAATGTGTTGGCCTTTTTTAATAATTCCCTTCTGTGGTTGATATCATTGTGACAATTCTAGAGCAACATTTCTCCTGCTTTGGCATTCAGACGAGATTGCAAGACATTCCCCCATGCCAATATTTCTCTTGTCTGTTTCCAACATTTTGGTGTCAATTGTTTGATGCTCTCATTTTTAACAACTACATGTAGTTGAAGTTCTAACTTCAACCCTAGATCCTCCCTAGATCAAAGTTATGTGCCGTGCAGATGCAATTAACTTTGAAGTTACACCAACTGCTAGATAAAATGACTGCATGTCTGGCTTATAGTTAATAATAACTTTGAAGACATATTGTTTCGTTGCCGTGTGAACCTGTGTCGTTGTCATATATATATATATATATATAGATATCCCTGATAACAATACGACGTTGGGCCAACGTCGACATTTTTTCACTAATAAACGGTGGATATTGGTTGGCTGTACGACGTTTAGGCCAAGAGCATTAGGTCAAAATAGGCTTAAACCTGGACATTTTCCATAACAAGCTGATTTTTTCAGGATAGCTCCAGGAATATGTCTAGAATATCATACTAAAAGTCCTCGTATATCCTCCTTGAGCGTTTTCCGCAATCCAAGATGGCGTCCAAAATGGCCGCCATTTCCTGAATTTCCTATAGCTCTGCAACTAGATAACCCAAATACAAAATTTAAATGTCTAAATATATGTTTTTTAGCATAAGAAACTCAATAAAGTACTTATTGATAAACTTAGAAGAAAAAAATAGCTATAAAAACACTTGGGCCCTTCCCGAAATCCAAAATGGCGCCCAAAATTGTTGACATTTCCTCATTTTTCCTGTAACTTTGCAACTAGATAACCCTAATACGAAATTTAAATGTCTAAACATATGTTTTTCAGCATAAGGAATTCAACAAAATACTTATTAATACATTTTGAAACACATAAGTAGCAGTAAAACCACTTAAGCCCTTCCCGAAATCCAAAATGGCCACCATTTCCAATTTGTATCTCATTGTATTATAGAAGATACGTTATGAATATAATCAAATGTCTTGACTAGAATAGCACCTTTGAAATACGTATCAGTACAAACAAACTTTTCATTACAAAAATACTTCTTATGCATAAAGTACACATCCCCCCCCACACACACACACACATACACACACGCACACACACACACACACACACTCACAAACACCAACGAAAATTGAAGGAGAAATCTAGGAGTTTGTCCTAAATCACTTATATTATTGCATTATGAGGGAAACATTTTTACCCTCAGTTATATTGCTAAACAGAGAGGGAGACATTTTGTACCACAGGTCTATAATTGTCTTCACATCAAGCACATTAGATGAAACTTTAGTGCTAACCAACTTTTTTACCAACAAGATGCAGATCATATCTACTTTGGGGTGAGTTTCATTTCAAACTTGTAATTATTACTTAGAAAGTTCAAGTATAATTTTGGTATCCTGTTCCATATCTGTTTAGAATTATACAGTGTAACATGTACTACAAAGATATAGCACATGGCAGTAAAATGTATAGCACATGGCAGTGAATTGACATGGAGTAGCCTATTGTTTCACTTAAAAGATTGTGATGATCAAATTAATTTATTCATTTCATTCAGATTACATAAATGATATTGCACTGACTAACCTGAGTGCACTGGCACTGGAACTTACAATATAGTCTACATCTAGAGTACAGATATATATTAGTTCTACATCTAAGTTAGATCTAACTAGATCTAGGCCTAAGTTAGGTCTAACTAGATCTAGGCCTAAGTTAGATTTAACTCGATATATGCCTAAGTTATATCTTACTAGATCTAGGCCTAAGTAAGGTCTAACTAGATCTAGGCCTAAGTTAGGTCTAACTAGATCTAGGCCTAAGTTAGATCTAACTAGATCTAGGCCTAAGTTAGATCTAACTAGATCTAGCTCTAGATGAGTGGTCATAAGTAAATTTACACATCAGTATATGATGGATGATCCTGTTAATAAAGGAAAGACTAGTCTAATCCGTACTGGACACTCTGACAATCACATTCTTATCTCACCTTGTCTAATGCATGCCCCAGCCTACCTTGCTAACCCTGTATTCCCAAGCAGATTTGTGATAATTACTTTTTCCTTAACAAAACAATTGCATATTTTTTGTCATTACAGATGATGGATGTGCATTGCATTATCTGTAAAGAAACATCACCTGATACAGTTGCAGTTGGGGAGAAGGGACGGAGGACACTTGTGGTGTCAAGTTTAGAACGCGGTGATGGCTTCCATGAGTCATTTGAGAAGACAACACCACTACGAGTCCATGCTGTTTGTCGCAAGAATTACACAAGGAAGTGTTCCATAGAGTCTGCAAAGAGAAAATCTTCATGTCTTGAAGAAGATGAAGATTTGACTCAACTTCGCTCAAGTGCTTCAAAGACATTTAACATAAAAAATGATTGTATGTTCTGTTTGGAGCCCATCACTCAGGACACTAAAAATCCAGAAAAGGTTCAATAAGCAGTGTTGAGACCTTAGAGTTCCAGGTAACAGTATTGGATCGTTCAAGAGAGCGAGATGACAAATGGGGTAACGATGTGTCTGATCGTGTGCAACAAGCATATGATCTGGTTGCAGCTGAAGCCAAGTATCATCGAGCATGTGCCCAATCCTTTTTTCAGAACAAGTATGAGGGAATTTCAACTGAAAATATTCGACAGGAAGCATTTCAGAATCTTTGTAAGTTTCTCGATGATAGTGATGAATGCCAATACTCAGTTCAAGAGCTTTCAGATTACATGGCCACATTTCTGGAAGGGAGGGAGGGTTTCTCACTGAAGCATCTCAAGCGCAAGCTCAAGGATCATTATGGTGATGATCTAGTTATAACCAGCATCAAAGGAAAGTCCAGTATCGTGAGTTTCCGTGACTCGGCAAACAAAATACTTCATGAAAAGTGGAACAGTGATAGAGTGTCAGATGCTGAGAGCCAAAGCGATCGCATAATAGATATGGCTGCTTCCATCATCCTCAACGATATCAGACTAACAGTGTACAACCGTGAAGAGTACTCAACATTAGATGGAACTGAGAATGGAGACACATTAGTACCAAGGTCGCTAAAGCGTTTCATACACAATGTAGTGGACAGCAAAGACAAAGGTCACACGGTTTCAAACAGGAAATGCACCTCAATAGCACATGCCATCATATCTGCTAGTAGGCCCAGGTCATTTGTTTCACCAATATTGTTGGGAATAGCTGTGTATATACACCGGAAGTATGGCTCACGTGAACTGATAGACATCTTGAGCAGCATGAGCTTTGCTGATGATTATAAAGAAGTACAGCGGTTTGAACAAGCCCTCATGTCAAATGATGAACCATCCTATCACCTGGGCGGTTTTACCCAGTTCGTGTTTGACAATGCCGACTTCAATGTAGCGACAGTGACTGGTCACAACACTTTCCACAACATGGGAGGAATCGCTTGTGTTACTCCGCCTGGGGTCGTGGATACTTCACCCATCAAACGTTCAGTGAAATTGCAATTGGCTGACAAAGTTGGAGCATTTGGACATATTCCGATAAAGACATACAGCAAACCTGCTGTTCCTGGCTTGCGGTCTGTTGTAATAGGTCCCCTCGAGAAACCTGACCAGGAGCTCCCGTCTCTCCGATCCGCAGTTGCCATAGACTCCCTCTGGGTAGCTGGCTATGTTCTAGAACTAGACTTGTGTCCTTCATGGAGTGGTTTCATGAAAGTGGCCATGCAGAGTGACCAGTACGAGAGGACGAGAATAGAAACTCTGCCCTTCATCAATTTGGACCCCTCCAATCCGAGTACCATCTACACTGCACTATGCTTTGCACAGTCACAATGTGAAAAGCATAACTTGAGAATATGTACAGTAACATTTGACCAGCCCTTGTACATCAAGGCAGCAGAGATTGTAGCTTCTTCGCAAGACCTAGACAAAGTAATCGTCCGTCTTGGTGGATTTCACCTCCTCATGTCATATCTTGGCAGCATAGGCCACATCATGGACGGGAGTGGGCTTGCAGAGCTATGGGAGACAGTGTACGCCAAAGGGTCTGTCATACATATGCAATCTGGTCATGCATTTTCCCGTTCTCTCCGTGCACACATTCTTACTGCAGCTTCCCTCATTGGCGTGTTGATGGGCACACCTGGCATCTTAGACAGCATAGATAAGGACTACTTAGCGAATCTTTATGGTGCACTTCTAAACCAGGACAAGAAGGCAACTGATGTAGCTGAGGAGGAGTGTGTCAAACAGTTAAGTCAGATCATTTCACAACTCCTTGACCAGACAGCAGGACAAAGTAGGACAGGGAAGCTTTGGGTGCAGTATATCCGACAAGTGTCTCTTCTGCAATGTTTCATTCGAGCTGAAAGGACAGGGGACTGGAAGCTCCATCTCAGCTGTGTGAGGGAAATGATACCACATTTCCATGCTGCAGGACATCTTCACTATGCCAAATCTGCCAGGTTGTATTTACAACAGATGGAAGCCCTAGAGCAAACCATGCCAGGAAATGAATATACACAATTCGCAGAAAAGGGATACTTCACCATCCGCCGTGTGGATTCATTCTGGGGTGGGAACTTCTCTGATCAGACCATTGAGCAGTTCCTGATGCGGCAGCTGAAAACATCTGGAGGAATGACTCATGGACGTGGAATCACAGACAGTACATTGGCAAAGTGGGTTCATGCACTTCCTCGCTGTATTCCTATCTGTGATGAACTGGAACAGTTCACCGGAGTGCACACTGGTACGTCAGAGCAACATAAAGACATACGGCAAAGTACCAGGTCAAGAGACAATAAAGATAGATGCATCTTTGTTAGATGGCTGCAGGCACATCCACCATTTACTGGATATGAAACTGATTGCCTGGTCTCCCTGTCAACTGGCATCGTCGCTGACTCATCTGTCAATTGTGATAAAGCAGTAGATATCGGCCTAGCAGCGGCATCCGAAATGAATGGTATAAAGTTCACAGATATCAAGCTACATCGTAATGACAAGGTGAAGACCATTGGTGCCAAGAGTAAGACGGTGAAAATCAGAGGACAAAGCACAGAGGTCAACCCAACACTACTGTTCAACAGAATCACATGTGTCCTGAAAGACAGCACTGAGATGGAGTCGTTCTTGGCTTATGAGCTTGCTCCCCAGCCTCCTTCCCTTTTCAAAGGAGGCGTGATGCGGAAGCCAACAAAGAGTTCGCTGGGTCTCCTGCTGAAGTCGTTCACTAAGCAATCCAACCTGCCAGAAAATGGTCTCTTTGTTTTAGATGGTGGTCACCTACTGCAATCAGTTATTTGGCCACAACCGTCAACCTACGCTGATGTTGTTAAGTCGTACATTTCATACATTCTTAAGCATTATGGAGCTCATTCGACGGTGGTGTTTGATGGATATGGAAGTGCAACTTCGACGAAGGTAGCTGAGCAGAGACGAAGAGCCCAGAAATGTACCTCTAGTGACATCATATTTGATGATAATATGCCAACAACCACAACCCAAGCTGCTTTCCTAGCCAACAGCAACAATAAGATGAGACTTATACAAACTCTACGTGACAACATGCTCATGGCTGGTATACGTGTCAAGCAAGCAGAAGCAGATGCCGACACCCTGATTGTCTCCACGGCACTAGCAGTAGCAGAGTCAGAACAGGTGCCAGTTGTTGTCGTAGGTACGGATACAGACCTACTGGTCATGCTAGTTGCTAGGGCAACCACTTCCACAGATATGCACATGCTATGCCGCAGTAATCCTGTCACGGTCTTCAACATTCATGAAATTCAGCATGCCATAGGCGACACTAGAATTCACCTGATGTTTCTTCATGCTGTGACAGGATGTGATACGGTTTCTGCAATCTACCGTCAGGGCAAGCGTAAAGCTTTCAATATGGTCCACAAGAAACAGGACTATGACTTGCTTGATACCTTCACAGACAGTGGAAGCACCCATGATGAGGTCAAAAGAGCTGGGGAAGCCTTCATCCTTAAGCTTTATGGGGCCAGCAGATTTGAATCTCTTGATGACTACCGTCACATTGCATACAAGCGGGCAATCGGCCGCAGTTCTCTGAGTTCATCCTTTCAGCTAGAAAGTCTACCTCCAACTAGTGCTGCAGCAAAGCAGCATTCATACCGCACCTATCTTACAGTCCAGGAATGGATGGGTAACTCTTTACCTCCAACAGAATGGGGCTGGCGATTTCAGGATGGAACTCTTACACCTGTAGAGACAGACATTGCTGTGGCACCCGACACTTTGCTGAACATGGTAGCATGTGGGTGCAAACCAGATGGTTGCAGAAGCATGACATGTAGCTGCAAGAAACTTGGACTCTTCTGTACCTCAATGTGCAGTAAATGCAGTGGCCTCAATTGCAACAATACAGCACCAACATTAATAGATCCCAATGATGATGATATTGTGGCTGTTGCCCCAACTTCAGAGGACATTAACACTGGAGATTCAGCATCTGACGAGGAGGATGATGACTAATGCAACTTAGAAGTATACTAAGTTTGTGCACGCGTAAGGTAAAGAAATTGTTGATCTATCAATATTTGAGCTGCTCATGGACAATGGATAAATTAGGCCTAAATATTGCATTTCTCAACCTCAAATATGTATAGAAAACTTATGTTTCACAATCGTCTGGATGCAGCATAGTATCGACATCACCTTGCATATTTAAAGAGCCTGTGAAAGATGTCAATACATAACTTTATGAATCTAAATGTCTAAAGAATCATCACAGGATGTTCCGACAACGGTTTTGACCTTAAAGTCCATTCATTGTTTTCAAGAATGAACATATGAAGTAAAAAGCAAACTGGCGGTCATTTTGGATATCATTTATTAAATTCAACTGGAAATTTCGAATATTTAGATCTCTATCTTTATTTTTTGAGCTTTGTTGTTTCTTTAAAACAGGCATAAATAATTGCTTTACATTACTAATTTGAATTGTGATGAATGTACAAAATGGCGGGCATTTTGGGCGCCATTTTGGATTTTGATATGACCTCAAGTGGTTTTATTGGTACTTGTGTGTTTCAAAATCTCTAAATAAGTATTTTATCGGGTTACTTATGTCTCAAAACATATATTTAGACACTTAAAGTGTGTATTGGGGTTACCTAGTTTCAAATTTATGAGAAAAACAGGAAATGGCGGCCATTTTGGACGCCATCTTGGATTGCGGAAAACGCTCAAGGAGGATATACGAGGACTTTTAGTATGTTATTCTAGACATATTCCTGGAGCTATCCTGAAAAAATCAGCTTGTTATGGAAAATGTCCATGTTAAAACTAATGCTCTTGGCCTAGTTGGACCAACGTTGGCTAAACGTTGGGCCATGGCACATGGTGGGAAAGGGGTTGGCATAACGTTGGCCTGATGTAAATTTGTCGCTGCCGAGCCAACGTTGGTCCGCCGGCCAAAAAAACCTCGGCCACATGTTGGCCCCATGCACACTTGGCCCAATGTCGTATTGCTATCTGGATCAGGTTGTTGTTTATAATCTTGAGCTTTTGCAAATTCAAAGTTTTAAACTCCGACGTTCCCAGGTGAACATACCTATTGTGACATCCACCTGAAGGAGATTCTACACCTGGGCTTTGGTACGTCTGTCCTTTCCAAGTATCATGATTTGTGTTTTTGGAACGGGATCAAAATTCCTGTGAGGACTGAACATCTGCCATTGAATGACATTCATTTTGATGCCCAGCATTATTCTTTTACACCTGTGAAGACTTGTGTTCCCCCATAGTACAGCTCCTAAAAAACTGATATTTGTATTATCAGGGTTTGATTGTGGTAGGCACAGCCAACATTTTGAAATATAACTGAAATTGTATTTTGAGATGATTTGGTTATCTTCCTTTAAATTTATGATCACTTGCAATGAGCAGGATTGTTATGAATTGATAAACATCTTCTGACAGCAGTTAGAACAATGTTAAGCACACATTCACCTCACACCCCTATTATTGCAAAATGTTCTTCCAAACTCCATCTGTTTTGAGTTGGTGGCCTGCCAGGTAGCACCAGGTTTTTTTTCAACATTGGGCGAAACCAAAAATAACACATTTCCATGGCGATCATCACAGATAAGTTCCCAGTTTTGTATTGCACCCTGGGGTTTTCTGGAGGTGGCAACATAGATAGAAATCGAAAGCAGCCTACTTTTAATGTTTCTGTGCCGTGTTCTTCACCTTTGGTTGGGTTCTCAGCTTTTAACGAACACCCCCCCCCCCATGATCCCAATCTTTTTGTAAATCAAGTTAAAGAGTGAAATATTGAGTTTTATTTGTGGAGATGTTGTGGTATAGTGGTTTATTCACTTGTCTCTCAATCAAAGTATTGAGGGTTTGAATCCAGACTAACATCATTTGGCAAGGCATTAATCCATATTTGCCACTCTCCACTCAGGTGTAAAACGGGTACCTGGCAATTGCTGGGGTAACACTAATTACAGTGCCCTTAGGAAGAACAGTAATTATGCTTATGAGGCTTCCCTGGGTGAACAGAAATATTTTTATCATTAATACAACTTTTTTGTTGTTGTTTAACAATGTCATTCTTTGGCACAAACTAATTAGAAAGCACACATCTTGTTTCTTTGAGGGGATAAACTTTGGTTTATTTTTTGGGGGGAGTACAGTTGAATCTTGCATCAGTGGGAACCAACCAGAGATATGTTACCAATCTCCATGATATCATATGCTGACAGCTAGAAGGGTGTTAACTCCTTTAACTCTTGTAATTTTACACTAACACATAACACCCTTCTGGCTCTCAACAGATGGAATCCTTCATGCCATGCACCCTGTCCATATTGGATATGGATTGGAACAAATTGCCTTCTTATTCTCATACGACCAAGATGCCTTCCCGTGTCATATCACTCAATATCTACCAGCACATTTGGTTTAGATTAACATTTTCTGTTTGGAGCCGGAGGGGTGTTAAAGCCACACTGTCCTACTTGTAGCTACTTGCTCCCTCTATATAGAAAACAATGCCTAATCGGTGACCATTGGTCCCCCATGATCCTCTTTTTCTTGTGGTAATTTAGAGCTGAGTTGATGAGATAACCACCTGTCCAGTGACCTTGCAGGGTGGTCTAACCCCTCCTATAAACTAGTACAAATAAGCTTTAAATCATATACTTGAATACATGCAGAGTTAATGCCTGTTCTAGAGATGACAAGCTCTCATATTCTATTTTCCTCCACTTTTTCATCCCCTTCTCCTTCTTCTTCTTCTTCCAATGAATCTTGCCAGTTTGAGACATAGCCTTGAATATAAGTGGTTCTGAAAACATGACAAAGTGAGTAGGTGTGGATGATATTTATTAGAAGTCCCTCTGGTATATGTGGGGGAGGGGGTGGAGGGTGGAGACAAATACCCCCCCCCCCTCCCTCCCTGGATATCATGCCAATACATTGTAAATGTTGAATGGGTTTTCTTGTCATGTTATTGCAAAATGTCTGTGTATTGGCACAAACTGTTCTCATTTAACATTGAAAAGAATAAGTGAAACATGACACAGTGAATACCTGTAGAAGAAAACCCTAATCCAACAATAGATCTAGTAAACAACAGTCTATTGTGACTGTGCAGGTAACTGTCAACTGTTACCAGTCTAAAGTTTGATTGCAAATAACTGTCCACAATACAGAGTGTAAACATAATTGGGCGCTAATGACATCTGAGTTAAATCTTTCGCTTGTCTGAGAAGAAGAGTGTAATCTTAAACGCCAAGGTGTAAAATGTTTCTTTTGTTCTGATTGTATTCAGTGCTTATTTTCATTATTGAGCTGTCATTCAACTCTGTTGTAAACCACTGAAAATGGTCATTAGATATACATAACAGTATATAAACATTTAGGAACTTTTTAATATTGCATCACACTGTGAAAAATGTAAGGTTGAAAAAAAAAACTGAGGGGACCATTAAAATGAAACCAATGCAAAGAGTCATTAGATATATGTAACAGTATGTAAACAATTAAGAACGTTTTAATATTGCATCACACTGTGAAAAATGCAAGGTTAAAAAAAAAAACTGAGGAGACCATGAAAATTAAACCAATTCAAACACTCATTAGATATATATATGTAACATTATGTAAACATTTAAGAACTTTTTAATATTGCATCACACTGTGAAAAATGCAAGGTTGAAAAGAGTAAGCAAGACACGAATGGAAACGGGATGAGATTCGTTCTGTTAAATAACTTATTTCTGTCTTGAGATAGAACCTAAATTACAGGGCGTGTCATATAATATGTTTATCTTAAGTAGATATAAACATTTAAGAACTTTTTAATATTGCATCACACTGTGGAAAATGCAAGGTTAAAAAGAGTAAGCAAGACACAAATGGAAATGGGATGAGATTCGTTCTGTTAAGTAACTTATTTCTGTCTTGAGATAGAACCTAAATTACAGGGCGTGTCATATAATATGTTTATCTTAAGTAGATGTTGATATATTAAGAAATTGATAACAAAGCTCTCGTCCCTGATTTTGATTGCTGTAGAATCAGTATGATGCCTGTGTTTGTATTCTTGATTTGAAAGCAATGATGATAAATACTTATGTTGTGTGGACAATTTTGCATGTCAACTTTATGTATGTAGCATTACATTCTCATTCATATTAGGAATATTCCTAAAGTTTAAACATGTGTCAGAGAACAATTTGAGATCTTATTGAAAAATGACTAACTTAAAGACCAAGGATAGCTATTTTTCATCAACACTGTTGAGGCATTTATTTAAACATTTGCCACAATGAAATGTAAGATACACATGAAAATTTAAAACCATGGGTCGAGCCAGTAATAATTATAAAAATTGAATTGGAAATTAAATGCTTTGGAATGAAAAGAAGATGGAGCATGTGGTTAGGATAACAATTATTAATCTTCGCTTCTTTTTTCTTCTCTTTCTCTAGCTACCTGCAGTGTTGGAGTATGCTTCAATGGAGGCACCTGTTCTGGTGGCTACTCCCAGATGTGCCGCTGTCAACCTGGATTCCAGGGACCCAGGTGCCAATATGGTAAGTCAGCCCCACCCCCTCACACCCCTCCTTCTCCCTTACACCCCTCCTTCTTCTTCACACCCATTCCTCTCCAACAATTTCTTCCCCCTTTTGACCATGCATTTTTTGCTTTGTGACTTTGATCATCTTTGTTCACTCATAATTCTGTTTTTGAAGCTCATCTATCATCAGGGCTTCTGTAATTAAAGAAGAAAGAAAGAAGAAAGAAAGAAACAAGAAAAGAAAAGGAAGGGGAAAAAGAAGAAGAGAAATTTGTTTTATTGATGTGTTCCATAGATATCATTTTATCTCTTTACAATCTAACATTTAAGCTTATGACAGTAGAGTAATTAGACACACAAAAGTGGTCAAAGAACTTGAGTGTATATTCTCTAAATGAAACTGAAATTCATCATTTTGAGCACATAAATTTAACAGGGATGCATTAAATTGATTTAAACGAAAGGCCATTTTAGGAAATGCCTTGTCCTTAATTCCTGAATAACAAACATAAATGTTCAGTACGTGGAAGTCCACTTTGTTTGTTTGTTTTATTTATTATCCAAGGTTCAACATATCAGGAATGGTAGATCGGGATGGTTATGTTTTTATTTAATTAAATTTCAGCACATAAAAATTACACGATGATGGATTAATTTGATTTCAATGAAAGGCCTTAAATCCTGAATAACAAACATAAATCTTCAGTATAAGGAGGTCAACTTTCAGCCTGTCAATAATGTAAGACCGGAATTGTTAGGTTTTGATTTGATTAAATTTCAGCGCATAAAAATGATACAATGATGCATTATATTGAATTAAAGGAAAGGTCATTTTCAGGAAATGTCATATCATATCCTTAAATCGTGAAAAACAAACATAAATCTTCAGTATATAGGGAGGGCCACTTTCAACCTGTCCAGAACGTTAGACCCTGTTCGTTAGGTTTATATTTAATTACATTTCAGCACATGAAAAAGATACAATGATGGATTATATTGCATTGAACGAAAGGCCGTTTTAGGAAACTTTGCATACTTAAAATCCTGAAAAACAAACATAAATCTTCAGGATAAGGAGTTCCACTTTCTTGAATATTAGACAAGTCTGATTTATGTGACCTGATTAAATGTCAAGTTTAGAAACTCCTGATGGAATAATACTTAATCTACTGGGAACAAGAAGGAAGTTCTCGCTATGATTAAAGGATATGGGTGGATGCCCTTCTTGCACTCAAGAGATACTATACTATATACCTGTTAGCACTGTGGTAGGTAAAAGCAAGATCAGCAAATTCCAACTGAGGTGTTTCCTTCTGAACTTGATTTGTTTAGAAATGTGTTTCAATTTCAAGCTCTAAATATTTGCTCTGGGGAGGGTCTTTTAAGTGGATCGTATTAGAGAATGACTCTCGAGGTGCACATTACTGTTAGTGTCCCCCTGAAACATGAAATCCTGGAAGACTTTTTTTTCTTCTTCTTTCTTTCATCTTGGGTTTATATTTAGAAGGGGGCTGAGAAGGGTCTATCTTATGAAAGCTTAGTTTGACAGTCCTACATGTAAAGGTCCATTCCCATTAGCCAGAAATAGCTCAAGCTTAAGATTAGTTTAGATTAGATTTTAGACCGATCAGTAACAGAGCTGCTTTTTGAAAAATGTCTGAAATCGAAATTCCCTGTCTCCATTGAACTGGGTTGATCCCTTGAGAAATCCCTTGATTGAGGATAGCTCAAAGAATATTTTCATTGAGAGTGTATCTTCAATGGCGTGTCAGTTTGCTAATTGGCCAAATAGGCTATTTTGCGAACAAACTATAGTTTGAACAGAATAGAAAAAACAGTTCTAGTCAATATCCAAATTGAAAGAAATAGCCCCCCATTTTTCTCTTAAGTGTGAACCATTAATTAGCTTTTGTGTTAGTTGTGCTCATAGCCTAATTTACAAAGATCAGAATTAGGGAACTAATTTGAAAACTTGGGCCAATGACGACGAGCCTTATAATGGGGCTTGTATGGAGCGCAAGATTAAGTTTGGATCAGAATAAACAGACAGGGGGTAAGCTACCGTACTTGATGTACTTGATACACCACGGACCATTTGGCAGTACGCTTTGTGCCGAAATGACAGATGTGCCCTGCAGAGGTTTGGGGAGAAATGTTTATGGTATTACCAATGGAAAATATGGGGATTAGGAGAGAAGATGGAGAGGAGAGGGAATTGAAGGGGTGAATGTCATGATGCATGAGGAGAGAGAAAGAGAACGAAAAGATAGACAGACAGAGGGAGGGAGAGAGAGGAGACAGGGAGGGAGGAGAAGGGAGGATGAGAGAGTGAGAGAATGAATGGGCTTCTTGAAAGGATTTTGCAGAAAGATATCAATAATTGTGGAGAGGGGATTGGAGAAAGGGAATCAAAAACAGAATATAAGTGAAACAAAACAAAGGAAAAATTGAGACAATATGTGTCACATTTTAGGTAGGATGAGGGGGTGGGTGTTTGAGAAATATAAGAGATGAAGAAAAATAGCGAAGGAGGGTGATCAAAGAAATAAAACAACACACTGAGAAGGGGGTAAGGAAGTAGCCATGGAGAAGGGGACGAACGAAAGATGGCTGACACACGGCTTATTTTCCAATCGTCCAATAATCTCTCAGCGATGCCTGCCCTGCCGAGTATTCAAAACAGAGGGAGGGCTTGGTATTCAAACAAAAGCAAAGCGGATCAAAGTGCTTTCATCAATAGCTCAATATTTTGAAAGCAACCTGACCCCAGAGCCTAGCCAAGAAGCTCCCAATCCTTTCTCTTCTGAATGGTCTGTTGACAGTACTTACAAAACCGAAGCAATTTTTAAACCGATCTTGGGCTACTTGTAAGAATATAAGCTCAGCGGATGAAAGCACGAAGCTGAAACCATTTTTAAACCTTTCTGGGGCTACCTCTAAGAGTATAATCTAATCGGATAAAGGCATGAAGGCAAAGTAGTTATCTGTTTTCATATCGTAGAGCAGGATATGAAGGATAAATATTGTCAAAGTGAAAATTTTATTTCAAATCTCGGAAGCTTAGCTGCCAGGCAGGTGAAGGAATTCATGTAGGCCATACGGAAAACTTCCCTTTAACCATCATTTCTAGGGGCGAAAGTAAGAGTCCATTGTTTCAAAATTACTGAAGTTATAACACGTCTTTTGAAATTGCAGGGTTTACAATTTCATTACATCTTTTGATCATTTTGTATTAAGTTGGGCTAGGGTCTTAACCTACTACAAAACTTCCTCTCATATGATGAAAATGAGAAAACTCAGAATGAACAACAAAGTGAAAAGAAATTTTACTATTTCAGTTCTTGATAATACAGTACATACTTCTGAAGTATTGAGCAATTAGATGATACATATTCCCATGTGCACTGGTAAATACAGTTTTTATCACAAAGAAAAAAAGGAAAGGAGATATTACTTGAGTTTTGTGATTGGTCTATTTCGGAAGGGACAAAGGAATTAAACTCTTGTAGTGCTCACATGAAAACCTATTTAAAGCAGTCCGTAAACCAAGCAAGTTCATGTTGGGGACAAGCCGAACTGTCGTACTGCTCCTGGAAGGTATCCCCATTAGCGGCTGAAAGGTGAATTAGCAGCGGTAAAAGAAATCAGGTGAGATGATTATCAGGTAGCTCTGATATCTATTTACCTGATACCTGGACAAGTTTGGTAAAATTGATGATCCTGTAGAAGGCCTGATGACTGAATACTGTTCAGTTGATGCTTGGAACATTTTTGATGTGCCTGAGAATTAATCAATTCAGATTTTTATCTTTGAGATTACTTCGAACTTTGTGGTCTATTTTTTGTTGAATTTAATTTTGTATCGGTTTAAAAAAGCTTTTGTTGACAGTTCAATTGTAAGAATTTGAAGTTAACAAGTGCTCTTCTACTCTCACTGTGTACATCATATTCCTATAACTGGCAAATAAAAGATTTGTTCTAAACTACGGTATGTATGATTATAGACAGATATTCTTTAGGATGGATTATAAAAAAATTGATGTAAAAAAGACACAGCTATTTTTATGCAGGTATTTATTTGATGAACACTACTAATTACCAAATGTGTATTTCACTTCTTCAAGTCAATCATCTTAAGTGTAAGAGTAGTGATTTTATGAAACCATGTCTGTCTAAAATACTTTGTGATTGAAAACGTCTTTTATAATGGATCTCTTGTGCCTCATGTTGGCAGGCAGTACCAGGACATTTGATGAAAGTGACATTCTGCACGTCATCCTTATTTTCCGTCCTCAAAAACAACTTTTTTGATAATTCAACCAACCTGAGAAAATACCCCAGAACTGCTATGCCTGATGAGAGGAACCACATGTAGCCTTTAACAAAACATGGACTGCATTTTTTCACCCCGGGCCATTTTCTTTTCGACTTCCACCCCCCCTCTCCCGCCCTCTTTCGTGAGGAATAATACAAGAATTTGGAGAAGGGATGTTGTCACGAAACAGCTTAGCCATGAATGTAGCTAGCTCGCCTTCTTTCATTCATGGCAGCTCGCTTAATCTTATCCTTTGGTAAATATGTGAGAAAATGTGTGTTTGGCTTGCATTGTCCCATTGTTGAAGACATTTAATGGATAAAACTCGGCTGTTAAGCTTCATCCTCGGGCCAACTCCACTCAACAATTGAATGTTCCATTTATGGTTTTTGCTCTTATAAAACATTAAGAGAAAAGTGAAGGCATTGCAATTTTTATTCACAATTTGATGGGTGGGTGTGTTAAAACGAAGCTGGATAAGGTTAGAATTTGATAGAAATTGCAAAAAGTAGTTGCTGTAATGGTGACCATTAGGAAATAGTTAAGGTCTAAAAGCAAAAACCTCCATTAGAATTATACTATCAAAACTGTGCAGGACTTTTTCAGTTTGTGGATAATATTGTAGCTCCAAATAATTAAGAACTCTTGGATACAATTACAAATATTCATCGCTTTCTTATGCTTTATCAGATTTTGCTCAAACTTTCACTGATTTATTTCTCTCATTTTTCTGCCTTTATTAAAACCAAGCGAATATTATGTAGTCTTTCCATTTAAGGGAACACACCCTAATGAGGGATGCTACCGCAACCTCACTTCACCCCAGCTCGTCCACCCAAGAGGGGGCAAGCTAGCACCCCTCCTTGCGATAGGATGTCAATCCTTGACTGAGTGTTTGTGTTTTAAACGACCCCAGTAATCCTACTCCAACTCCTTCACTTCATGCACCATCCTCCAGGCTTATAATTTGTGGTTTCTTTGAAAAAATAATAAAAGCAAAACCACCATCCTTTTGGATGTTAAGTGTGAAATTTGAGAGTTTTAACCCCTTTCCGACTTCCAAAATTCATGGTATAGTTAAACCATTACCGTACAGCGATATGATATGTAATTAAATGTTTCCAACTTCAACATCGTATATGAAAATGTAATGAACACAACACCATGTTTTGGGGTCCTTTGAACAAAGACAAAGTAGAGAATTAGGGTCATCTGCTCATCTATTAAATGTCTTAACATGACATACAAAACGTATAACTGGGTGGAGCTCATCATGTGCAAACTGATGATCAGCCAGTGTCATGTCAGCTGTTCTTTTTTAATTTAGTTTCTTCACATATTGCTTCTTTCTACAGACAGTTCCCCCTTTCCGTGCTGTGTGTTGGCCCCTCATGCTTTCTTTATACGTTTCTTTATACAACGTTGCTTTATACACCGTTTCTTCATGCAATGTTTCTTTATACAACATTCCTTTAAACGTTTCTTTATACGCGTTTCGTACCATATACCTCTGGTCTGAACAGGCAGTAAGTCGGATCAGAAGAGAAACAAAAACTCGGTACTCTGGGACCACTTGACACAAACATCCCACCCGATGATGTATACAAACATTGCCTGATCATAATCCAAACAGCCACCCACATCTTACAAAAGAGGAGGGGTACAACTACCTGAGGTGCATGAAAGGGGGCAAAAGCCTCTAATCCCATGACGCTAATCCTGTTAGGGATAATAGAACACTTATGGGATGATCAGCGGCTTAGGATTTGGAAGAACTGGCTCCTTTTGACAGGTCTCAATGTCAATGTCCTTGGGAGGACAATCGAGGGCAATTCTAGAGACCAGGAACCGAAAAGTTGACCCATTTTATAATCGTAGGGTAGCGAAGACAAAGAATCCTTTTGGTTAACCTGATGAAGATCTGTTAATGACTCTTGAAATCTAAGCAAATGAATACAGGAAGAAAATTTCCTTGTTTTTTCAACCTAAACTCTGATATAAAAATACGATATTCTCTAAACAAAATTAAGTTCTTACATTTTTCCATAAGTTTGTCCTCTTATCTAACTCTGTCAGGGGCTTATATGGTTACAACAGCCCAGATTCTGTTTAGGATACTTTTGGATTTATAAGGCATGATTTTCTGCTTGAAATTATTGTTAAGACAGGTTTAATGAATTAAGAAGTTTGGAATCGTTTGAAAAGTTTTCTTTTAAATCAAAAGGAGCATTGTAAATCAAGCCTTGATTTAAAACTTGCATGATAATATAATGCATTTGTTATGCGCCATCGATCTAGTAAATTATTCTGAGGCGCAGAGGGATCCCGAATATTACCCTGGCTTTAGCAGGGCTGCCATTATGGTGCTCCAGCATTTCAAGGAATTAATTCCTGCCAGGTACCCATTTACTTCACCTGGGTTGAGTGTGGCAAATGTAGTTGTGATACATGTTTGAGAGCCTTTGGCAGTGCAGGGGTTAAACATCCCAGGTGATATTTAATTTGAGGTGTCTCTCCTTCAGGGGCTTATATTGAACAGTCAATCTCTATCACTTTTCAAGAATCATTATAACAGTGCCTGGCATGCTTCACCGAGCTGTGACTTTCATGGTTAAAAAATGAATAACAAGGACTCCTGATCCATTCTAATTAGAGTAGATTACTCATCCAGGCTCATCCCTAAATCATGTTGAAGGTATTTGGCAGATGTTGCTCGTAGTTACGCAAAATTATTTTCCTACATTCCCTAAGCTTTTTCCTTTTTGGTTGTATGTTTACATTTTGTATGCAGATTTTTTTCAATGATTACTGTAATACCAGAAACATTTGCATAAATGATCTGTCTGCATAATTTCAAGAGTGGCAAAGATTTGTTTTTCATGCTGCAAAATCAGAGAACCACAACCTTACACAACATTTGTGTGGTTCTTGCAAGTTTCTTGTTAGAAAGTCACTGTTGTTTACAAACCATGTTAGTTTCAAGCTGCAAATTTGCTGGATTTGAGGGGTAAAAGTGGATAAAGCATTTCACTTTGAAGTTTTTGTCTTGCAATTTGAAGCCCATGACTGCAGAGAAAGAAAAGCAGTACACATCCATTTATATTGATTCCAAAATGGTAAAAACAGGTTCTAATTCTAAAGAGCATTCGATCGGTGATTAAACATCTTCAGAAACACTATTAATGTTGCCAAGGAGAAAATTCCATTAACCGATGCCTTGAAAGTTTGTTTTTCTGAGTGAAAAATTGTGATAAATTACCTCACGAAACCTCAGTACCTTAATTAGGTCTACTCAAGTATTGGTAAAGCACCCCGCCCCCCCCCACTCAGTGGTATTTAGGGTACGCGTATGCTTGTTCCCTCTTTTTGAAAGCACCCCCTATCTGAGGACTGCCAACATTTCCGAACCCCCCCCCCCTTTCGCGGGCTTTTCCTGCCTTGGAGACCCCCCTAAATACGGAAAAATGCTCAATGTACCCCCCTAAATTCAAAATAATTTCTCAGGAATCCAAAGAGATGAGAGAAAAAAAGAAAAAACACCCCCCTTTTTAAAGAAATCTCTGGGTGAAAAGTCAAATACACCCCTTTTTTTACAATTCTCGGGCCGGACTTTGTCGCACGAAAAGTACCCCTTTACCAGACATTTTGGTAACACGCATGCAGTCATTCCGACCCCAGAGTGAGGGGGGGGGGGGGCGGGGTAAAGTACAGTAGCACTTTTATCATATTACCTCTCTTCTCTATCTGTGTCTGCAAGAATTTTGCAAACAGATGCAATTTCTATATTTTACTTTTTTTGGTCACATTTAAAGAAAATATTTCATTCTGTATATAAATGCCTAAATTGCTGACAGTGAATTGCTGTTTGTACCCATATGCATGCAGGATATGTAACTATGTGAATCTGCTTTGATTTCACTTTTCAGGCATCAGGCAAAGGTGGGGGGGGGGGGGGGCATGAGCAAGTGTTGAAAAATAGGGGGGGGGGTGGACAGTAAGTAAAGATAAAAGGTATAGGGAGAACAGAAGAAAGGAGAAGATAAACGTTATAGAATTTCCCATTGGTTAGTTTAGGCCTCAATAAGGCTCTTAACTTAGACAATCACTTCTTGCCCTTGGAATAGGAAAGATGGGCAGGTGAATATTTAACTAGCACATCCTTTCAAGGGGTTTTCCCTGAAAATGTCAATGCCGAAGACCATCAAAATTTTGACATGAAAATGAGGAAAAGGAGGCCCTTTTTATTGTTAAAACCACAACAGGTGCATAATCACTCCCATTATAGAACTTTATTGCTCTATAGTATAGTTGAAAGCAAGATGATTTACCTTGTTGCTCCTAAAAGGTCCTCGCTCTTTTGAAAGTGCATCCTCTGTATTAAAACAGAATCAACCAGGAAAACAAAGATTCAAGGGACTTTTTTGTCCTTAACGTTATTTAGATTTTTTTTCCCTAGATGTATATGTTTTCTGTTAATTCAACGGAAAACATTGAAAGGTAAAGAGACCTTAACAAGTGCATTGGGCTATTTAGTTGTTTATTAAAGGATGTTAAGTTGAAATCTTCAGTTTTGCATTTGCATAAGTTGGTAATTATGTATGAAGATTTTAGCGGAAACATGAAGAGGGCCTTGTTATAATGTCCTCGATCCCTGATACATCACAGTGATGCAGGAAATCCAATCCTTTCATGGAGCACCCAAGATAGGGCCTTAGCTTCCGTTTTTTTCTTGGGAGGGGGGGGGGGGGTACAGGAGATCTTTCTTGATAAAGATAGTGCCTGTATGCTTTTTGCCAACATGGAGCTGTTTATTCTGGAATCGCCAGAATTATTCAAATTAGATGAGACCTTACAGAGCTATATGGGGAGAGATTGATGAAAAAGGAACCTATTTTATCTTCAGTCCTGCACCCTCAGTTTAGAGTCTAACCCCATACTGGAAGGAACTTCCACCCCTTTCCCACACAAAATCTAGGGGTCTAGAGACCCAAAATCATCCCTGGAGGAACTCAAAATAGACAAATGAAAAGATAAAAGCAGAGAAAGAGAAATTAGAGGTGCAGAGGCAGGGATGAGGCAGAAAATCAGTCAAGTATCTCTCTTTTTTCATAAATGTCCCCAACACAATTTCAAGGAAGATAAAAAAGATGGAGAGGAATTATTTAGTTGACTTTAATGAAGAATAATCAGTAATCATTTATGATTATAATATTGGTGTGCATCTCTGCATGCAGTTTTGTGTATTTTGTTAGAAGGCTGGTAGGAAAGCTACAAAAGAGAGACAGAGAGCGAGTTGCATATCATCGTCTGTACACCTGTGCAACAGAAGTGCCGTCTCTCTCTCTCTCCAGATGCGATATATTTGCGGAAGAAGAAGAAAAAAAAAAACGTTATGTAAAATTGTCACCTTAGTTTCCATTCACACCATGTGTGGGCCATCCTCCATGTCCGGTATCGATTGCTCTGAAGAGGAAGAACCAAGATCCTTCTCTTACCGGTTTATATGCATTCCATCTACATCTGAGATTTACAGTTCAAGTTAGGTCTAATCTCTAGCTTATTTTTATAGACTTTCTGCCGTTTTATGAAACAGACTCTAGCCAGAAACTGATGTGGTTATATAGGCCTTGTGGCGAATAACTTATATTTCTTTAACTACAATTACCCTGGATATAATATTTCACGGATAAGTCTATCCATTGCTCAATCTGTAGGAAAATAATGACAAACCCTTCTTCTACAAGGGGGTAATTTTTTCTTCTTTAGTCCCACATACTCTAATTTGAGTGCTGTTTGAGGCTACCGAATGTGCACCCTCTTGCACTCTGGATGTATTTCCATCGTCTTGCATGTGGCTAAGATTGTGTCTGAACATTTAAGCCATGACTTCCTTCCCGCCACTCGCTTGTCATCGCCCCTGCATGTCACAGATGGTTTCTTGTCATTCGTCGTCCGTGGTGCTGGATGGGATTGGACTAGCTCCTAGTTTGCAGGGCCCGTTCTCATTAGCCCGAGTTTTCAGAAATCCTACTAATTGTGATCTAGGGAAATCAGCCTCATGACTACCACTAGCTCGAGCAAATTGGCAGTGAATTTTATAGAAAATAGTTGGCTTATTTCACCTTTACACTTGTGATAGTAGCTTTAGGTGTTATTAACCCATTGTTAATAGGTGGTGGTCCCTGTCTTCAGTTTTGGGGAATGAGAAAATTCAGGAGTCCACAGGTTAAATAATCCATCAATAATGTTTGCCCAATTTGCAGGGTATAGGCAGTGGAGACCACTCAACTTTTCATGTAGTCTGTTGAGAGACAGAAGGGCAGTAACCCTGTGTGTTAAATGATATGAGATAATGCCTTGTGGCTCTGAGCAGATGGTATGCAACCCGATTAACCCTCTGACTATGGGAACCGTGTAGCTCCTGTATAAAAGCCTATGGGAATTAAACAATTCAGTAGTCAACGGGTTAAGTTAATTTCCTCAAGCATACCGGATCGCTCAACTTGGGCAAATGGGCTAACAAGATAATAATAATAATTTTAATAGGCATTTAGCGCCGTCTATCTAGAAATTCTATTCCGAGGCGCATTTATTATTATTACTCCGGCTTTAGCCTATCTGCCATACAGCGTTCTAGCATTTAACAGAATTAATTCCAGCCAGGTACCCATTTACCTCACCTTGGTCGAGTATCGCAAATGAAGATTAATGCCTTGCCAAAGATAGGAACTTCAAACTCAGACAGTTTCTCCCAAGAAGCCCTGGTCGTTCTCAAACTCGAGCTCGTTCGGGCTAATGGGGATGCGCTAGAGCTCTTCACGTTAAGCCGGCTCGTGTTTCTCGTTATCTGAAATAGCTGGATGGTGGATATAAGGATAGACGTAAAGCAGGAAGGAGCGGAAGACATGATGGCAGCAGGGCTATTTCAGTCTCTTGAGATCCCCCTTCTTGGTGCATATGTATCCAGGGCAGTCAAAAATCAATCCGCGATCTGAGAAGGGTAAAGCCCTGGAAAGCTCAAAATAGCTCCAGGAAAATTGATGAAATGTATTGCCCTCAAGGAAATCTCACTTTTTTAAGAAAAAAAAGTCAAGAGAGACAGGTCCTGGAGAACAATAGTGTTAATTTCACATCCGCTCAAATTTGGACAAGCATTGTAATGTATGGCTTGCCCCCAATACTATTTATATGGGTTTTTTTTTTCATAAAGAGAATTCAACCTCTCCAGCTTGCTTTTTGAATTAAACAACACATTTTGAGAAACAAATCTTTTTTTAAGCTTGGTGATTCATTTATGTGCCTATGTATCATACAAGGTAATTGTCAATTAGTTGCACACAAAATTTGCGAACAAATATCTTTGCACTAATTTATTTTAGATTATAAGAACAACCAGTGCTCTTAAGGATATTAGAGAAAAATCATGTCATCCTAATTATATCCCAAGGACACAAGCATAAACGTGTTGAATAAGAAATGGAAAATTGAGGTTATTTCATGTACTAACATTTCAAAATGGCCACCAGATGGAAACACTCTTCAGGATACATTAGTGTTGGGACATGAATGAATAGACTGGATATCTGTAAAGTGTGCAACATTCTAGTTGTCCTTGAATGAACCTAGCCGCTCATGATATATCTTTATCACCTGTCTTAAACTACAGCCCATTAATGTTGGCTAACTTCAGCCTTGTTTTTGCTGTTAGTCTTCTTTATGCCTCCCCATAACCCTGTTAAGAACATGTAGAGCCAATATATCGTATTCAATGTTCATCTATTGATAAGTGTTTACAGCCAAGCAACTTAGACACTGAATGCAGGACTTATGGAACACCAAAACTGTTCATTTGTGCTCAATTCATCTACTTTAGATGTTGAGTCATTTTGTAGTATTCAATTTGTGCACATTTCATTGTGATAATTTCATTCACTCCCTTTACTAAAACAAAATTAAATCCATTAGAAACATACAGTGTCAAAATCTTCTTTAATGTTACAGATTTTTGTTTCTTCTCTGAAACTAAAAATAGTCCCAAAAATTGTATGGAGAATTTTCAGAAAAGGGTGGAGGAGGGAGGGAGGCAAGGAGGCAAGGAGCAGGTATAGGAAGGTGGAATCAGAGGGGGGGGGGGGGGATATGTAGCAAAATTAGAAAAGAAAACTTGCAAATACATTATTTTTAGATTGTATTTTAAGTTCGGTGTAGTGTTGGGATTAGGCATAGTGTTTTGTTGAGGGTTAAAGCCCAGAATTCAGCAGCTAGCGTAGGATAATGATGACTGTGGAGCAACGTGTCCTACAACCGGAGGATGGTTCAGTTATCTTGAAGTGGTATAGAAGATGAAAGACTAATGGGTTGATGAGGATGAAAGGCTTTGGTATGGGGAAAGGAAATGTAAGATTGGTAGGTATGTCCTCTCAGTCAGCTGCCGATACACGAGATGGTTTCACACTCTCTGATATCTTCAAGGGAATCTTTCTTTTCATTCCTTCGCAGGGGAATGTCCCATATGAAAAGAATTGGCCTTTGAAATAATGCCTTCATAATGTTGTCCATGACTAGAAAGATTTTTAAAACCTTTGGCCCAAATTTTGATTTCGTTCTGAAATTTTAAGAATTCCTGTACCTTATTTCACAAATTTGTCCTTATTTAATACTACCTATTCAATAATTAAAAATAACATTTAGACAGCTTGCCCACACAAATTCAAGGTTGGTAAAAGCTTTAAAAATATTTAGACAGTTTCTTTGACGAGGTAATTACATAACAAGGGCCGTGCTTTCTAGAATTGTGATTGATCGAAATCAATTGCAATTAATCTCCAATCAATTGTTCTTATTTACTACTTCATATTCATCAATCAAAAATAACTTTTAGACAGTTTTTTCAGTCATCCAATCAATTGTAACCCTCTTCATGTTCAGAGTTGTGATAGATCTCAATCTCAAGTATAGTTGCCATTGATTTTGATCAATCACAACTTTGTAAGACGGCGGCCAATTACTCAATGCATCATCTCTAGGCTTGTCTTCAGTAGCTCGAGATTGCCAAATATCCTGCTATTTCAACAATCCTGATCGCAAATTATCCAGTTAATTTGTGTCTTCATCAGCCCGAAGTTGCAATTAGCGGGATATTTGGTCAAGATAATCATCCCAAGATATCTTGGGCTAGTTTGCAAAATATCCCACTATTTGTTAGTCTTCACCAGCCTGAAGACTCGCACAAGCGCGAAAGATGAGCAAAATTACTCGAGCTAATTTCCCAAGTTTCAAGTTCGAGGTCGAGTCTCGAGCAGATGAAGACGCGATTTGTAACTTCAGGATTATTTCCCAAATCAGAAATAGCGGACTATTTTGGCAATCTCAAGCTGATGAAGACATACTTTCTAAGAAGTTTAGAGGATGACGGAATGCGCCAGTGTGAAGTAGCCTTGTGTGTGGATGATAGATGGAGGAAATGATGAGATGAGAAAGTGAGAAACACTGGTACGTAGGGCATCATTGAGTTTTGAATGAAAAAGAGACGTGTCTTGATTGGAAAGTATGCATGTCATGTAGGGCTAAAGATGTAATGTGGTAGAAGTGATGATGAGAGGTATAAGCTTGTTGGGATGTGGCTTGTGAGTTGTGAGAGGAGGGGTATGGAGGTAGAAGAGGGGAGGAGGAGGTGGAGAGGGAGGAGGAGGAGGAGGAAGACGGGAGAGGGTGGAGGGAAGGAGGGAGGAAGGGAGGGAGGGAGGGAGGGAGGGAGGGAGGGAGGGAGGGAGGGAGGGAGGGAGGGAGGGAGGGAGGGAGGGAGGGAGGGAGGGAGGGAGGGAGGGAGGGTGGGTGAGTGGGTAAGTAAGAGGGAGGGAGGGAGGGAGGGAGGGAGGGAGGGAGGGAGGGAGGGAGGGAGGGAGGGAGGGAGGGAGGGAGGGAGGGAGGGAGGGAGGGAGGGAGGGAGGGAGGGAGGGAGGGAGGGAGGAGGGAGGAGGGAGGGAGGGAGGGAGGGAGGGAGGGAGGGAGGGAGGGAGGGAGGGAGGGAGGGAGGGAGGGAGGGAGGGAGGGAGGGAGGGAGGGAGGGAGGGAGGGAGGGAGGGAGGGGGGGGGGGGAGAAGGGAAAGAGGAAAAAGGGGAGGAGTAGGAGGAAGGGAGAAGGGGGATAGTGGAGGAGGGAGGAGAGGAAAAGCAGGGATGGAAAAGTGGAGTCAAGGGTAAATAGAGATGGAAAGATTCGGATGTAGACAAATCATAATTTTAAATATTGTAAACATATTGGAAGAGGGAAACAAGAAAGAGTGAAATTGTCTGTCTACATCATGTGAAAATGATCTACTAGTAAACATTCATCAAATACACATTCAGTGTACTTATGATCATACTTTGCAGGCAAGAAAAAGGTCATTAGTATGCCAAATCCTTGGTACTTGTACTAGGCAAAACCTCTGCCAATTTCTGCATTTCAGATGATTTTCCCCTCTTCCTCCTCAAATCGATTTTCCGCCTGCTTTTGTCATTTTCGAATCCATGTCTTTAATGAAACTGCGAAAGGTCAAACAGAGCGATAATTGATATTGCCTGGGAAACACATGTTTTTCATGTTTTGTTTGACTGCACCTCAGTGAGTCAAAGCAGACCGTTGGATGAGAGAGAGTGAGTGAGAGAGTGAGCGAGAGAAAGAAAGAAATTGGAATACATCATAAGGCAAGCTGAGATGTTTTCCATTAAAAATCATGATTGTCTTTGGATTTGTGTTTTCTTTGACTCTGATAAAGATGTAAGATGGATCATTTGTAAAGCCAAGTCCTAGGTTTGTGCTTTAAAAAAGAACTCAGAAACTTTAGGTTCAGAAAATGGGCACAGACCTTGACAAAAATTGAATTGTGAAAATTTCTTTATTGTTTTGAGCAAGTCGGTACTATTTACATTCACGTTGTTCCATTTCAACTTATGATGACTTAAAAGAAGTATGAAAGGTGCAGTTAAGGTATCTTACTTATCAATTAGAATTTGATTTAATCTAAAAGGAAATCTCCAATAAATCAGAAAGATGACATGAAAATATAAATATTGTGTCATATAAGTCTTGAGCAGACCTACACAAGTCTAAGTTTGCTCTGCATAATCAATAAATAAATCCGTTTGAGAAGTATGATTTTCTTCAGGTGTACAGTCCAATTATATTTTAATAAATCATTATTATCAGTTCTGTAAGAATCTGTCACAATTCATAATTAACCGCTATGTGAAATATGATTTTTGTTTTGGTACACATACAGTGATAGGATATTGACTTAATCATTAATTATGAGTTCTGTAGAGTAGCGGTAATGATTTCTTTCTGTACATAGTCCTAGGATATTGACATAATTATGAGCTCTGTAAAGGAATGGTTCCTTTATGTTCGCAGTCCGAGGATATTGAGATAATTCATAATTAGTAGTTCTCCAAAGAGGATGATATTCTTAGAGAGAGAGAGAGAGGAAGCTACGTGCTAGTGAGGGAAAAGTGGCTGAACATGTTTGCGGCAAGGACACAAATTAAACGAGTCTAATTTCATTACCCGATGCGGAATACAACTGCGATTGGCGATATTGTTCTGCTATATGGAATGCAAATCAGAGTCGTCAATTAGCACTTCAATTAAGTTATGGCGTCGTCGGAGAACCTACGAGGGGGTCGATCACAAACGTTTTGCAAGGATTTGAAGCGGGATCTCGGTGGTAGGGAGAGGGATTTAATGAGACTCGTTTCAGTTTGCGCTTCTTTTTTGTGTGTGTGCATCTGGTGTGGAGGAGCCAAGAATAGTCTTAAAGGGAATTTCCAGTGCGGTTGGTTAGAGGGAATTCATGGAAATCGGGGGGGGGGGGGGGGGGAAGTTTATGGTATAATAGATAGACCTGGTATAATAGCATCTGTTGAGAGCCTAGTAAATGGCCATAAAAAATAATTTTATGTTCTTTGGGGGCTAACCTTAGAAAGGGGGACAATGTCACAAAGGGGCACAAAATTATAATATGGGGCTACATTTTGGGGGATGTGTACTTTGAAGTATGCCAAGTGGGATTATAAAGGGGGAGGGGCACATGCTTATTGATCCTGCCTCTTACATCTTACCACTATTTGAGAGTGAGTAAATGTTGCAAACCTTTTCCCTCTCCTGTTTTTATCATGTAATGGATGAAGAGCAATGTTACAGACACATGGATGTTAGCAATTATTTAATCAAGAATGTTAATTCGATTTTATGTGAAGTTCTTGTAATTTTTTTTTTGTTGAAAGATACTTTACCAAAATATACATATCCTTGAATAATCATGTCCTTGCAAATGGTATTTCCTATTTGGCAAGCTATTATCTTCTCTTCATTTACATGGATGGAGAGAAATGTAGATAGACAATAATTTGAAACAGATAATAATAGGGCTAAGTGATTAGGTCATTGCATGGACACAATATCATGACAGAATCATGCTGTTTACTTTCAGTTTCTTCACTTCCGTGTTTGATTGCCAATCATTTCATGTTTCCTTTCCATGTCTAAATGATATGATGCACATTTTTTGGGTAATAATCTCTGGTCGTCTTTGTTTTTGGACATTACTCAGTGATGACACAATGCGGAAGGGGTATAACAACTACCAGATCTTTATGAAGGAAGGTGACCTGAACATTCTTATTTTTCTTACTCGTGTCTCTTCTCCCTGTTTCCTCCAATTTTTATTGTTTTTGTGTCATCTGACTCTTTCCCCTTCCCTTCCCCCTCCTTTCCATGACAACAACATTAGGATAATCATAGGGGAGATTAGAAATAATGAGGCTCTCATATAAGGATCTTATATAATCTTTGTAGCAAATGTAGAGAGGCTTCTGTCCTGTTTAAGACTTTAATTGGTTTTAATTTGCATCAGATGGGCAGCTAAAAAAAAACATGCTGCAAAAAGCTGAAATATTTCAAATTGAAAGTAAGGACTTGTTTATCTCCTTCTAGCTGAAGCTTTCTTTTATCAAACAAAGAAGAAAAAAATGAAAACAAAGAAAATCATTCAATTTATAAAAACACCACACCTTCATTTAGCTGAAACTTATTTCAGAACATGCAGCTAAAAGCTGAAATCACCCATTTTACAAATAAAACTTGTTCATTCTCCTTCAGCTGATGCTTTTCAAAACATCAAACGATTAAACTCTTGTAAATAACAAATTTCAGTCAGTGTCCATCAAAGTCCTGAAGCACAGAAAGGCCCTTTTTGTATTCCAACCTGCCCAAGTATGACCTGAATGTGAGGTCAAGTGGAAGAAATGTGAAGTAAACACACTTTCTGAATGACCTCAAGTGGTTGGATACATCACCTGCTTAGAGCCAAAAGGCATTAACTGTGTGTTAAAGCATATGGGTTACTACCTTTCTGGCACTCACTAGACCAGTCGTGATGGGTTATTGAGGAGGAGGTAAGATGGATCTTTGTTTAGGCTGGCTCCACTTGAGCTTGATAAACCTGGGTCCAGAAAGATTCAGATGGGAGAGATTGAATATAATATGTGTATCTGATCTGATGTCAGACATTCCATCTGAGAGGCAGAAAGGCGTTAGCTCATAAATTCCAATATTGAGCAATGTTCTGATTACAGTATTATTCAGAAGAAAAAATGTGTATACAACTTGGTTGATTCATAAATATACCAGCCTTGTAGTGGAGATGGCCTTTCCTGTTGCAATAGGACGGAGATTGGATTTTGGAGCAGTAAGGTCATAAATGCCAGTCTGCCAAAAGTATTTCAGTCTGTCAGTAGAGATGGATGTATCTTTTATGTGATGTGTCTGGTGTATATAGTGCAGATGTTACAAAAGACCACCCCATGTGAATGTGTTGAAAAATCTTCCAGTACAACTAGGATCACTTTAGTCTTCATTTTGGTCTACATGAAGTCATATCATATTTCTTTTCCCTCACCTCAATTTTCCACAATTTGGCAATTAGTCGAACCACTTTCTTGCTAAAGCACAACTTACTGTCAAACCTGCCCAAGAGACCTATTACTTAACGCCTTCTAGCGCTAGATCACTCCAATTTATTTAGGATCAAGGTTAGACCAAGATCATATAGCAGGACTAAGATCATGTAGCAGGACCTAGACCTAGTTAGGAACTTGTACCCACCGGGGTTCAACTACAGGTACAAGTAAATAGGCCGGCCTACAGGGTCGCCTAGGCTAAAGGAACATGTATGTACAGGGTTCCAAACAAGGTCATGGGCAATTAGTCGCTGACTTACCCAGTGAAAGGGAATATCAGAGCAATTACCTCCAAAGTGTTTTATTTCCTCTACCAGTGTAACTTTATCGTCAACATTCTTGGAATAAGATAGACTAGAGAAACAGAAATGTAGGTCATTTGCATTTGTATCACCAGTGATTGTATTTACGTAATTTGAGAGTTTGTTTAAACGTTTGGTGTTACAGGTTTCTGTATGATTGCAAATCATTCAAATATTACACAGAAGAGTTATTTGATTTTGCAAGTTGATTTTGTAAGCTCAATTAGGAGGGTGTTATATTCAAATCTTTCAACTGTTACACAGAAGAGTTATTTGATTTTGCAAGTTGATTTTGTAAGCTCAATTAGGAGGGTGTTATATTCGCTAAGATACTTGTACGTGCTTCAAATGAATCAGACCGATATTATCCAGACTTTGTACAAAATCTCACCTTCTACTGAGAAGAAAAAAACTTTCCCCCTACATATCGTCTCAGAGAGCTGGGCCCAGCTTTATAAAGAGTTGAGATTGATCCAAATCAATCGCAAGTCCTCCAATCAATTGCAAGTTTACAGTCTCCTATCTCTTATGTACATAGTTGTGATTGATATCAATCGCAAATAAGTTGCGATTGATATCAACTCTTTGTAAGGCGGGGGCCCTGAAAATGTATTACCTCTACATAAGTGCTATTAGTTGGCTCTCCAAGGACTATATACCCGTAGTATGCATAAATGTTTATCGTTCCTTGTATGCACTGACAAAGATAAAATACTAGATTAAGAAACGACAGGAAAGATGCATGAAAAGGAGATTCACCAGCCTCCACACTTTACAGAAATCTCTTTCAAAAAGCTAAATCCTGTGATGTAAGACATGTGTTATATCTGAATAAGATATCAAGATAGTCTGGTCATCTGGGAGGTCAGTGAAGAGCTAAAAATAGAACAAGGAACACAGGGCCTATCTGTGTCCACTGGGTCTGGTGTTTCTCTTGAAGCCATCAAAATATCTCTTCTAATGGATGGAGGAGGGTGTTTTTATAGTGGAGAATGAAATTTGTGGGCGGATGGATTGATAGATGGTAGGAAAATTGGATGATTGATAGATGGATATCTCTTCCAATGGATAAAGGAGAAATGGAGGGGGGTATATGGTAGTGGAAAAGAAATTTGTAGGTGGACAGATAGATATATTGAAAGATTGGAAGATTGATAGAAGGATAGATGACATCTTTTGTAATGAATGAAAAATATGCTGGAAGAGGTGGATGTTTGGAGAAAGAATTGTGCTGTGTAGGTGGAATCATAGATGGATTGAAAGATTGTAAGATTAATATATGGATATAGATGATATCTTTTCTTATTAATTAAAAAGAAATGGAGAAGGGGATGTTTGGATAGAGAACAGTTGTGGGTCGGTGGAAGGATGGATGGATAGATTGAGGGATGGACAGATTAATAGATGGATGGAAAGCTAGATAGGTGGATACAAAAAAGAATAAATGCTAAAGCACAAAGACTGGGAGGGTGAAATAAATGGCTGTTTATAAAACTAAAGAAGTCAGATGAGGGGGCTCTATAGGGATCAGGATATTAGAATTGATGAAAAAAGAGTAAACGTGAATTGATTTTAAAAAAGAGAAAATTATGACACTCTTCCAACTAGGCCACGTCATATTAGACATACATCGATAGTTCATTTTGAAGTAATTTATATAACAACATTTTCATAAAATTAGGTGCTTAACAAACAGTATTCTTGAAAGCAATCTCTTAATTTCCAATGTACTTTCAAAGGAAAAATGAAACAATACCGTAAAGGCATTTAGACAAAAATTGTTATCCTGCAATTCTCTAGATAAAATCATCATTGCCAATTTGGCAAAATAATCCTCAATTCCTCATATCATAAATATGTAGGCAAAGGTCTCATATAAATTTGAAGGTCACTTCATCACGTTAAGGAAGTATAGTAATAGAGGACCGACTTGCTGATTGAAATTTGGTGCTCATAATGGCATTCAATTTCCTATTGCAGAGATAGCAGTAATAAGAGCTATCATTCACGATGCTTTATTTTAGTTGTTCCTAAACTGCTGAGTAATATTATTGTGTCCCCCGGTAGCCAAATATTAACAGAGATAATTACAATATAAGGTTTGTTGCATAGATCTTAGTTGTATTTGTTGTTTATCTGAAAGTGCCTCAGCTTGAATAATGGTTGAAATAAAAATGCTTATAGATTAAATAAATCTAGCCTTACTGCAACTTATCAAATCAATAATTCCTGTAAAGAACAGGTACCCATCAGAATGATGATTATAAAGATTACCATATACTTTTTTGTCTATCTATACCCCAATTCGTTGTATAAACTTATTAAGTATGAGTGAATTAATTTATCCTTCTACAATCTTCAATGATTTATTTTGAATAGGATGCAACAGAAATGTAGTACTTCTTTCATTTACAATGTAACCATACCCCATGTTTATGTAAAGCGCTGTGAAACATCAGTTAGTTTGGAGCGCTATAGAAATGACTTAACTGTATTGTAATGTTTATTGTGTACACTTTCAAATACAAGCAAAGTTGGCTATGCCCTTCATGGAAGTCAAAGTCATTTCTTTTGAATGGGATGGATATGAAGGACATCTGGAGATGTGGGACCTCCCAAATCACATCTTCTTGAGATGTTCCTGTCATTCCATCTTCCCTATCATCTCCTCAACATTCCACCGGATAAAGAGGCTCTGCCCAACGATAGGATGAGGGGTACCCGCTTTCACAGATATATGGAACTGTTCACCATGCACCAACATGCAAAGTATTAAAAAAATGTCAGATGAAGAAAAACATTCATTAAATCAGATTTATGAATAATGTGACAAAAATTTGATTGAGAATTTGGTTAAAATCATCATAAAAGCTTCATAGTATAAGAACACAAAAGTGTGCACTTCTCTCAATTTTTTTGGATTGAGCACAAACATGTTTTTTTGCAAAAGGCTTTCTACTGTTTGTTAAATGAATTCTAATTGAGTTACATTTGCAATTAAGAATATTTTGATCATCTATTGTATATCTGTAAAGCTATTTTATGAAAAGCTGCTCTTTTCCATGTCTGAATCTAAAGAGACGCTTAGGTAGTGGTAGATAAGAGGCCACAACTGGCACATCCCCCCCCCAAAAAAAAAAAATAGTTGGCGTACCTGAAGTACAAGACAACAATGCCCCCATAATTTCAGAATTGTGCCCTAATTCTCCATTCACAAAGTCCTGAATATGCCCTAACTGAACAGTGGCTTAGGCAATGGCAGATTAAAGGGGTCCCAACTGGCCCATGCCCCCATGCCCCCAACCGAAACCAAGATGGCATACATGTACTTCAAGTGTACAAAGAAATAAAGATGCCCCAATCAATTTTATATTTCCTCAAAATTGTGCCCCTCTCTCTCAATTTCCAAAATCATGAATCTGCCCCCTAATGGTGTAAAGAACTCAGGAAGAAGATCCAATTATCTTGTGAAAACAGGCCCAAGTACTGGAGTTCATAATCGGTCAGTGTCTAGGTCAGATCCATTAGGTCTTGTTAACCAAGTTAAAGACATAATGGCTTCTAAA
The DNA here is from genome assembly GCF_000002235.5 of Strongylocentrotus purpuratus. Taxonomy (NCBI): domain Eukaryota; kingdom Metazoa; phylum Echinodermata; class Echinoidea; order Camarodonta; family Strongylocentrotidae; genus Strongylocentrotus; species Strongylocentrotus purpuratus. The sequence continues at coordinate 2,131,931 of NW_022145520.1, forward strand.
TCTACCAAATAGAATATTTCTGTACCCACAGTTATCCCTACTCTATAATCTTCCCTTCATCCTTCTCACCCCGTTCTCCCCCTTTTAAACTCCTTAAGCTGTTTAAATCATCCATATCTTGCCATGCCATTGGTAGTGACTTTAGATAGGTAAACACTGGCCTGGGAATTCATCAATTTGTTGGCTGTGATTTTACGCTGCATCATGCCAGAGCTCCTGCAAACTTCTGACAGCTTCTGAATGGGATACGGAATACTATCACTCCCAATGTGCTCATTTATTGTCAGTAGATTTTCAGAACAACATACTTCAAAAAATATGAGCTCCCTTTTTCAATATTTCTTCACATCATAGATAGGGAAAATAATGCAAGCATTATCGGCTGTATTTTTTCAAATACTGAAAATACTTTATTTTTGTGCCACAGCTTCAAAACCACAATATATGCACGACTGTAAAGTCTTGGAAATCGGTGGGATAATGAAAGACAATGTTTTGCTCTATTGGGTATCCCATATAACAAATGACTTTGATGTAAGATAGGTATCCATGGAGCTTAAGCTTGAAACCACAAGACAGTAGGCATACAATTGTACAATTATAGAAGCATTAAAAGACTTTTCCTTGCTTTATCTAGTACATGTTTCATGTGACTTTGTTTAAATAAAGAAGTCCATCAGGCTTAACAGTCTCAAGCTTGAAAACCACAGGATAGTATTTGCACACTTAGAATATTAAAAAAGGACAATGTTTTTGCTCTATTGGATATGAATTTGATGTATGGTAGGTATCCATAGAGCTTAAGCACGAAACCACATGACAGTATGTGCTCAATTGTACCGTTTTTGAAGTATTAAAAGACTCTTCCTTGCTTTATCTAGTACATGTTTCATGTGACTTTGTTTAAATAAAGAAGTCCATCAGGCTTATAAACAGTCTTAAGCTTGAAAACCACAATATAGTATTTACACACTCAGAATATTAAAAGACAATATCATGCTTTAAATTACATACCGGTATCATAAATGACTTTGTTGTATTATAGAGATCAAATGCAGGGCTATTCATCTTTTAAGCTAGAAAACCACTACAATGTGTTCCTACTTTCCTCATCAATCACGTTTCTATCTCTTTCACCCTTGATTAGTCTCTATCTTACTTGACTGATCCTGTCGAGATAAGGGTAGGGAAGTTCTATAAGCCCAGATATCCTGCCATTGACTTGGCACCAAACCACATTCGCCAGAGTTTTGTCCGATTGCGTGCTTGTGGGGAGGTTCTCTTCACAAAAACAATTACCCTGCCGAATCGATAACAAACTTTTTTTAGTTTCCAAGATAGAAAAGGAGGGTAATTAAATTAATCTTGCAAGTTGCAGTGGTATTGGTAATAAAAGAATTCCCCGGTTTCCAAAGTTTGACAAATTGGTAGTTTTCATCATCAAGTTGATATTAAAGACAAGAATAGTTTTGTATGTTTCACATCATATCGATATCATGGCTCTTCCAAGAAGTACAGAAATTAATGATTTCTTTGCAGATGACAAATGGGAGAGTTATCTGCCAATGTGAGATTCGCATAGTTTTGGTGATCTCATATGTATTATTTGTCTGATTTATTTGAAACTTTCACCATTCTACGTCTCCTATTTTTCTGCTTTCATACAAATTAACTTAATACAAGAGTTTGATTGCCCTTTAAAGATGGTAAAGCAATGGTACAGATGAAAGAAAACAAATGTTTTTGAATAAAAATAGGGCCATGTGGAAAAAATAACATGAAAAAGAATGAGAGGAGACTGAAATACCTTAGGTTGCTTTTATTCATAACATTTTGCCTCAGGCTAGATAGATAGAAAGGCATTTTATTGCAAAAAGCATCCGTAAAATGGATAGCAGATGTGTAGAGCATGCAGACGCAGCAAATCCCCAGCTACATACTTAACCAGTTGCGAGAGTTCTCAGTCATGCCTTGTTAGAGCTCACAGATTTGTGTACACATGGGACTGTAGAATAACCCGGAGAATGTGACCCTCTCTCGCAGGGTAAACGTGGGTCAAGTGTGAAATAGATCATTATGAGATACAGCTGAAAGTCGTTATGTATGGAATTGAGAAACAATAATGTCGATTTAGCTTCAGGGATACCTTTTCACACCCAAGATCGGAACAGAGGGAAAAGTCAAAATCTTTTTTTTTCCTTTCAATTTTGACAAAATGATCATCAATCTGGTTCGAGATTCCCTGTTCATTTCTCTTTATTTAGATAGTATTGATACTCTTTTTTTTATCTTTATTTAACATAACAATGACTTGCTTGAAGATAGAAACATTTATTTCACATATTGGATAGGTATGCCATTCAAACTCCATAGATTATAATTATAATGCTATAAGTACATGATGAAAACATGGTTTTTGCTAGTCTGAAAGGGGGGCATAAAGATGAAACAAAGAATATTTATTTCCCATATTGGATATGCATGCCATTCAGATCGAGTCAATGGATATAATTGTAATGCAGCACATCTTTGTATGATTACAACAGATGTTCCTCTTGTCTTGGAGAGTTCAAGAAAAGTTTACAGCTGAATGAAACACATTGCCAAACAGCAAGTGCAAGTGACCCACACCAAATGACAGATATCAATTGTGCTTAAGAAACTAAACAGTTCATGTTTCATGGGGAATTTAATTTTAAAACTGTATTCCTTGCACGAAAACACTTTCCAAGGGCTGAATTGTGGTGGAAATAATTGCTTAAAGAGTACCGTACATGATTATCTGTTGTCATATCTTTCTATATAGGTCTTTGAAAAAAATTGATTACCTGTCGTCAATATTTAGAGTACGATTTAATTTTCTATAAACTTGAAAAGAGGGTGATGTCAGTCTCTTGCTAAAAGGCCAATACCACCATCGACAACCCGTACATGTAGCACTTCCAGTGTTCTTGCGAGCAGCCGGCGGGAATAGATATGTTATTTTGAAAAATTGCTGCTGGGAATTTTGAGCCATTGTGAATGAAATTGATAACTGCCACTTAGAGGGTAAGACCTGGGTAAGACGGGACTTGAAAGAGGGCGGTAAAAATGTTTAAATAAATGAAGTGCTGGGAATGTTTCAGCCATTCTTGAGGCTGTTTATAAATGGATATGATAACCATAGCCTGAGGGGTAAGACAGAGACATAGATACCAAAGAGTTCATCATCTTTATCCCGAGGGGCTTAAAAGATCTACCACTATCACATCCAGATGCCTTCCTAAAATCAAATTGGCAACATAATGGAGGATCCATTACGCCCCTAATGGCATAATCACCTTCACTTAACATGGGAAAATTATGATTTGTAGAATGGGCCGGGAGCAGGTGAAGTTCGTTTGGTGGTTATCATATCTTGTTCCTGCTTGACTGATCTTTGAAACGTTACCCTGCAGGGCATGGGCCATACGTAAGAGAGAATCTGTTCTGTTCTGTTCTACTGGCAGGCAAAAATACATGTCTGTTTATGATTTGATCCTGATGATGTTTATATAAAGAGTTTTTTTTTTAAATGCAAGTTTTTTTAATAAAACGTTGACAGTGAAGAGTTGTTGAGTGGATTTCATGGTCAAATTTGGGTCATATTTGAAATATATCTATTGATTGAATATGAAATTGTAATGGCAAAACTTTGGGATTGTTTTCTGCACTTGGTTGTTAACTGCCTTTAAATAATTTGCTCTGCAAAATTTAGTCAATTTGTGCAATGGTAAAGACACACAAAATTACAGAATGCAATTTGAATGCCCTTGTCCATAGATCATTAGGTCATTTGCCATTGCAGTTGATTTCTTGGAAGTCTGTGCAATCATTTTAATTTTCATTGAATTGATTAACATTCAAGCTAAACTATTTGTTATTTAAGGCAAGTGAGGGTAGAAATATTTCTCCCAGAATACTGAATTTCTCAGACTTTTAAAAATTAGCATTTTTAGAATTTATATTTTTAGAATTTAGAGATAAAATAGTAAAAAAAGAAAAAAATATCCAGTCTGTAAACCATGAGATGGGAGCTTATTTCTATCTCAATGTTTGAAGCTTTAGGCTGCATGTGAGAGATAGAGAGGACTGCCTTGAAGGCATGCAGGAAATACTTCCTAATCGTGATGGATTTTTGTCTGGAGAGTATTTCATTTCTTTTGAGTCTCTTCTGCTAGAAGTAGGAAGGGGTACATTACTTTATATGCTTTAACAAGGGGGGGGGGGTGATCAGAAGGGCATTAGCTTGTTATCTTTAGCTCCTACCTAATGTCCTTTTTGCTCTCAATATACTATGGGGTGTTGGGGTGGGGGACAGGGGGCATTGGGAGAGCGAGGGGGGGTAGATCTGAATAAGCACACACACTCTGTTGGCTCTCGATAGAATATGGGGGTGGGTCAGGGTTTTTTTTTGGGGGGGGGGGTAGGAGTAAGGGTAGGGATAGTGGCTTATAGAATGTATGGACTTGTGACAAGGCCATAGAAATACAACAAGGTATATCTAAAGCAACAAAGAATGATGAAAATACCCTCCAACGAGTGTATTGATTTCCAATGAATCCCTCCAAACCTATATGACAATTAATAAACCTGTATTTTTTCTTAAATTTTATTGTCATCATCGCATATCAATAGCCCCTCAAATGCAGGAACGAAATAAAATCATAAATTTGTCAGCGAACCATTTGAGTGTGATATACCTTAACTTTGACCTTCATGTGCCCTTTTCAATCTGCCTTATCGGCAACCATAGGCATAGGGGAACATAGTTTTCATCAAAGGCACATTTGCCACACATAACGTGGTGATGAAGTGCCAATTACGGTGCGAAGTATTAGCAGCGTTTGCCCTGCACTGATACGACTTTCGACCCCTCCCATCTTTTCCTATTCCAATCCAAACCAATTTCCCCCTCCTTAGGAAAGGTGAGCTAGAAAGTTAAAGGGGGGCCAAGAGAGTCCATATATAGCACAACATTTGACAGGTTTTCACAAACATGCCACTACTACCTGCCCGCATGACCATGGTGTTTAATTATGAATATTTGATTCATTTAAAAAGGCAGTGATGTGTCCTTAGTAGTACTGATCTGCAGGTGTTTTTATCAGTTTTTTAAACGTGGATAAATTTTAGTTGAAGTGTACTAAATCTTACTTCTTCTGAAGCTGAGGCTGTCAAGTTTTTGAAGCAGAATTAAACCAGCAAATCTCCTTTCGATTAATGTTGATACATTTCATCACAAAAATAATGGAGAGTATCGATCAAAAGCATTCAAATTATTGAGCTATATCATGAGGATTTATTCAGTTAATTACTGTATGTTTCACTGGCCGCTATGATATGTTCTAAATTGCCCCTTTTCACTTTATGCCACCACTTTTGATAATTTTTGTTGTTGCTTACACTCACAAAATAAATGAAAAATATGCCACCAGAATCAACAGATTATAACCGAGGTCTGCGTCAGGCTTTTACGTTTCAGAGAGAACCCTTGGAGCATCGGTTGCATAAAAACAGGAAGAGTATTAAATCAAACTGAGGTCAAAAGACTTGCTGCTCTTCTAGATTTGAAAAATAACAATTTCACTGTGCTGTCATTTTGGAAGGCATTGATACAACCATTGAGGATTTGGAAGTGAGAAAGCATTTGTGCTAACAAGTTATTGGGTTTTATTTAAAAAAAGGGGATCGTTATGTAGGAAATGTTTGATTGAGGAAAACAAGATTTTAGCAATCACATTTTTAAAGTATTGAGAGACCACCATAATGGTTGATGGGAAATGGCATTCATCCACCCAGGTTGCACCATTTTGACATGAGCATCTAGCTATTCTGACTTGTAACAGAGAAATGATAGAAGTAAATAAAGTGAGAGAAAGAGATAGATAGAGAGAGAGAGAGAGGGGGGGGGGGGGTAGGGAGACATAGAAAGTATAGAGCTGGAAATATCGGATTGTATGAAAATCACATTCGTCCATACTAGTTACTCCATTATGACATGAGCATCTAGCAATTCTACACTTTTAACAGAGAAATGATGGAACAAAATAAAGTGAGAGTGTGTGTGTGAGAGAGAGAGAGAGAGAGAGAAGGGGGGGGGGGGACATATAAAAAAAAATATAGCCTCCAATATCTGATGATCGAAGGAAAATCACATTCGTCCATACCAGTTGCTCCATTATGACATGAGCATCTAGCAATTCTCGACTTGTAACAGAGAAATGATGGCACAAAGGAAAGTGAAATTGAAAGAGAAAGAGAGTGAGAGGAAGAGGGAGAGGGAGAGGGGGAGGGGGAGGGGGAGGGGAGGGAAGGGAAGGAGGGAGGGAGGGAGGGGGAGAGACAGCTTAAAATATGTGATGATTGTAGGAATATCACATTCTTCCAGACAAGTCACTCCATTTAGACATGAGCATCTAAATGTACCAATGCCTGATTTGAAACAGATACGTTTTAGAAAAAAATATGTAAGAGAAAGAAAGAGAAAATAGATGAAAATTGGAAAATTGATAATGAGAAAGAAAGGTGACAGCTAAAATATTTGCCACGTAAACATGTTTTAAATGTTACATGAGAAAAAGCAATGAAGACTGAGATTATATAAAAAACAACTTGGAGAAGATGCTAAAAACTTTTCATAGATTTATTGTGTTATAACCAAAAAAATTGGAGAGCTGCAGTACATGTATTGTTTTGTGTGTGTTGCTCAAGCTCATGTCTTGCATAAAATTGGTATTATTGCATGATTGATGTCTGTTGTCTTCAGCTTACGACCCTTGAACTAGACCTTTGACCTCGTGATTGATAGTTTGAATTCCCACACCTAGCTGTTCTACTTCTTGCCCAGATCGCATGCAGGCCCCACCTGCAGATTTCAACCCCAAAGAATTCAACATGTGTGTTTTCTTGGCATGTCTTCTAGTTTTTCGCTGCTCCAAATTTCACTAGCCATATCTTTGAAGAGATGAATATTTATTTATTGATCATCATATTATAGGATGGAATAACCTGTGTAAGCTATTAGAATAAGTTGTTGTAATGGTATTAAAAATCATATGTATGCAAGATTTTCAGTAAGATATCAAAAAATTGACACATGAAAGAAGGTGAAACTTATATGAAGTGAAGTGATTTTTTTTTACGTAGCCATCCACCCCTCCCCTGAAGAGAAAAAAAGTGGCAATAGGTGACATAAAGCCCTTCCCATCATAAGTAAGATGGATAGGCCGGATGGTTTCTTGCATGAGGAAAAACACTAAATATGTTTTTGAAATCGGATTAGAAGGAAATATCCATCCAATAATGAAGATCCTAAAAGAAATGAGAACCCTAAAAGGAGTTTTATAACACTCCACCCTCTTTAGCATCACAGCTGGAAGCTGAGGGCTGAGTAAATTACCACCAAACCTTTTCCAAGATTATATTTCAAAACTTGTGAAACTGGTCCCACTTCCCTCGACACCATCACTTGTCTAGACCACCACAAATGTTATTTGTGGTGGTACTTTGTTTTCACACTGGGCAAAAATATTGCTCCTATACATCATGCCCTAAGTATGGGAGATAGTATTACCTGCTTCCAGACTGCTTTGTTGGGTGTTTGTCTGTAAATAACAAAAGGTCCCTAATACCGGTCAGATTGGAAAAGTACCATGTCCGATGTTTCTCTATACCTGTACTAAGTAGCACAAAGTCATTATTTCAAGGTTTTGTATTAAAGAAATTGATTCTTTTCAGGGGAAACATGCTCTTTGAGTCTGTAAAGATAGTAATGCAATGTTTGTAAAAAGGCAGTATTTCTTTAAGCATTGTTGAAGCTGAAAACCAGCAGTAAAGAAACAACTTTGCAAACAAAATGAATTGGATTTTATTATAGCTGCATTTTACATCCAAAATATGATTGGTTCGAAGATTTTTTCTGTAAATGCCACTTGTCTTACTAGGAAAGCAAGCATATTTGTGCATTCTTGAGTGGTGCTTGAACCTTAAGGGCATTTTGAATTAAACAAAAAAAACTATCATCAAAGAAAATTTCGCTTCAAAAAAATACACAATTTCCTGTATTTTAGTCTGTGATTTCCTTTTGTTTCTAACCAATAAAGCCTTCGCACAATGCTTAGATATGCATGTACTCAACATCTTCTCCCAGCACATGCAGTACGTTATAAAATCAGTCTTTCTCTTTCTCTCTCTCTTTCTCTCTCTCTCTCTTTCTCTCTCTCTCTCTCTCTCCAAAAACCCAAGTAATCAAATATTGTAGTTGAACTTCAAAGAGCTAAAGAAATTCCAATGCTAAAGCCAACTTCCGCAGAGCCTTAACCAGAAATATGAATTCAATTGTACTCATTTCTTGGGGTCATTTACCGATTAGAAGCAGCTTAGGTGGGATACCCCCGGAAAGTCTTTGGTAGGCCAGGCCAGAGAGGGAAAAAGATAGGGAGGGGGAGGGGGGTCGTCTTACAAGGGGGAACAGGAAGGTGAAGGTGAGGTTTGCACCTGCCGCTCGCAAGAAATACAACACCTCAGCCCTTGATCCCTTTCCGACAGAAACTCAAGAAAGGGAGAGAGAGAGAGAGAGAGAGAGAAAGAGAGAGATTGAGAGAGGGGGAGGGGGAAAAGATGGAGGGAGAGAGAGAGAGAGAGTGTGTGTGTGTGTGAGAGAGAGAGAGAGAGAGAGAGAGGGACAGATGGAGGGAGGAAGAGAGAAAGTGAACACTAGCCAAGAGAATCTGAAAGTTACTTGTAACTATCTTTTTTTAAATGATCTTTTCCTCTTGGCATTTCCCTTGCTATGTGCTTGCTCACTGATTTATCAAATAAATTCCAGTTGCACTTATTTGTCTTTGTGAACAATTAGTTTGCAGAAATTCATGAACGGATGAGAAAGAAAGAGGGTGGGGCTGAGGGTTTGAATGTGTATTTGTGTACTAGACTGAATGAGATAGAGAGAGAGAGAGAGAGAGAGAGAGATAGAGAGAGATATAGAGGAGAGAGAGAGAGATAGAGGAGAGAGACAGAGAGAGACAGAGAGAGACAGAGAGACAGAGAGAGCAAGAGCAAGAGAAACAGGAACAGGAACAGAAAAGTTACTTGTACTTATCCCAATGTAATTGTTCAATCCTATGCCCCATGCTTGGTATTGATTGATGAGATGTGTGTTGTGGTTTCAGAAATATCTTGCCACAACAATTCCACAATAGTATCACATTCGTAACCACCAGAGGAAAGAATCATTTTTTCTCTAGTAACTTTCGGGATAAAGCCTTCATGATCAAAGAAGAATGTCTGAGCTTCTAGAACTGTGCTTCTTTTTTCACATTTGTGCTATAAACAACCTCACAGAAAATTATGATATTCCAAAAAGAGTTTTAAGAAATGAATTTTTAAAAAACTGGTTATTGTTTATTACGCATCGGGATTGTTCGTTCTACTAACACACTATCTAGAATATCATAATGCAAAGAAGGAGAAAAGTTTACCGAGATAATTAATGAATTTTTGCAGGTACACAGACAGATGATTGTTTGATGATCAGGCGTGGTAAAGGTTTATAGAGAAGGAGCGAAAGGAGAAAATCAAATTGGTTTCAAACAATCTTTTAGAAACAAGAAAGTTTTAATCTTCTAGCGTTTGCATAAAAAATGAGAAAATATTGAAAGAGAAAATTGATAAAATTTTGCAAATTTGCAAACACAGCTCACTGTGTATGACATTGGTTGACAGAAGAGGATAAAATCACTCTGACTTCAGCGAGAGGAACAATAAGGATTTGCCAAGTTTTGAACAACTTCATGAACAAAGTGCTAATCTTCCAGGATAACTTTATATCTCCTAGGATAAAAGTTTGTATCTTTTAGTATATTTGGAGGATAAATCATCCTGCTAAATGGTCTACGTGCTTGAGACGGCCCAGCGTGACATGACGTAAGTCTGTGAAAAGGGACATTTTTAGTTTTACTGAAACTCCGAGGGAGCAGAAGAGACTTCCAACGATAACAACCTTTGTGTTACCCACCACACCTTGGGAGGGGTGAACAAAAGGAAAAGAAACTTTGTCATGGCTCCATATAGTTTCACTGGAGAACATCTATGTCGGTCTGGTGTTGGTCTCGTTGCATGATGTAAAAGCCCTGTATCTGTAATGAAATTTTAAAAAGAGAACAGTTGTCACTAAAGTAAATTCTGGATTATTTGGAACACCTTGATTAGGTAAAGTGGTAGAATGGTAGTAAAGTTTAAATTCAGCCAGCAAGTTCTTTGGCTTTAAACTGTGAGTGCATCCACCTCCAAGAGCACCAGCTGTTAGAGCTAGGCCCTTCTCCAGTTTCCCTCGGTCCATTTCTTTAGAGGGATTCTACCATAAATCTCCTTTCTCTCATATTAGTTACCATGAATGTGACATTCTACCAACCTCCACCCTCCTCCCTCCCCCAGTGGACAATCCAAACTTTCCTAGGTTGATTGTAACTTCTTTTACAGCCATGTCCTCCTACCTTTTATTTCTAACGTTCTATTGATTTCACCTACTTGAACTTGTCGGCACAGGAGCTCCCTAAACTGTAGATACAGCTTGTAGTTCTTTGAAGACTCCTCCCCTTGGAATCTTCTGTAGCAATGGCTGATTGCTTGCCAATTTTGCTTGGGTTATTAGGAAAGCAAAATATATGCTGTTAATTCAATTTCTGAGGACCTATATTTTTAATCCTGACTGTTGTACTAGAAATAGTTGGAAGATATAATGCCTAAGCCACAGGCACGAATGGTATGAATTTGTCTCAAACTTGGGAAACCCTTGTTTCCAAAACCAAATGACTTAATTCACTGATCCTATATCACCACTGTTAATTGTTGAGGTAGGTTAAAGTGGTGAAGTTACTCATGACCTGCTTTAGATTTAGTAAATATTATTATCTTGAATTGTTTATATATTTTCTGATGATAGGCCGAAGAGCATTTATTATATGTAATGTCCTTTCATAAAAAGTGTAACACCCTTCTGGCTGTCGACAGACTATGTGTTATGATGAAGTTAACTTCAATTGACACTTTGCTGAGAGAGGGTTAATGTGGAAATGCCACATGAAATGTCAAATTAAGTTTCCTTTTTCTTTAAGAGCATCTGAACATTATGAACCGTTAACTTCCCGCAACTTTCTCCCACGATATCATCAGGTTTCAAATTGCGAACATCCGCTTTTCTCCCAACTTCTTGAACAAACTCCATCACATACATTTCTTATTCTTATGACACATAGCATCTCGAGTTCCCTACCATTTTCCCCCTTCCGTTATAATTCCATCACCAATTCAGTGATCATCCGCGGCAGGGCTGATGGGAGGTGACATATCCTCATGATATAGCATCGACTTCTGAACCATTTGCACTCTTGAAGTATCGCAAGTGAAAAGTTCAAGGTTCCCCACGGAAACCCGATCCAACTCTGTAGAGATACAATGTTCCATGCAGCGAGATTAAAAACCGATAGCCTACATTGGGGAGAAAGTTTGACAAGACTGCCAAAAGGAATAGCGAGCTATTAAGTTAGTGGGGTGATGGTCGCTTGTAAACAGAAAATCTAGTCCTTGAATATGATCTGATGGGCTAGATGTATTGATACATTGGGAGGTGGAGCAAGATTGTGCAGTGAGTGTGATGCTTATAAACAAAGTGTCATGACGATAAATGGAAAGGAAGTGTTGTGATGATTAAACGGGAGATTTGGAAATAAACGATTAGTGATGGACTCAAATCATGTACTTCAGTTTTTTCACATTCTCTTGAATGATTCTGAGTTTAATTTCTTGATGTGACAAGTGCTCACCAGGATTTTGATACCTGTGCTTAAATAAAAAAACACCCTCTTTTTATCAAAAAATAATGCATATATTAAACACAGAAGTTCTTTCAGGGCATGAATGATCAAAGCTTAAGAATAATTCATTTTAGAATATCACAGGAAAACACAATTATTATGAACAAAAAAGTGAAGAGGGAAATGAGCAGTTGCTAATGGCAACCCACCATAAGTGATGCTTTGAATGAATTATACTTTTGACACTCCATACCAAACACTAGCATTCATCAAAACCACCTCAAACAACAAGCTCAGTGAAACATAGTTTGTTCAAATTTGGACAGAACCTAAACACTTTGCAGAAGTTAGCTGGACTATTTTACATCATTTTACTTTTGCTTTAAAAACTTGGAAATTTAAGTTTTGGCAAATGTCTTTGGGGGATGTCATGGTGGTATCTATAATGGGTGGCCCACACATCACATGACATTTTCTTGTCGTCACCTAAACAGCTAGAGCCCTGAACCTGAACAGTTTTACATTCTGGATCCACCCAGCTGACACAATTCTTTTGAAATAAACCTACTAAATCTACATGGTCCCCTACTGCGACAAATACTACATTTGAACCTGCTTCCCTTCTTTCATCTCTCTCTCTCTCTCTCTCTCTCTCTCTTTCTTGCGACTTACCTCTTTCTTTCCCTCTCCCTCTCTCTCTATCTCTCTTTTCCCTCTTTCTCTCTTTTTCATTCTCCCTCTCCCTCTCTTTCGTACGTACTCCTGTAGCCTTCTGTGTATCTTATTTTGTTTTTTGTAATTTACCAGGAGAACTGCAACATTAAAATGTGTACAACTTTTAAGTTCTAACCAATCATAAGATTATCTGTAATAGCATTTTCACCTGCACTAGTCAGGTGTGCCAGTAAGTAGAAACATCAAGATATTATTTTCCCAAAGTTATGATATAAATATATTCCGATAGGGAATGGGTTACATGATGGCATTTAACTAACCTTCTTCTTTTTTCTTTTCCTTCTTTTTATCTTCCAGATACCAACGAATGTCTTTTCAGCAATGGAGGATGCAGTGGTAGATGCTGTAACACCATCGGTAGCTTCTACTGTAAATGTGATGTTGGATTTGAACTCGCCATGGATGGATTCAGTTGTAGAGGTAATTAAAATAAATAATTCACAAACAATACTTTGTTCTGTTGCTCATTTATTCAAGAATATTTATAGGACAGCCAGTACAAGGAAGTGATCTGATTTCACATTTGTAGATAAATTTATTGGAGAAAGAAATTTTAATGAAATAATGTTTGAAGTACACAAAGAAAAAAATCACTATGAGACCTCTCATGCTTTTTCTATCAAAAGTGAGATAAAGTCATGGAAAGATTGGAAGCCGTTTCTATCATTTCCAAATTCTTATTCTGCAAATGGCAACGAATGTGAACACCTTCAAGATTATTCTTAGCAGCATTGATCCTCTACTTCTACCATAGGTCCTTGACAATCTCTGCTGCCCGTCTCTGAACGTCATCAAAGATCAGCCTGATTGAAATAAAAGTTATGTGATGGAAGAAAGGTAATGCCTGGCTGGAATGCTCCCCAGGGAGTGGAGATTGTGTCCACAGTTTGTGCGGGCAAGCACTGAATTCAATGACCGGGGTATTAGTATATCTGTAAAGCATTTAAAGATGTCCAAGATGTATAAGCGCTATATAAAAGCTGAGTCAACATGGGATATGAAAAGATATATGATTTGAAATATTATTATTATTATTATTATTATTATTATTAATTTCAATTTCTCATTTTACAGATATCGACGAGTGTGAACAGAACAACGGAGGCTGCCAGCACACCTGCCGAAACACCCATGGAAGCTTCACGTGTGAATGCCCCTTCGGAGAGCGTCTCAACCCCGACGGTGTCACCTGCACTCGTAAGACCGCTCAAAGAATCTCCTCAAAACTCTCCCAGGGGGGCTTTTCACAAAACCTTTTTTCAATGACAAATGACAAAAATCAGTGACAAATCTGCTGTTAACCAATCAGAAGCAAGGATTTCAGTAGCTTATAACAAAAACTGTCATTTGTCACTGATGAGTTTTGTGAAACTCTCCCTGGTCAAAACAAAAGGGTGCTTGGTCAATAGAACATTCCATTTATTTATATTTATCCATTCCTTTATCCCTGATAGTGATAGATATTTATCTACTGATGTCATACAAAATTTCCATTAGCTCTCATTTAGATGTAGAGTACTGTATTCTGAAAACTTTTCATTAGTATTACCATTATCGGATTGCTGTGTTGTGGTGGCCCATGGGTAGAATATTCTAAACCCTCCCAAAAATGAAATATCCTTTATCTGTACTCTTCTGCAACACATATATATTTATATATGCCAATATGCTCTAGGCTGTGGTATGTTGTAGCATTTTCTAAAGCTTTTCACGTTCCTTTCTCAACCATGCTTTAAGTGTCTTTCAAATCAAACCCTTCTTGTCGGTTAGCTTTCTATATATATAGTCCAAAACCTCCGACCCTGGAAGACAATTTTTCAATTCATATTTCTTATTCTGCTCTTTCTAGAACTGTGGTATTATTAGAAAGTGTGTTTAAAAACAACATATATCTGCCTCAAGAATTTGTACTATCCATGCTATGAATCTAAATGCTTTATGTTTTGTGTCATTATGAAAATCTTACATCTGCCTTACTTCTTGCAAATCTGGAAGTCCTTTTGCAGTTATCTATATTTATCTGTATTCTTTACGCTGTTCATAATTCTTCATGCAAAACATGAAAGTATTTCTAGTCTTTATAAAAATATTTCACCTCCTTTTAATATTCCATATAGATTTGAGTATTCATTCCTGTAACTTTTGATATAGATTAGTATCATTTGTTGCAAGGGGAGAAGGCCTGCTGTGTATCAGAGCTAAGGCAACTCTTGCACTAAAACTATTAGTATGACCATAGATAAATTATATACCGTATACTTCTTTTATCTTCCATTCTATAGACAAACATGTTTGAAATTTACTTTTTATACTTGAAAGTTAAATAATTAAAAAAAATACAGTCCAGTCTTTATCAATATGTGTAATTATTCTCACTGGGAGGAGCTCTTCGAATAAGAATTATGAAGATATTTTTATTTTGATAATGGGAACCTTTCAAATACATAGTAGGTGTCATCTAAGCCCCCCATACAGGGCTTAAGTTAGCGGCCAGGTATTATGATACAAAATATAATAGGAAGAAATTTGTGTTTACACATCTTGCTTGAAATATTTTACCACTTTCAACTCTGAAAGCATTACCAAATTCAAAAGAAACGTTGAGAGCCATTTCCAAATGGACAAAGCCTCCAAAATAAAACTTTCAAACATGCTTGTGTTTTTACAAAAAGAGAATACTTATTCATGCTGTGTCTAACTGTGTGTCACCACCAAACCATGCTCTTTAAATATTGTACTTCTTCTGTCTTCCCTATCAAACCCTCATCCTTCTGAATATTGATAACAAAATCATTATTAAAACGACGACAGCTCAAGATGGATGCGCAATCAACAACGGCGGTTGCCAGCACCAATGTCTCTCGCATCCTTACGGTCACTTCTCCTGCCAGTGTCACGCCGGTTATAGACTAGCCGGAGACGGGAGGGCGTGTCAACGTAAGTCCGACGGAGTTTCGTCAGCACCTCTGATACAAATGCACGCACACACTAAATGCCCCTTACAATTTGTTTCATGATTACATAATATCTCTGTGCATGTACCGGTATGCAAGATTGTCAAAAATTTGGGGTAAAATCTTGAGGAAAGATCAAGCAAAGAGGGGTTTTTTTGGTCCTTGTCAGCATTAATTTTCAAATTCCAGTTTGGGAATTGATTATATATAAGGGATAAAATTGAAATCAATAATTTGATATAAGTTTGTTTAAAAAAAGGAAATCAAAAGTCCCTTCCTCTATCCAACAAATATATACCAGCTAAAACTAATTTCCAGGTTGATGAAATCAACCATGTTCTTTATACACCTGACTCCTGTCTGTTAGCAGTTAGAATCATACATGATTTTATATATACACAACCCATATCAAATCCTAACACAAATTCATTTTTTTATACAATTTACATGAATTCTTTGCATGTTTTTGCCATGTTTTCTTTTCACTATGACCCCAAGTCTTTGAAATGTCATATTGACATTATCTCTCTCTCTCTCTGATATTAGTGTTCATTATATGTCATATTTGCATGATTCTCCACTATTTGTTGCAAATTTGACAAGTATATTTGTACTGCATGCTACATACAAAAAATGAAAGTATACCAATCTGTTATGCAAACAATATCTATTTTATGATTTAATTCTCTCTGTGAAATATCATACTTCAAAATGATAATGAAGCATTTATAATGAATTTATTTAACCTCCCGAAATTGTTTTATCTGGCATGTATACTTTGTTCTGCTTGTTCTTAAATATTGTTACTCGTTATGATTTCAAATGGTACCTGGGATTTGATATTCAAATATCATTAAAATAAAATATGTAATTTAATATATGTATTATGTATGCACATGTATGGGCCATGAACTGCAGGCATATACATTTACATTTAAAAGAAATTGTATAAATGCCAATGCTATGTTTATTCTTTTGTCGGGTATTGGAAGCGTTTTTTCATAAATGGAAAATTATATATATTCCCTCTTTTTGTCTCTGTATTTGCTTTCTTTTACCCAAATTTAATGCACAATTTTATCTATTCCTGTCTTTGTACCTTATCCCAAATTATAATTATTTGGTGTCTTGGTTGACTTACACAAAGTTTTAATTAACATTGTAACATTTTTCAAACGTGTTCGTGCTGTACATGTGTCTCGGACACCCACCCCCCCCCCCCCCCCAAGATGAAATAATCCTCAAGAATATAGATTTATTTTCAAGATGAAGAAACATTTGTCCTCCTAAATATCCTGGATGGGAAATTAGGGAATTTACACTGAAAATTGTCTGAAAATTGAGATTCTTATATATATGTATATATATATATATATATATATATGAGCTCATGAAATATTTGATATCAACAGAAATCCACATTGGAACATAGCGACGGTTCAAATGCCTGATGGCCAAGATTTTATCCGATATTCCCCAAAAAGGAAAATGTAAAGCGATTTATGAAAGTTGTCAATGTTTTTAGATCAATGTTATGAAGGACTTTAGATATACAGTTAAGAACTAAATTATTCATACCCTTACTAAGTTCTGTAACTTTTTATGTACATGTTTGGGAACTTGTGTGTGTCCTGATTTATGTTTCTTTAGAATGTGACATTGAATGCTCCAACATTGGCTCTGATGCCAGCTTCTTTAGGGCTCAATGTCATCAAAGCTAATAGTACATGTCAAGGGTTAGGGTAAGGTAAGGGTAAGGGTTAGGGTAAGGGTTAGGGTCACAGTTGGGCTTTAGGTTAGGTTCAAGGGTTAGAGGAAGGTTAAGTGTCGCGTTTGGTCCAAGATCGACGTCAAGAAATTGGTTAGTGTAGAATAACGGTTGTCGAGCAAAGCTCACCAGAGCATAATGTTGTCCAGTCACCGATAAATTAATCCCATCTTTTGCGTCCTTTTAGCTTCGAACCCTTGTGCCATCAACAACGGAGGCTGCGAACACACCTGTCTCAACATGGGTGATAGAGCCTTCTGCAACTGCAACACAGGTTACAGGTTAGCGCAAGATGGAAATAACTGTGAAGGTATGTACCACAGAGGGCCTTATATAATGTTCCTTGAATTTTAACCATTCAATCAAACTCGTTATTGTATGTTAAAGAAAGAAAAAACTTGTATAGACTAGACCTGGTCTAACATCCTATGTTAAGCTCGACTTTACATCAAACTTAAACCCAGCATTGGGTTCAAACTTTTAGCCATAATGAAATATCATATTTATATAGGGGATATCACAAATATTTTCCAATGTGCTGTATAAATGGAGAAAAGGAAAGAAAAGACAATCTATATTTGCCACTCTCCACCCAGGTGTAGTAAATGGGTACCCTGTAGAAAGAAATTTTTTCAATGCTCGATTGCCTTGTCATGGAAGCTGGGGTAATAATATGATCACAGGCAGGGGAAACAGTATTGATACTAATGAAGCTACCCTGTGTAAACAAGTTATATCATCATTAATATTATTAGTAGTATTAGAAGTATTAGTAGTATCATTAGCTTTAGGGAATAATTTTGTTGTTGACCTTTTTGAATTTTCATAGATATTGATGAGTGTGCTACCAGGAACCATGTATGTCAGCAGGAGTGCACCAACACTGTCGGATCATACAGATGTAGCTGCGTCACCAACTATATGCTGGAAACAAACGGCAGGACATGTAAACGTGAGTAGCATGCTGTGATTCTCACCGTCGTATCGCTTTGTATTTAAAGACGTAACGCATGAATGTTGGTATAGTCAAAAATGACCACCTATTCAAAAGCTTTTTCACAAAACATGACCCTCTTGATGCGTAAAAGACTCGGTGTAAAGCGCTTTATTGATACCGTTTTTTTAATTTTTTTATTATTATTATTATCTTCATTATTATTTATTATTGTTATCAAAATGGGCTCCAAATATGACCTTTTTGAGTACACATTCATCAAAAGTAATTTTAATAAAACAAATGATGCAAGTTTTCATTTGTTCATTACAAGATCTATCCACTCTTGCACTGTTGAGGCTGTTTATGCACTCGATCAGCCTGACAGTTTTGAACGATAGATGCATACAGCCTCAACTCAAGTGCAGATAGATCTTATAATGAACTGCACTCATTCGTTTGAATTATTTGTATGACAGGTTTAGATATTCATATATTTACACAGTATTTACATATCAATCTTTCATATGCGTCAGTATATTTAACTTTGAATTTACATATTTTTTATCATGGTGACACATTTACAGTGCAAGCGATCATCGACATCGAGCCCATCGACCCGTGTGAGAACCACCAATGCCAGTTCAACTGCACCATGAAATGGAACAGGCCTGTCTGCACCTGCCCTATAGGTTTCGAGCTCTCACCCGATCAAAGAAATTGCCAAGGTAAGGATATGAAGGATCAACGCTTTGGTGGTCATTCCTGTAATAAACGATATAATGAACGATGTAATAAACGATGTAATAAACGATGTAATAAACGATGTAATGAACGATGTAATAAAGGAATGTAATAGACAAAGTAATAAATGATATAATGAATGATGTAATAAACGATTTAATGAACTATGTAATGAACGATGTAATAAACGATTTAATAAACAATGTAACAAACAATGTAATACACAATGTAATAAACGATGTAATAAACGATGTATCAACTACTCTGAAGATTTCTTATAAAGATAATTCTTTTTTTCTTTCTTCAAATTTTAAATAAACAACAGTTTTCATAGAACTTGGCCTTTCTTCTTATATTTGATGTTGTAGATGATTCCAGAATATACAGTTAACAACTAAATCATTCATACTCTTACCCAAGTTTTGGCAATTTTTTAATGTATGTTAAAAATGTATTTGTCCCCATTTATATTTCTTGTGAAAATGACATAATGAAGCTTACATCTAAAAGTATTCAACAAAGGCCCTAAATCGGCTAGTCCCCCTTTCATTCTTGAGTTAAAGATAAACTTGAGTTCTGGTAATGCGATTGCATTGTGAAAGAAAAGGTGTGGAATGGATCAGAAAAGTTGATCATATAGCATGTAAGTAATGGTGTGTAATGCAAGGTTCTGGAGTCATCAAAATCATCATAAATTTGGCAGAGTCTTGGTAAAGTAACAATTACTTACACAGACAGATGTATATGGGACAACACACATGGTGTCGGGGCTAGTACTACCCTGATTTCCTTATCTTTCTATGCTCATTACTCAGCCAGTATACATTTACTTCCAAAATTGTTTGGCACATGACATTTATTTGTAAACTTGAACATTCAGTGTAAGTTTCGTTAGATTCTGTGAGAATTCATTTTCTTTTTTTTACCAGAACTCAAGTTTATCTTTAAATGCGAACAACCCCCAAAAACATCAAATTTACAAGGGGTATGAATAATTTACCGGTAGTTGTTAACTATATGTAATTTTCATAACATGATTTCATTTTCTATTGTTTGTTCTAGATAAAAACGAGTGTAACATCGGCCAGAGTTGCTGCGCGGCCACTCACCAGTGTATCAACACCGAGGGCAGCTATACCTGTCTCTGTCGTCCCGGATTCTTCCTAAGTGATGATGGATGCAGTTGTATCGGTAAGAGAAACTTTCAAATGAAATCAATATTTATTTTCATGCATTGTCTACCGTTTACAGCTGTATCGTTAAAAGAAACGTTTGATAAAATGCTATAAAACAACAAGCTTTCTAACTCGTGAAACGTTTGAAATTTTCATGCTGCGAAAAAAACAATTTGTGAAAGGTTTTGTTTTTACACTGTTAGGGGATCTTCTATTTTTATTTGTAAACCTCAGTCCTGGGTCATCATTGCATAAAACTTACCATCGATAGTAACTTTGGCATCACTATTAACTACCATGGCAACATCACTGGACAGCCAATTAATCAAATCATGGTTTCCATGGAAGTTGCAATTATTTGCAAAGTTTCCATCAATGCTAAGTTTTATGCAACTGGGGCCCTGGGTTATTCACGTTTGTTCTCTATTTGAACGTTGAATATTTTGTACAATGAAAAGGATTGATTTATATGGGTGCTTACTGTATTAGTAATCAATGGGTTCAGTAATCAATGAATAAACGGTGTTCTTTTATTTATTTCAGATGTTGACGAGTGTGCACAGCGTAGCAGTAACCAATGTGATCAGACATGCACCAATACGCAAGGGTCTTACCTGTGCGGATGCAACAATTCTTTCCAACTGGGCGACGACGGTTTCTCATGTCTTAGAAGTAAGTCTTTCTTCTCTTCATGGTCCGATATTATTCTTTATACAACTCACTCCTAATCATATGATTGGTCAAATGCAGTTACGTGTGATTCATTTACTGCGTCCATCCTACATTTTTTTTCTTCATGGAAAATGATTTTTTTTTGTTCTTGTTGTGTTTCAGAGAAGTTAGGAGTAAAAAGTTTTTGTTAAATTTGTTTGTCCTCGTCTCAAAATGTTAGTAATATTGTGCCCCCCTCTTTTACATAGTCCGGGATCTGCTCCTAACAATGTTTAATATTTTTTTGCTTATTTTGCATTGAAGGTTGGTTATTAAAATATAAACTTTGTTACGCATTGAATGTGAAATTATAAAGTGAGAATTTTGTTATTTTAAAATGTAGATTGATGAAGAATTGGAGCTTAATGTTTTAATTAATCAACCCCCTTCCTCCCCACCTACCTGGGGTTTTTCTTCCAAATACAGTGTTGCAGACACGCCCTACTCCGTCATCTCCCAGCTTCCAGTTCCCGCCTTTCCAAAACAGTGAGCTGAGTACGGGCCAGCTTGAGCAGGGACCGCAAACAAGCTGTAAGTATTAGTGAAACCTGTATATAAAGACCGCTCTGCAAGGGAAACATGAAATGTGGTCTTTATAGGCAGGTGGTCTTTATATATGATATTTTACTTAAGTATTTACATGATAAGAAAATACACAATATAGAATCATAATAATACGATTTAATAATATTAAAATGTCAGTTATTCATGAGTATGATACCAAGAAGGATATTGAAGTGGAATATCAAACAAATAAGAGGCGAAAATTGACTGATAAACCTGGCCTGGGATGTGAATTCCCACAGTGTCATCATGTATTACACACATGTATAACTATAACTTGTGAAGGTTGTGTGTTTTTCTCAATATAAATGCATGACTGTAACTCAACTTTATCTTTGTAGAGTACCAATAATTTCCCCTAACTAGGTTCATTTCTATCACTGAATTAGTTTGTAGAGAGGCTAACTTTGGACCTTAGTGCCAGTACTTGTATACCGATTGTTATTGAAATGTAAACGCACCTATGCAGAGTGAAAATATTCTTTGGTGATTAAACATCCTTTAAAGACACCGTTTAACAATGCTAAATCTGAGATACATGGCCCTTCGGGTTATCAGTGTCTGTGATATGATGTAATATTGAAGCCCAAGAAAAATGGGGCTTCAAAATGATCATGATCGAAATGCCTCAAAACAGTAAAAATCTTTGAGTGACAGGTTTTACCATACTCATTTTCCCCAATAAACCGTAGTGTTATAAAAACCATTAGGAAACAAATTCTTAAATTTCTAATTTCAATCATATATATCTTGATTATCAGACAAGCAATCGGCTTGTTAAAGTCATGGGGTTCCTGACTGACCTAAAGGTTTATAATTATCATTGCAGCATGAGCTAAATCCAGGATTTTGTTTCAGAATCTGAGACAAAGTTACCCAATCCTTTTAAGATTACCGATAACTGACGATCTGTGATTGTTCACACTATAACTAGCTTCGTTTCTTTCATTGAATCAGTCTGTCGGGAGGCTAACTTCGGACCTCAATGCCAGTACTCGTGTACTGACTGTATGAATGGGGCCAGCTGCAACCAAGATTTAACTGGGTGTGAATGTCTACCCGGCTGGCAGGGGACCATCTGCAACGAGAGTAAGTCAGAAATCTCCTTTCTCAGAAATTAGTTTCCTTCTTTTTTTTTATGATCGTAACGGCACTGGTAGACCTTACCAATACAATAAGGATATAAACTGTCTGCATGTATGATGTAAGAGTAACGATAAAAGTGTGACGTCACACCTGAGATCTGTTTCACAAAACCTTTTTTCAATGACAAATGACAAAAATCAGTGATAAATCTGCTGATGTCATTTGTCACTGATGACTAGTTTTGTGAAATGGGGCCCTGAATGTCGGTCAATCAAACACAAGGGACATTGCCCTTATAATATTTTTCTGAACTGAAGTCACATCGAAGGTGTAAACTTATTAGTTTCCAGATAGCATAGTTGCGGCCAGCGGGTCCTTTGAGAATCGATAGCCGAGCGATTCAAAAGAGACCATACAATCGCTGAGGGTGGTTTATTACCATAATTCTTTGAAGTCTTGACTTAGACCCTATCAAATTCATAGCTTGTGACAGTGACTCCCCCTTTGCCTATCTAACTTCTTTGGTGAGAACTGTCAGCAGCCATGTTCTTGTGAGAATGGCGGAACCTGTATTAAACTCCATCACTGATGATACAGCTACCCTCTCTGTATGATAGCTTTTGACAACAACCCTAACCACATTATAGCTTAAACAATGACTTCCCCTTTTCTTCCAATAGCTTGTCCATCCAACTTCTTTGGTGAGAATTGCCAGCAGCCATGTCTGTGTCAGAATGGAGGAACATGTAACCCTATCACTGGTGACTGCACCTGTCTGCCGGGTATTGAAGGTCCACGTTGCACTGAAGGTATGTGGACATCTTGAATTCAAAATCATATTTGTTTTAATTTAGCATTAAATCCTTAACTGTCAGGAGAAAATCACATTCTGCTGCCCTTTTCTTCTTTTTCTTTGTCTTCTACATCTTCTTCTTGTTGTTATTGTTGTTGTTCTTCTTCTCCTTCTTCTTTTCTTCTTTATTTCTTCTTCTCCTTCTCTTTCTTCTCCTTCTCTTTCTTCTCCTCCTTCTTCTCCTTCTTCTTCTTCATCTTCTTCTTCTTCTTCTTCTTCTTGTTCTTTTTCTTCTTCCTTTTTTTCTTCTTCTTCTTCATCTCCTTCTTTTCCTTGTTTGTATTTGCTTACATTGTCCGTTGAGAGCCAGAAGGGTCCTAAATCTAAAGTATATTCGTTAACCCTGGGTCTCAACCGATATGTTTATAAATCAAACTATCTTTGAACATAGCAGTCCTGATAATTCCCTGATTTAATTTTTTTTCTATCATGACTTTTTTCTCCCAAACCGGGTATTTCTTGAGATCGATGTAAATCTGGTTTAAAATTAGGAGTGCCTTTTATTCATGACTTGTTTGAACGCCGTGAAAAAGTGCTCAGATTTCTATAATTTCTTTTCTTCTAAATTCCTCCTATCACCACTGAAACATTGTTGATCATTGATTTTTTTTGTAGATGATATCACTACTTGATAAACATTTATCTCTCTATCATTTATTTCTTAAGGTTGCCCTCCCGGATTCTGGGGCAAGGACTGCGTCAAGGAATGCAACTGCCCGTCCGGTATCACGTGTAACGAGAGATGGGGAACCTGCCTGTGTAGGGCTGGCTACTTTGGACCTCACTGCAGCCAACGTAAGTCGTATTTCTTTGTCTGCTTTCAATTGTGTGTTGCCAATTTACTGTCAATAGACTTTGTTGTGACATTTTTGACACATTTCTATCATATATTGAATTTTTTCACCCAAGTCTTCTATATTATCCTCTTTTTCTTTTAGTACTTCCTTCATTCCCCTTCTTGTACTTTTAATTTTTTCCCCCCTGTTAGGCAATATTTTACTCAAATCTATCTTTCGATCCATTTCTTGTAATGCAATCCTCTCCATTTCCTAAAATTATAAATGCAATTAAATTTGTAGTTCAAGTTTTGTCTCCCTCAAATATATAAATTACTGTTAAGATTTGTTTATTACAAAATGTAACTATGTTTTGTATACATTTTACATTGTATTCGTTATTATGTATTGTATTTTGTTGGAAATGAAAAAATAAAAATGATTGAATGAATCCCATTGTTTGGAAAAAGTATAAGTGGCCACTATAGAGAGGTGGTCATTTTATACAGGGTTAAATATCATTCTCTCCATCTTCTAATCTTCCAGCGTGCCCCGCCTTCTACTACGGCAGCATGTGTAATGAGCAGTGTGACTGTCATCCGGTCCATTCCTTGGGATGCGATCCCGTAGAAGGTGCCTGTAGATGCAAGCCTGGATACGAAGGAGACAGGTGTCAAAACGGTGAGAACCTCACATCGATTGAAATTCAATATTACGTTTGAACAATCAAGCCTTTTCATTTGGTTTCAGAATGTCTGCTGAGAATCATATTGATGTTGACTAATAGCACTTAAAGTTGCTCAAGCGTGGGTATATAGAGGGGCAGCACACGGATGTATGCACAGGAGCGTGATACCCGTTGGCTCAGTGTTATGTAGTGATCGCCAAGTTGCCTACTTCATGAACGACTATATACCCACGCATGAACTTCGTTAAAATAAGTTTCCTTCTTGCTCTCAGGAGCCAATGTGTTATAAACCCCTCAAAAAAATTTGAAAACTTGAGTTTGATTGATTTTTATCTCTTTTGTTATTGCATAATCATCACTATGTTTAGTCTAATTATAAAGCATGTTTATTTCTATTCAAAATTGTACCTAATAATTATCAGCTACATGTATGTAATATCTTAAAGACGTTCAAAAATTTCTTATTTATGCGCTGTTCTTACTATCTATTATATCTCAATTTTACCCACTGAATTTTATTATCTGTAAACAATTTTTTTACATGGTGATTAAATAAAACAAACAAACAAACTGTGTAATTCCAGATTATTATTATTATTATCATTATTATTACATCTTCTCTTTCTTCCTGTGTTGCAGAATGTCGTCTTGGGATGTATGGTGAGCAGTGCAGGCATGTCTGCCAGTGCCTAGACGCCTCCATGTGTAACAAGGTGAACGGAGAATGCAGCAGGGAATGCTCGGCAGGGTACACAGGAGAAGCCTGCGAAAGATGTGAGTTTTGTCGAGACACGGTGTAGATATGGTATACTGATTGGTTCATTTTCTCTTTACTCAAGAAAGATGTGAGTAGACTTTTGTTGAGGCATTTGTAGCATTTAAAACGGAGGCTCATTTGCTCTTTATTATTGGTAGGCAGGAGAGGCCTGTGAAAGATGAGAGGAGATTTTTGTTGAGACACTGTGTAGATTTGGTTACCAGTGGTTTATGTTCTCATTAATTGAGAAAGATGGGAGAGGCGTGTGAGAGATACGAGTAGACTTTTGTTGGGACACTGTGTCGATATGGTGTATCGAGTGGCTTATACCTTTGAAAGATGTGAGTAGATTTTGTTAGGACACTTTGTACAGTAGCACTTGAAAAGTAATATAGTGAATCAAACTTCGTCTTTCAATGTAGTTACCCAAAAGAAGCTTGTAAAAGATGTGAATAGATTTGTATTGGAACGCTGTAGCATTAAACTGGAAAAGCAATAAAGTAGTGCTACGCACATGACTTTCAAGGGAGTTATGCAAAACATGCTTATGAAAGATGTAAATAGACTTTTGTTGGGACACTGTATAGCATAGTGTTGGAAAAGGGGTCTAGAAGCGGTTCTTTTGATTGTCTTTGTATTTAGCAGGAGAATTTCTCAAATATATTCAAAGAAATTTTGATTTGATTTAATATCTTAATGTCTATCTCCTGCCTGTAAATATATTGGTGTCAATATTTTATTTACAGCTTGATAAAATAGTCGAAACGATTAAAATAATTTGACTTTTGACTTTCCATCTTTTGCAGCTTGTGACTTTGGAAGCTACGGAGTGAACTGCAAGTTCACCTGCCGATGTGGAGGAAACGATTGTAACAGCATCACTGGAGAATGCTTCTGTGAGGCTGGCAAGACCGGGACTAGCTGTCTGGACGGTAAGGATTGCATCGTCTAGTGGTAGTGTCACCATGGTGATAGAGATCAAGTTGATGATAGATTTAACGGTATTGAGAAGTTGCCCTACCATGTATTAATTCAATAGACACTGTACGATATGATATGATATGATATGATATAATATATGATAGATTTTTTTTCAATCATAATATGTTATGTTAAATCTAGTTGAACTGACCCCTTTCACGTACATGTACATGACCTTTACAGATGACCTTTCGCTTACCACTTTCTGGTAGGAGGGAGAAACTAGGGGCGCTGAAAACAAAAGTGAATTCTATTACATTATTAGCTTATTTAACATTCTGTGAGGGATCATAGTGACTGAATTAGAAAAATAAATGAAATTTGAAGTAGTGGAACATGACATTTAAATGGATTAGAGCACTATTACCATGTTACTCTATCAAATTATCATGTATTCTTTCCTCTTTTTTTCTTTGGGGGCAATTTTTCACGATAAATCATGATGTGCCACCTGGGGAACTCCAGACTAGTGAGCCCATGCCCCCCGGCAGTCTTGGCTGTGCCACTTGAGGAATATAGGGTGCATTCAAGCAATTCTTTGAAGCTAGAATCACAAACATGAATCACACATGAAAACGCTGTTAAAAAACATGTTTGTTTTGTTAACTCGTTTATTTTTATGACCAACAAAAAATCGCTTAAAATTGCTTGAACGCAACTATGTTTTAAACTAAAATTATGTTAAAACCGTGTTTCTAGGGTGAAAAAGTGTCGCTTGAATGCACCCATAGTCTAACTGTAATGTCTTGTAACACTAATTTGATCAACCTAATAACTTGATTACCTAATTGTAGATTGCCCCGATGGTACCTGGGGTATCTCCTGCAGGAGCAACTGTACCTGTACCGAGGATAAGGTCTGCGACAAGACTACTGGAGAGTGTCTGTGCCCACTTGGATACTTTGGAGAAAACTGCAGGGATCGTAAGTACCTTAGAGGAAAACAGTCATCACCAAATACATTGCTTTCAACACTTTTTCTTCTTTTGGGATACCATGTTACGAGCATTTTGCTTTTCGGTGTTCCTAGCCATAATTTTATTTACTGTTATAAATTGATAAACTGTTATTGTTTTCATTTATAAACAATACAAATACAATAAAAAGGCAGAAAGTTATCAAAAAGAAGGTTCAAGCAAAATCAGACAACTGTTAAAAAAGCTATGAACTTTTTAATGTCATGAAGTTCGCTATCTAACAGAGACAAGCAGGCAAATCTGTCATGAGGCTCTGATGTCATAGGCTACCTATTCACCAACTGTTGTGTATGGTTTTAACTTCCTTATTTTTTACTTTTTTTTTCCATGGAACTGATTTCTTTGTGCCTTTGCCCATGTTAAATTAAGGACAAAATGTATCCACCTACATGATGGAATTAGTTTTCTTTCAAAACACCAAACAAGCAGGATATTTGTGATAAGTTGTTGCATTCATAACTATTCATTACGCCTTTATTCAAAATTGCTTTTGATGATTAACCTACTCTGTTCACATTGATGTATATTTCATATGTATTGTAATTTGTAGGATAATTTGCATTTGTTTTGTTTTGTTCAATATGTCATTGTTTGTCATTGTATTTTGTTTGTTATAGCACCAATAGAGACTTCGGTGGTAAGCGCTTTATAAGCATCGTTTTTATTATTATTATTATTTGTTAGAATCCTCTGTTTTTTTTAATTCCAGCTTGCCCCAGCGGTCGCTATGGTCTGATGTGTCGTCACGATTGCCAGTGTCAGAACGGAGCCGAATGTAACTCAGAGTCAGGAGACTGTACCTGCACACCGGGATGGAAGGGACAGTTCTGTACAGATGGTGAGTGTTTAACCCAGTGACTGCCAAATTCCCTTATTTTCATAGGTTTAATACATGAACCATCAGTTTGTGGAGACCATTGGTTAAAACAAAGAGTGTGTGTGTGTTTAGTCAGGTTTTTACATCATGTGTATCATTCAGATACGTTTATTTAGGTCTTTGGACCGACCTTTAGCGTCATCTGAAAGACGTGACTCACGGTCGAACCGGGTCGCCTGAGTCAATTTGAAGGCAAAGACAGAGACCTGACCAAGTGAACGTACCGCTAGACCAACTCACATCTTCCTCGATCATTTGCAATCATAAAATATTGTCGTGCTACTGTGATTCTTAAACAGTGGTATTAACTATACATGTATGAGATGGATCTCTAGCAGAAAGTTTGATTTGATTTCTCCAAATTGTATAACTTATGAATAATTTTTTTAAAAGATAATGTTATTGTGGTTTTCTTTTCATTCTTACCAATAAAAAACAGAATGATGTATTCAGTTCTAACTATTTGAGATGTACACATTACATTTGAAACACAGACTAAATACGTTAATGTAGTATCATTTAGTGTCTTTGATGTATAACAGTGAATACTATTCTTCTTTAGTTGTGGTTACAGGGTGCATTTGTTGTAGTTTGACTGTAAGCAAAACAAACAATAAATGTTTAAGTCATAATCAAAATTTTGGAATGAGATTAAGGAATATTTTCCTGTGTTTTGACCATCCATCTTACTCTGCTTATCTTTCAGAATGCCCTGTTGGTTTCTATGGTGTCGGCTGTGCAACGAGATGCACATGTGAGAACAGTGCAGGATGCGATCCGGAGACGGGAGAGTGCATCTGTACTCCTGGATGGAGAGGAGAACAGTGTGACCAAGGTACAAACTAATAGTCAATATTTTAAATACGTTGATCTTCAAACACAAAGTGAATGAGTGTAGAGGTGTTGTTGTCGAGTGGATATGTCACCGGACTGTCGATCACAAGGTCTGCGGTTCGAGTCCCGCCGCAGCACTAATGTCCTTTGGCAAGACATTGCCACATCTATATTTGCCACATTCAACCCAGGTGATGTAAATGGGTACCTGGCAGCAATGATTTCCTTGAAATGCTAGAGCGCCATAATGGCAGCCGTGCTATTAAAAGCCAGGGTAATAATCAGGAGCGCCAGGAGTGTCAGGTCTGACAGATATGAGCGTTATACAAGAACCCACTATTATTATTAATATGCATCATTTTAATAAATGTATAAGAAAAGACTAGGGCCTAAGAAATAAATGAAAGAGAGTTATTTTTTTTGTTCAGAAGGTCTGGTATGTTCGACTCTCTATTCTTAAGGTCAACTTTCCTAGCATTCATATCCCGCCATTACCACCATGTCAGTAGTGAAATAGTCACCAGTCATGTCTATTGCATAGATACATATCCCACCGCTGTCATCCCCACAGTAAGGACAACACTTCAATCAAATGCAAATGTTTGCAATAATTTTTTTTTCTTTGGGAAGGGGGCGCGGTGGTCTTCTAGTTTAAACAGAAAATTCTGTGAAGTTATAATTTGTCATTACAGACATCTGACTTCATTCTGCAGCTGATCCTTAGTTAGAATTTAGTTTAAGTATTGTCACAAGTCAACTTTATTCCTTATTATACAAAATTTTCAGTGCCTTGTCATCAGGTAATCACAGATTTGGTTGCAATGCTCACTGAGCTTTGATGAAGGCAAGGAATGAGAATATTTCTAACCACAAATATATATTTTTTTCTCTCTTCAGCTTGTGAGCCAGGCTTCTATGGTGTAAACTGTGAGAACCTGTGTATGTGTCTCAACAATGCAACCTGTGATCATATCAGCGGAACATGCACATGCGCACCAGGATGGAGAGACAGATTCTGTGCTAAACGTAAGTTATCTACTTAAAACATACAAACATAAAAGTCATGAGGCACATTTATACCAAAAACCATTTGAAAAAAATGTAGGTATAAAGGAGAATACACTTTAAAAGTAACAAGCAATTTCCTTTAAGCTATACTTCATACTCTCAATTTGTATTATAATTCAAAAGGGAAATTTGTGTAAATATAGGTTATCAACTGTATGTACAGTCTTTCTTATGATACCAAATACCATGATAGTTTTAGTAACAAGAGAGATAAATAAAATATTAATTGATTTTCCACCATTTTCAAAAGTTCTGTAAAAAATGATGTCATATCTAAATTCTGAAGAGGAATATTTGATTTGATTTGATTTGATTTGATTTATTGGTTTCTGCATCTTTTTTTTCTTTTTTCATCATACATTTTCATGAACATAATATGGTTTGATACAATATTTTAAGTGTATATATTGTAAGTAGACAGTGCATGGAACATATGCGATTTCAGGTAGGACATATTTAATGCATACCCTTAATTTCTAGTGAGCATAGCAGTGAAAGGTAGAGGTCAGTATGGCTACTTCATAGATGGTTTTCACTCCGGAATAATGTAAATAAGGTACAATTCTACACATTATTAAATACCTATGTAACGTGGGAAGGAATTCCTTGAATTCTGTGAGCACTGAAATCGGTAGCTTAGCAGAGCCGGGGTAATATTGGAGCGCTTTGAGCACCTTGCAGGGTGGATATGTGTGCTATATAAATTTCTAATATTATTATTATTATTATTAACATTTGTATGTTTCTCCTTCTTAGCCTGCCCTGATGGTTACTACGGTTTAGACTGTCGTCATCGCTGTAGCTGCGGTAACGGAGCCCATTGTAACGCTACCAACGGACACTGTAACTGCCCTGCTGGATACACAGGACAAGGATGTAGAGACGGTGGGTCTGGTAGTCATTAGCATTTGATAATGACTGGTCGTTATCAAAATTACGTGTTAGGCAAAATAAATGCCTGGTCATGTGTACGATCTCAACCAATCATTTCATTAGGATCCACGTCATCATCTTATAATTAAGACTGAGCCTGAATAACCTGGCTTCAAAGCATTAAGACATTGATAAAGTGACCAGTGGGATAAAATGCAACTTTCATAAGATGTTAATTTCCATTCTATTGCCTAAATAATGATTATTCTGTCTTTATTCCAATGATTTCATAAGTTATTATGATAAAATACCCTTTCAAGCCTTATCATTTTTTTCCCTCCTAGATGAAATAGATTTCTTTTTAGTTGATCCAATTTGATACAACAATTTCAATCATATCGTTGTAAACATGTCAGAAAATACTTAAGTTGCTGCAGTAAATGTTTTGCTTGAAAAGAGGTTAAACTGTTTTTTGGTAGGGTAAAATAGCGTAAGATCATGTGTATATATGTTCTCGTTGTAAATTTATGTACGATATGTCCTGCAAGTTTTGAAAGACTCTGAGAAAGATGTATCCATCCCAGTGATTGAATCAAGACCACAATGATTGCCTAAATCATTGTTTAATCAATTCTTATCGATATACAGAATGTCCTGAAGGTCATTTTGGTGAAGACTGCCGAGGTACATGTAACTGTGCTAACGATGCTGAATGCGATCACGTCAGTGGAAGGTGTATCTGCCCCAGCGGTTGGATCGGAGTCAGGTGCCATCAACGTAAGTTTGCAACTATTCCATTCAAGTTTCTCCTTGTGGTTCACTCAATTCACTCTGTTTGTTTCCTTGTTCATTGAATTTTGCCTTGCTTTTGTCATTCATTCATTCAACCTACCTTTTCTCAACCTTTCTCTTCTTTCTTGTTTTACTGTTTTTGTCTGGCCCTTCCCCCTCTCTTTCTCTTCCTCTTCCTCTTTCTTTCTCTCTCTCTCGCTCTCTCTTTATATTCCTTCCCTCTATTTCTCTTTATTCTGTTTCTCTGTGTCTCTCTGTCTCTCTATATTTCTTCCTCTATTTCTCTTTCTGTCTGTCTGTCTGTCTGTCTCTCTATCCCTTCTTAATCTCTCTGTCTCGCTGTCATTTTACCCTCTGTCTTTCTCTTTCTCTTTCCTTTCCATCTCTCTTCTATCCCCCTCTCCCCCTCCATCTCTCTCCTCTTTTTCTTCATTGTGTTATTTGCCATCTCTCTCGCCCTCTGACATCCAAGAAATTGGATCAAATTAAATTAAATTAATACTTTTTCCAATAAAATTTCATGTTCACGGCCTTCGGAATAAAAAAAAAAGTCTATCCCCACACTTTGGTTGTTTTATTTTTTTCTTGTATATCTCATCGTTAGTATCTTCTTTCTTTTTTAAAATCTATGACATTCTTGATTCTTGTTTCCCTGTACAGAATGCCAGCCCGGTCGCTATGGTATCAACTGCCAGCAGCGTTGCATCTGCCAGAACGGACTCTGTGATCATGTGACTGGGATGTGCGCCTGTGCGGCCGGATGGGTGGGACGTGCCTGCCAGCAACGTAAGCAATCAGTCCATCAAGTATTATAATAAAAAAAATGAAACAAAAACAAATGGTTATGCATGTATCAGTTATCAAAAAAATTATATTGATGAGACTTACTGCCTAGTTAACTATCATGATAATTTTTGTTGTAATCTATTTTCTTCTGGGGTGGTGATGTCCTTCTGATGTACTGGTATTTTGAAAGTTCTTCAGGTTGTTGAGAATACAAATATCTCTTTTGAAATGGCTGAGAGGAAGATAGAGAATATAAGTAACAACTTTCTTTAAAGAGAGGGGGCCAGTAAGACAGGTTTAATTGTATCTTGATTTATCATGTTTATCTATTTATATTTGTTTACAGCTTGTGCACCAGGACACTTTGGCATCGGCTGTCTGCAGTCATGTTCTTGTCAGAATGGAGGAAACTGTGATAAAGTCAATGGAACATGTTCATGCGCACCAGGATGGCACGGAGATGTCTGTGAACTGGGCAAGTTTCTTGGTAGAGAGGTCATGTAGGGGTCAAGGGTCACGGTATAGGTGTCAAAGTATAGAGGTCAGGATGTTCAAACAAAAGAATGTGATAAAGTCAAGGGAGCATGTGTTCATCGATGGCACAGAGACAACTGTGAACTGGGTAATTAGTAGGTATAGGGGTCAGTGGGTCATGGGGTAGGGGTCAGTGGACAGGGTGTAGGGGTCATGGTGTAGGGTTCAGGCTGTAAAGGTCAAGATGCAGAGGTCAGCGTGTAGGGGTCAGGGTGCACAGATCAAAATAGGGGGCTCAGGTTGTAGGGGTCAGGTTATTGGGGTTTTGTATTCTCCATTTTATTCAATGGTTTCACAAAGGATCATTCCTGTTTCAGACTCTAAACATGATGAAACAAAACAAAAACAGGTGTCTTCTACTCTGATTATTTGTTTCATCGTTTGTTTGTTTTAACAGCTTGCTTTTCTGGTTACCATGGTGTCAACTGTGAAGAGAGATGTCAGTGCCAAAATGGAGGTCAATGTGATGCACAGACTGGTGCATGTACATGCACTAATGGCTGGAGAGGAAGGCTATGTGAAAAACGTGAGTATTACAAAAAGAGATATGGTCACCACTCTCTTGGTACATCTATGTTTTCCAGTACTGTAGAGATAGACTGGTAAATGTTACATGTACCATTACAATGGCTATTGAGGAAGGCTATGTCCAAAACATGAGTATTATACATAAGAAGTGGTCACCACTCTTTCTTTTTACATGTATATATCCTATGTTCTAGTGATTAACTCCAAGATACATGTAGACTGGTAAATGTAACAATTCTAACGGGTGACGTGGATGGCTATGTTGAAAACATGAGTATTGCGGATGAAAATGATCTCCACTCTTCTTGTTACAAAAAAATAATTACCATTGATTAGCTTTAAGATAGACTTAGTGAATGTTACTATACTAATGGCTGAAGAGAGAGGCTATCTGCGCAAACTGGGTATACACTTACATGAGAATTGGTCACTTTCACTTGGCATACTATTTTCCAGTGATTGACAAACCCTTAAAATAGACTGGTTAATATTCTTAAAATTAAGGTTTGGAACAAAGAAACATTTTACGAATGACCCAAGTTTAAAATTCCAAGTAAGGATAGAGTTTGAAATTTTGTCACTATTTTGCTATCTTCATAAGATAGCTCCTTTAGAAGATATCTGCTTCCATTCTGAGGATTTAATACTGAAAATATTCATAAATATTGGATGTAAAAGCTAGAAAGGGGTTTGGAATTAGTATAAAAGAATAAAGATCTGAATGTTGAAACAAGGTGTTTTCTTTACACTTCTTCTATATCTACTGGAGATGTGTAGTACAATTTCATGGTGTTTCTAAACTTGCTGGAACTTAATTCAATGTTTAATAAAACTTAAACAAGACAAAGCAGTGCATTACCAACATCGGTACAGTAATAATGTTGCAATTATTAAATGATGTACATACTTCATTAGTGAACATATACATTGCATCATTATCAATGAATTGTAGAAATAGAAAGGAATCAAGATCAACTCATTCCTAATAATAATGACATACTGTACTTATATAGCGCATATCACAATATGTCTCTATGCGCTGTGAGAAAGAGTAAGAAGGAAAGGTGGATAGATTGAGTAACATAAGAAGAATGAGATATGCTCAACATATTTCCTCTCGTTAACATGGGTAAGTATTTTTGAAAAGAAATGTTCTACCATCGAAGCTGAACTAGAAGGACATGTATAACCTATCTTCCAATCCCTTACCCCTCTTATAATCTGTTACCCCCTCTCATGTTCTCTATTCCAGCTTGCATCCCTGGTACCTATGGCAGCCAGTGCTCAGAGACCTGTGGCTGTGGAGCTGAGAACCCCTGTGATCACATCACCGGAGCTTGCAGGTGTCCTCCGGGCTTCGCTGGATATGAATGCAACTCACGTGAGTATCGGCCAACGATCCCTGCCAACCATTTCTATTTTGGAGGAATGATTCCTATTTTGGGGTCTTCAGGCTATTGTTTTTAACCCTAAATTCCTCTCTTTATCTAAAATATTCTGTGTGAAAAGTGTGCGAGAAAGACTGTATTTCTAATTTTGTGTTGAGAGATTTCGAATTTTTGTTGTGAAAGGTTGGCAGGTCTGTATGTCTGAATAAGTCCATGTCCTAGTACAAAGAGAAAAGAGGAAGAAATATAGAGACGAGAGAGATAGAGAGAGGAAGAGAGAGAGAGAGAGAGAGAGAGGGAGGGGGAAAAAGGGGGGGGGGGGGCATGGATAAAATTTAAGGCAGATGTGATTGGGTGAGAGAGAGTGGGGATAAGAAAAGAGTAAGTGGGAGATTACAGATTTTTAAGGAAGGGGGGGGGGGGGGGGTACTAAAACAAAATTATACATGCACCACATTTGCTTAGTTAACAACTTTGGGAAATTTCAAACCAGTTAAATTAATAACTGCAGGGATAAAGAAAATGTAGGACTTTGTGTCTAATCATGTGCCAGAAGTATAGAAATATTACCATTCATCATTTTACTCTGCTTTGGGGTTTATTTTCACAGCTTGTCCACCCGGAACGTGGGGCCAGGATTGTGCCGAGGCCTGTACCTGCGGACGCAACACAATCTGTAATTCAGTGACCGGGGACTGCCAGTGTAAACCAGGCTTCAGAGGACACAACTGTGAAAAGGGTAAGTGATTATTTTTATTGCAATGGCTCTGTGTCATGGGTTTGAAACCAAGTTGCTGCACTAGTGCCCGTTGGTAACGCATTAATCCTTATTACCAAGTCCCTCAGAGAGGACCTAAAGCCGTTAGTCCCCTGGCTGCTTACTTAAAAGCTGTCATGCTTTCTTAGCAGTCAGGTAAAACAATCAAACAAAGAGCAACATAAATGGTTGAGCTGATGACAAAAGCAGGTGCATACAATAATTTCATCTCTGTATGCCAAAGAAAGTCCTAAGAAAAGAATCTATTTTGTAAAGAGCACATCTACTCACATTGATAGAAGATTTTCATTCATAATTTTTTTTTGTATTGATTAAATGTTGTTTAGCATGTACATATCGTCTTATTATTTTGTTATTTTGTTACATCTCAGGAAATATACAAATGTTTACTCAGTGTTCAGAAATAATAACATCAATTTAAAGAGTGATATATGAAAACGGAACAAACTGTAACACAGTGTCAAGATTGATATGAAAATCAGAGCACACTGACATCACAATAATCTGTCAGCCTCAAAAACATGTAGAAGTCAACAGTGTATTCATGATATATGAGACAATGCTAATATTTAGAAATTACTTTTGTATGATCCCCACTTTATAGATTGCAAGCATGGTCGTTACGGACCAGACTGCCAGCACCATTGCAGCTGTCTGAATGGAGGATCTTGCCATATGGATGATGGAACGTGTCTGTGCCAGTCAGGTTTCATCGGTGCACTCTGTGAAAGAGGTAAGATATCAACCCCCTTCTTCACCTCTCCCTCAACTGCCTCCTTCCTAATACTGAAGTGGTTTATCTACCGTATGTTGAATTGTCTTCCCCCACATTCCTCCCCATTCATTGTATGTAAATGTGCTGATAAGCAGAAGCAAAGATGATGATGATTGATGATGATTGATGATGATTGATGATGATTATCGTCCCTATTTTCACGAAGTGAGGAAAATCGTAACGCAAAGTGAATGCAATTTTTTTTCACTACCGTCACTTCGTGAAAACAGCGACGTTATAATGATTGGTATAATATTAATAATAGTGTATAACCAATATTTGTAACCCCCCATTGTAGATTGTAGTTATAATCTATTTTATGATTGACATTTTAAAGAAAAGATACAGACAATGATGAAAAAATACAGTAGGAACACTCGTACAGAATGTTGTGAGTACCGGTATGAGGATGCACTTGATAGAGACACATTTCATACTTCATATGTTTCAATGAATAAATCAACCAAAATTAGTTTTTGTTTGCACCCTTCTTCCTGGAATGTAATGAAACATCCATGTTCATCATGTATTCAAGCTCCCTGTTAATTGGTAATATATACGCATAATGAGAGTCAACATTCATGTAACATCCTCTTTTGATTGGTTTTATCTTTCAGCTTGCCCCGACGGACTGTATGGCCAGGACTGTCAGCATAAATGCCTCTGCCAGAACGGAGGTGACTGCCACCACGCTTCAGGGGTGTGCGAATGCTCCCCCGGATACACCGGCACCTTCTGTGCTACAAGTGAGTATGCATGATCCAGCTATTATATTAAACAGATGTATGTGCACCATCTTTTTGTCTTAGGTGTTTAGTTGGCTTCCTTCAACCTTGAAGATTCTTGCAGAACTTTATGAGATAGTTTGTGTCCATCAAATTTATATATCATTAAACCATATCTTTTAGAATACTTTTTGGAAAACCTAGAACCTTGCAAAGCCAATCGTATTAGAGTTTCCATGTATTGTACTATCGGGCCTATCGGTGCATGTACCAATAATTGACAAGGTGCAAGTAAAATCAGTCTTGGATTATCCAATACCCCAGTATAAGCATGATAGGTCAGAGTTCAATCTTAGAGGGGTACAAAAATGAGTACAGTGCACTTTTTGTATTGCATAGGTTGTTTTTCAATTGTTGGGATGCAGGGTATTTAGGGAGGATAAAAAAGAGAATGGGTTTTCAATACCATATATATGTATTAACACAGTGCTTTGAACAACGCAATTATTGATTTTGTCTTATCATTTTGTGAAGGATCATGTACCTATAAGTTCCATAACTTTTTGATGATCCAACCACCTTTCCTTTTGTGTATTTTTTATTTTATTGTCTGATCCATATTTTTAAGAAATATTGCTATTGTATTCTTTGACTTTGCATGTTTTTATGAAAGTAGTGAATAAATTGAATTCAATGATATATACATGTAAATGATGATGGGAGCACCAGGAGTGTCACTTATGACAGACATGAATGCTATACAAGAACCCACTATTATTATTATTATTATTAAATATAATCTTTTTCAAATTTTTTGCTTTTTTCCTTTCAGAATGTGCATTGGGTACGTACGGCCCAGACTGTTCGCAGGTCAAGGACTGCCAGTTTGGTGGAGTGCTAGATGTGATCACAGGAGAGTGCCAATGTGGGCTTGGATATACAGGGGAGATTTGTGATGAAGGTATGTATAGCCAACACCTTTTCTTAAAGTAGTCACCCACAGAATCAAAAGTGTTTTGAATTGATGCAAACTTTCCATGATATCCATATAATTTTTTTCTTCATGTTTTCAAGAGAAAATCTTTCCATCCATATATAATTTGTCCATAATTATCACTTGTCGTCAACTTTCTTCGGGTGACTACTTTGACTCTAAACTTTGACCCTGAACTGTGAATAGGAATGTACTTGTGAAAACAGGACCAAAAATGGGATAATCATCGTAACAATGACACAAAAACATATTTCTGGTATCTACCAATACAGACATTACAGTGCCGGTCTGTGTGATGATATTAATCAACCATAACTATTGCCATTTTTTCCTTATTTTACAGAGTGTCCATGGGGAACGTACGGTATGAACTGCGAACAGGAATGTACTTGTGAAAACGGGGCCGAGTGTGATAGGATGTCCGGATGCTGCTCGTGTACTCCCGGTTTCTACGGACAAAACTGTCAATTTTGTAAGTTCAGCAAACTTTGTTTTTCCACTTTTTAAGGAATATATTCCCCTGACTCAACGAGCACGGAGTTTTTTTGTTTAGTTTTGGAAGATATAAACATGACTTTTTTATTGTTACACATCGGTCATTTTTCTTAAAGGTCAGTGAGTCAGTTTCAAGTGGAGGAATATTCACAACACTTTAATTCCCCCTACATATCCTCTTTTGTTGTTGAAACCAGAGGAAAACAGATTTCACTTGAAATCTTATGGTTATATATACCGGTATATGTTTCATTGATAGGCATCATATTTTGGACCCTCTTAGGTGCTGTTGACAAAGGGCCATCCAAAATGTTAGCATTAGAAATCCTCATTTGAACTCTATATTTATTACCCCACTACTTTCCCCTTTATTTTTCGAAAAGTCTAATGGGAATGAATTTGAATTTATTCTCCTAATAAAACTGGTCCCCCCCCCACAATGATGCTGGTGCCCCCTTAATTAATTATATCTGATAGCAAACATTATTCTTATTATTGTTATTGTTAGCTTCGATATTGATGAAACCATTAATCTTATTTATTTTTTTGATTTGTGTTATTTACAGCATGCCCAGCGGGTACCTACGGTTCTTATTGCGGCCGTATCTGTGATTGTCATAAAGACGCTACATGCGACACAGTGACCGGTCAATGTAGGTGTCCAGCAGGCAGAACTGGACCGGAATGCAAGCAGAGTAAGTAGACATGAAAACACTGTCTCTAATATGGAAACTTTTTGAAAATTTAATCACCTGTAAAAAAAAAAAAAAAATTGTGATTAGCTAGAATGTATAAAATCAACCCCCCCCCCAAAAAAAAAAAGAGAAGAAGATTGCCTCACATTCTACAGGTATATAGAGATAGGGAGTATAAAGAAAATTAGGGAGATATAATAGAGCAGTGCATACAGGGCGCGCAAGTTGAACCTATGCTATGCGAGTGTGTGTGCATGTATTTACTAGTTTACTCAACAAGACGTCTGTCTGTTTCCTGAGTGTATATTTTAACTGCAATATCTCTAAAAATAATGAAAATAAATGAAGAAAAGAATAAGAAAAGAAAGAAGAATGAAGGAAGGAAGGATGGAGGGAGTAAGAAGGTAAATGGGGAGGAGAAGTAAAAGGATGAATATACCTGCATTTATTATTATCCATGTTTTTCTTTTCTTTTTTCACCAGCCTGCCAACCTGGGTTCCACGGTCCAAACTGCATTCATGTCTGTGCCTGCTCTAACAGGACACAGTGCAACGCAGTCGCAGGTACCTGTGATTGCCCCCCTGGAAATACAGGGGATACCTGCACTGAAGGTATGTACAAAGGGTCAGGCTTCAGAGGGAGTGAGTAAGGTTATTGGAATAGCATGTGGCTATGAAATACTTGTATGTGGTCAAAGTAAAAGTTATAATGATTCTACTGTGATATATTTTTAGCTTTGCTTGTTCTCTACATTTTCCACTCTCCAACCAGGTGTAGTAAATGGTTACCTGGTAGGAATTAGTTCCTTGAATGCCTTTAGCACCTTGGGGCAGCTGGGCCA
This sequence comes from Strongylocentrotus purpuratus, assembly GCF_000002235.5. Taxonomy (NCBI): domain Eukaryota; kingdom Metazoa; phylum Echinodermata; class Echinoidea; order Camarodonta; family Strongylocentrotidae; genus Strongylocentrotus; species Strongylocentrotus purpuratus. The sequence continues at coordinate 2,172,451 of NW_022145520.1, forward strand.
TAAAGCCTGGGTAATAATAGAATTTTGTAAGTGCCTCGAACTTCCCCTTGAATAAATACATGTATGTGTGCAGTATAGATGTAGCTATTATTGGCTATGACAAATTCTAATATCCTTGGATTTCTGTTTATTGGAATATATGAGCTGTGCATACAAATTTGTTTATGAAATGGAAATTCAAAATTACTTGTATACTGATTTGATTGCAAATTGTTAAAGAAAAGCTTGCTAGTTTACACCTAATGTATGTATGAACACACCCACTGATGATGTAACGTTTTCAATGTATTCTGCATGGCCTTCTTCATACACACAGAGTGCATATACCAGGCAAATTTGGTCCAAACTGCTCTCTCAACGAGACTGTTCAAAAATTTGTTAATTTACATATATGTATGTATGAACACTGCCCATTGTTGATGTCATGTATTCTGTATGGCCTTGTTCACACACACAGAGTGCGCACCAGGAAAGTTTGGTCCAAACTGTGCTTTCAACTGTGACTGTTCAAACGGTGCTACCTGTGACCCGAGGACGGGATCTTGTAGATGTATAAATAACTTTATTGGTGCTCAATGTGAACATGGTAAGTCATTTCTCTTTACCTCAATGAGATTTCATTACTCTGTATTCAGATAATTCTGTTAAAAATAACAGGTGATTTAAAATTGTTTTGTATCATCTATAGCAGGGGCTTCTCAAAGCCTGGACCACCTGGAAGGCTCTGTTTAAAAAAAAAAAAATATTATTGTAACTATTCCCATTGGATCAGATAAAGACCTAAAACAAGCATCATTTTCTTCAGTATTACAAATGTCAGTACTGTAAATTTTAGGATTAGATTGTTCCGAAACAAATGGCATCCCATGTTTTGGATTATGTAATAAATGAAAATGAAAAAAAGAATCTAATTTTGTTGTTCTTTTTCTTTCAAGTCATCTAATGTATTGATTTTCTTTCTAATTCTAAACTAGGTGGTTTGTATGCTTTTCCCACACCGTCAACGCCGCTCAGAGGTGACATAGGACCCAACGGATTCTAACAAAAAACACTTCTGAAATACAGACTCTGGAAATAAAAAACTAAAAATCCAATCATGCAAGCAGCAACAGCAGCATTGACACACCTAACAAGCTTTTGTCGTTTGTCTGGACGATTCCAGCTCTTAACGAACGGGAGGCGAGGATAGCTAGAGCAGGAGACGTCTTCAATCAGAGTCGGATGAATGAATATTCATGATCCAGGAGGTCAACTCAGGTCACCATTTACACATTTGGTCACAAGAAGGCAGCATTTGACTCTTCTCATCAGACCATACTTTAAGGAGAATCGATTTTGGAGCTTTCAACAGTAGCAACCACAGCTAGATCATGCATCTCATCTAAAAAAATGGAGAAAGTTTTTTTTTTCCAGAGTGTTTTTTTAGAACGTTGATACTTTTAGTTAAGTTATTCGAAGGAAATGTTTGAGCCATTTCGACAGTATCAGAGATGTGTATATGTACAGCTTAGATCCTTTCACACTTTCACATGGTGAGATGTATACTTACAAAAAAACAATGATGGCATATTTATTTCTTATTTCTTAAGGTTTGTGACTTTAAGATGTTCCAAGGTGCTTGCTCAATTCGAAAATTAAAAAATGGATATCGACTTTGCAACAAAGTCTAGGCTAAAGTTGCGCACTTTGAAGATGTATGCGTGGAATCGGGCCTTGGCCATCATTTTCTGTAGCAAGAGAGATATCAATACGCCTCCAGTGACCAAACAACCCATGCTCTCTATTCCTCCGCTTTGCGAACAGAATCTGTTTTTATCCTACATCGTGTGATGTTTATCAATCTCCCAGCATTATTTATTGTACATTGTATGAGGTTTTCTGAATAGCAACCATAAGAAAAAAAAAGTATTGGGTCACTCGCTCGCTGCAAACCTCAAAAAAAGATTGATTGATTTGAGATATGCGTGCACGGTACTCGTTTAACTCGTAGAAAAGGATTGAATAGGTTGTGCATGAGGTCGATTCGCTTTTAAGTTATAAATGTTGTTAATGAACAGTGTATCTAGGAAACTGGAAGCATAGATTGCTATTGGAGACAAAATTGCACAAGTTTAGAATCCTCATTAAATATAAATATATATATATTCATGTAGGTAATGTGTCGATACATGCAGCGTAAATGTGAAAAATATGTTGTGTCAAGATTTTAACGACTTTAACTAATGGTACATGTATTTCCTCTTTTGTTTATAGTTTTGTGATAACTTAGATTTAAATGGCCCGATACTATGTAATGCAAGGGAGAGTGGATGAGAAAATGTATGCCGTGAAATTTTGTTTTGGTGTATATGAGTGAGTATTGAATGTTAGTAGAAAATGTACAATTTGATGTGAGAGAGAGAAAGAGAGAGAGGGAGAGAATGAATAAGAGAAAGAGAGAGATAGAGAGATTGATTTCTTTGTAGCACCATCTTCCACTGCAACCTTATTTTTCCTGTAATAATCATTAAGGAAAAGTTAATTCTGTCTATGCAAAGCTACTATATTTCTAGATAGCATACCAATTATGCAAATCTCGACATAATTTACTTCCAATCTCGTGTTTTAAACTATAATGAGTAGAAAGTAGTAGAAACTAACATCTCTGCAAGTATTGTTCATGTATATCTGTACAGAAGAAATCGAGGTATTTTCGACAGATGTGCGTCGTGTATCCTATGCATGTAGAATCTATGTATTCAGTAGGACCCCTGTCTTATCTATTTCATATGATTCAGGTATTTCATATAATTCCATCATCATCTTATCTGTTATATTAGAAGAGGGATGATTTCAGTGATTTTCAGATATGTACATGTTTATGCTGTATAACAAATTCTCCTCAAAGTGTATTGGCACCATGCCGCCTTTGTGTAGAATTAAATCGCTGTCTATTTATTCTCAATACGAATACAATGTATTAAACAAAGCAAGAACTGTTCTTTCTGAAAAAAAGAACGGTAGAAGTATTTTTTTCATATCCGTGATGATTATCGATGCTAGTATTGGATTTTTTTCTATCTATGATTTTGTTGTAGTTTGACAGAGGTGTATTTTACGCTGTGTAAAATAACGGTTATTTATGTGTGTGTGTATTTTTAAAACAGTCCTCTGTTGTCTTGGGGTTGTTCTTTGTCGAGTTGCTTGTTTTTTGTCTGTAATTTATACGTGCTGTCTATGGCACTGGTGAGGCTGAAAAGACTACGGTATGTGGAGCTGATCTGCTCTGTTTTTTAATATCTTTTTTTCTTTCTTTTCTTTAAAATATGAAGAGATGAGATTGCATCGAAAATGGTATATTTTCAGGGGATAAGGCCTGCACACTTTTACGTACCGGTAAACAGATGGAGCAAGATAAAAAAAAATTAAATTTCGTTTAGCTCTGACAAAGTTGTGAATATACATTAAAAGTCTTTTTTGATAAGAGATGGTTTGTGCAGGAAAACCGTTGTACCCTGATAATGTCCATATTCTAATTCTTCAAATAATTGGTCATTCTTAAACAACAAAGTAAACTTTTCTAATTACTATTCTAATATGTGTATGCTCTCAGTATAGTTATAATATGACAAACTGTATTGTTTTTCAATTTTTAACAAGTCGATTGATATATCCATGACAATTTTCGAAACTGTATGATAAGTTTCAGTAATTTTTGTATTAACAACTAAAAACAAAACGTTAAAAAAAAATAGAAAATAAAAACAGTAAAAATTTGTTAATGCTGCTTCTCTGCATCACAACCATATATGTAGCTAGTTTATTTTTATTTGACGAAACATGCGTAACCTTTTGACCTTTGACTTCTATCTAATAATATAAGCGACCAATACCGTGTGACAACTAGTCTTAACCTCAGGATCTAACATTTTATGTCGGATTCATACCATATGAATCTTTATTCTCTTTGAGTAACCAATTGTATATTAAGAAGAACTTAGACTAAAAAATATGCATTATTTATTACTTATCATACCTTACCTGTTGAAAATGTGTTTTGTAAAAGTTTCGCATAATGAACATTGAAAAGCCATAAAATTCCTTCAGGATCGAATTAACAAATTTCTTTTAATTGAAACTAACAAAGCTTCATTAATCAGCTCAATGTTTCGGCACCATGGTACTTTTTTCGGAATGGAAACAAATTAAAATTGCTCTAAGGAAAAGAAGCCTTTTCGCAATTCCTCTTACCCATTCAATTTATTTTAAATATATGATATCCATTTCTGTGGGTTCTTGTTCTGAAAACGTAACGGCAGTATCACGGTCAGTTGACAAACGGCTGATTTTGCTGTACTGGTATGCTTTTTTTGTTGCCTCAATGCTGCAAATTTTCAGGGAATCCAACAAGTTTTCAAAAGTTTCTTGATCCAACCGACTATTGAAAATGGTTGACCTTCTCACCCACACCTGTTTCCATGGTGATGAATATTTGTATTAAAGTCTGGTTGGTTATTTCCCGATATAGCGGCAAAAATCAGGTCAAAATTTTAGCAGCGTAGAAGAACCTTTCTGAGCCGTAATCTGGAGACTCTCATCAATTGTGTCCGTAAAGTGATGTGAATTGTCATAACAAACTGAAATGGTGCTGAATATACACTGATTATTGATGCTTGCACAGACATCTTTAAAAAAATAATTTGCGCGGATGTCTATTCATACCTGCTGACTACTGAATATCCCATAATATAAGCAATGTGGCTCGGGAAGATTGTTTGTGCGGCATTCAAAGAGTTAACCAACATAGAAGAAAACAGTTTTCAGAATGCCACCCCAAATTTTCAAAAATAAATGGATATTGGCTTTTCTTGTTCTCATGAAATAAACAATGTCTCAAATTTTCTCGAGACTGATCATACATATAGTTATGCATATATCAAAAATGTGATGTTCTTAATCAATGACCAGAAATTTCTACTAATGTAAGCATGTTAATGACGTTTTAGTATTTATGTTTAAGCTTATATATGCAACTTTTGTGAGCATTATCAATAAGGTAGTAGTTTGAAGCAGCAATATTGACAAAGTCTGAATATAAATTATGATATTTTTGAATAACATTTTCTCAATTTCCAATCGTATTTTGTATAAAACTGAACTGGATATTTCAACCTTTTTTTTTCTTGCTGTATTTTTGGAATTCATAATAAATTGATGATCTGTTATAGATCACATGGTATGTAAATAAAAATGGATGTTGTTTTTGTGAATTTCTGTTGTATTTGTTTATTTACCGTAGATTTTTGCAGTATATACTCTGCAGCCAAAATTTAGATACAGAATCTAGAATTTAGGAAAGCACCATTTTGCTTTCTCTCATCTCCTTTGATCTTTTTTCTTTCCCATTTTCAGAAGGGGAAGGGGCACTTATTATAAAAGAAAAGGGCACTTGTTAAAGTGAAATGGGCACCTCTCAGATTTGAAGAGGGGCAATTATCATCGGTGAAGGGGCACTTATCAGAGGTGGTAAGAGGCACCATTTTGCTTTCTCTCATCTCCTTTGATCTTTTTTCTTTCCCATTTTCAGAAGGGGGAGGGGCACTTATTATAAAAGAAAAGGGCACTTGTTAAAGTGAAATGGGCACCTCTCAGATTTGAAGAGGGGCAATTATCATCGGTGAAGGGGCACTTATCAGAGGTGGTAAGAGGCACCATTTTGCTTTCTCTCATCTCCTTTGATCTTTTTTCTTTCAAGAAGGGGAAGGGGCACTTATAGCAAAAGAAAAGGGCACTTGTCAAAGTAAAATGGGCACCTCTCAGATTTGAAGAGGGGCACAATCGTCGGTAAAGGGGGCACTTATCAAAGGTGGTAAGAGGCACCATTTTGCTTTCTCTCATCTCCTTTGATCTTTTTTCTTTCCTATTTTCAGAAGGGGAAGGGGCACTTATAGCAAAAGAAAGGGCACTTGTTAAAGTAAAATGGGCACCTATCAGATTTGAAGAGGGGCAATTATCATCAGTGAAGGGGGCACTTATCAGAGGTCGGAAGAGGCACTTGTAAGAATGTGGAACGGGCACCCATAAATTAGAAATAAAAAGGGGCACTTATCTGAAGTAAAAAGGGGACCTTTCCTTTGTATAAAGGGGCACTTTAGGGGTACTTGAAAATGTGGGGGCATTGTCCCCCCGGTCCACCGCCTCTGTGTGTACCAGTATGAGAATCCGGATATGAATATTGATGGCGATTTGAACTTAACCAACTAATTCAGTATTTACCTTCCTCTTGAAAACGTACATGATGAACAAGTTGTGCCGATCGAACATGTCTCTTATTGCTCAAAGCAAAAGATCTGTTCATAACACGTGTATGTTCCTTCCCGTACAAGACCAAATTCTGCGGGTTGTGTTTGAATGTTGCAGCACAGAAGATCAAGTTTTGGTACAATAGTGGTAGCTATTTTCAGAACTCAGCTAAAGATATACCTATTTCAGATTGCTTACAATTAGTCACTGTTTTTTTGTCTTTCCCAGTTAGAATCATAAACAGACATTTTTGGTAGTTTTTCAGTCTCACCAGCGCCTTTGATTAGGCAACTAGATATTGGCGCTTTATAAATTCCTGGATTGGATTGGAATTTGTTTCCCGCTCATTCTTACTGAAAAGTTATCTGTACACAATTGGTAAAATGATCACGGAAATTTGGTAAGAAATTGGGCATATGCTAAACCAGCTGAATATGAAGCAATGTTTACTCATTTGATTATGTTTCATTATAAATTGTGCCAAGCCATGCAATAAAAATATGGTTTAAAGGTTTTCTTTTCAATCAACCAAAACTGAAAAGCAATAACGCGTAATAAACCACGGCTGGATAATCACTTTCATTCAATAATCAACTTTGGATAACTCCAGAGTGAAGTTTTGGTTTCAGCATAGGAGGAGTTTTATAACAAGTACCAATTGAATATCAATTCATCTTCTTTGTTTCTGTTTAATAATTAGTTTTCTCATTTAAGTATATACTTTATTAATTCAGACTGACACTTTACCCTCGAGGAAACCGAGTCCATACTTTTAAAATGGGTGTTATCGATGGGTGGTAACATCAGTGAGATGCAATAGACTTCAAAACATTTCATGACCATAACTAAAGACTCCAAGAGATTTCATGACCATAAAAGGAAGAGACATTAAGACCCTGCCTCAACAATGACAAAATGCGATTAAATCGACTGGGTTGCATCATTAATTCCAATCGCCTATGATCGCGTTGCTACAGTCAATTAAAATGCTGTAATTATCACTCTCACTTCTTCACTTTTCATAAAGATCCTAGATGGAATAGATAGAGCTATTGAGGAAACGTTTCGAGATGACGCAAGTCTAAATCTAGCTGAATTCATTTCATTGTAGCAGATATCAACAGGATTTCAGTATACCTTCTACACTTGTACTCTCTGTTGAGTTATGCCTGCTATAATACCTGCTATTCGTTAAACATCAGAGTTTTTCGATTAAAGCTTTTACAACAAATTCGTTACGATGTCTCGGAAAGGCTCCCGCGTCTTCAGAAATGCGTTATATTTATTTCTGCTTTTGCAATCTTTTTACCAATCCTCATTTTGTGAGGATGACGTATTGAGTTGTAATGAACTACGGGACCTGAGGAAATCATTTCACGTAGCGAATGGACGAAATTTTTCGCTGATGTTACCTCCTCTCAAGACCCCAATACGTAGTACTCAAACACTGGTGTGGACCAAGGGAGAGTCAACATGGGAAAAGCGACACAACGGCACTCTGGAGTTCACTGCAGAAAACGTTTCTTTTGATGTCACACGTTATGATTTGATTGAGGCTACCAATGGCACGCTCACTCTAATCATTTCTTTCGTTGAAAGTGATGATATGGGGAAACATGTCATCTCGGTATATAATGGTTCACAGATACTCTGTAATGTTTTGATACTGAATTTGACTGTTGAATCTATAGAGCCCACTTGTTTGACTATATTCGACAAAGAAACTAACAAATTACAGATGACTTGCCAATGGGTGCAGGTGATAGAAGGGGAGCAAGCACATCTTGTAAACATGGTAAATGCGGATAACCAGAAGCTTTATTCCCATGAAACTATAAACATGAACATCGACGGTCGATTAAATCTCACCAACAATTTCAGTGTTTACGTTGATCCCCGAGACATGTTTGATGGAAGAACCTTGCCAGACAGATGTGTCATTTCGAATCCCGAACGAAGTGAGCAAAAAGTTTGTAACTTCCCGCCTGTAGAACGATACACGATTCAAAACGTCAAAACCGAGAACCTAACATTTCAATGTTGTACTGCAAAAAGGTGGTACACATTAATTGATGATGATTTTAAACCCATCAAATTCACAGAAGAAATATTTACTGGTTCTGATCGCATCGTCTTCTTCTGCGGTGAAGAGAAACATGAATCAAACGCAATGCTACTCTATAGCATTGGAAGTATAGATATGGCGAAATGGAGTTTTTATACCGCATCAGTTTCATACATATATCCGTTAAGCAACCTCACAGATGACAGCTCATGTCAAACTTTTCATGTCAATGTTATAGGAAGTACTTCCGAATCAACGATTTCGGAAGAGACGATTCCTACTAAGTTCTCTATGAGTCATTTGATGCTCGCTGTTATTGTTTCTTCGACCGTAGCATCAACATTTTTGTTGACAAGTTATATGTGCTTCATTATCATTCGCGGTGTTTATCGACAAAAAAAATCGACGTAAAGCCAACACGTAATGTTGGAATGATTTTAAGCACATCAGCTATTGGTGACGCTCCGGAATCTCTTGAACTGACCAATATTTCCTCGGCACGGCCTCAGCCAAGGAACGATGTAACGATCGACACCTTAGCCATGCAGGAACAACTTGGTACGGGCAATGCTATCATGCGTTCTTGTCAGGAAATTCAGAGTGGACCTCTAAGATTATCCTTGGATGGTGACTCTGAAGGAGTGGACAACAGGTCCGTTGATCATACTACAAACATCAATGAGGGAAAAGATCTTTCTCTAGAACAGCACTTGCGCGAAACCGGGTGCATTTCTACAAGTGATGCACATTGCATTCAGATTGGAGGTGCACCACTTACTGTAGTCGTCCCAAGCGCACCGTTTCAAGACAGTACGTACTGTTCTTTGGATGATGTCGAAGATACTCCTTCTGACACTTGTGTCGCAGCCGCATCCCCGATGACCTTTCAACCGCCACCTCGCCCAAGTGATGGACAAACAGATCCTTCAGTTCCGGACAATGTCATTCGGAATAAGAGACCGTGTGCAGAATCGGTGGAACGAAAGGATGCCGAAAGGCACGATGCGACGGCAAACAGGTCAGGTCCCACAAGAAATGTTGACGAGCTCTACGCCGAACCCGATATGGGCCGAAAAACCAAGAGAATTGCTGCTTTGGAATCGGATTATCTGAACGCTTCGGATCCAGTCATGAATAACAGTCAGATTTATACTAACAGCGTCGCTAACACCCCTGATGCAATGAATTGTGATGGTATGCTGTATATGAATGCATCCGGGATCTCTCATCATTCAGAGTTAACTCTGAAATTTAAAACTTACTAAATATTAATGCATCCGAAGTAAAACTGAAAGGTCAATCCCTGTATCTCTCTCTTGATCTCTTTCCCTATTTATTTTTCTCATTGATTGTAAAAATATACAAAATGTGATGTTCTTAATCAATGACCAGTAATTTCTACTAATGTAAGCATGTTAATGACGTTTTAGTATTTATGTTTAAGCTTATATATGCAACTTTTGTGAGCATTATCAATAAGGTAGTAGTTTGAAGCAGCAATATTGACAAAGTCTGAATATAAATTATGATATTTTTGAATAACATTTTCTCAATTTCCAATCGTATTTTGTATAAAACTGAACTGGATATTTCAACTTTTTTTTTTCTTGCTGTATTTTTGGAATTCATAATAAATTGATGATCTGTTATAGATCACATGGTATGTAAATAAAAATGGATGTTGTTTTTGTGAATTTCTGTTGTATTTGTCCTAGATTTTTGCAGTACACACTACAGCCAAAATTTAGATACTTAATCCAGAATTTAGGAAAGCACCATTTTGCTTTCTCTCATCTCCTTTGATCTTTTTTCTTTCCCATTTTCAGAAGGGGAAGGGGCACTTATTACAAAAGAAAAGGGCAGTTGTTAAAGTAAAATGGGCACCTATCAGATTTGAAGAGGGGCAATTATCATCGGTGAAGGGGCACTTATCAGAGGCCGTAAGAGGCACCATTTTGCTTTCTCTCATCTCCTTTGATCTTTTTTCTTTCCCATTTTCAGAAGGGGAAGGGGCACTTATAGCAAAAGAAAATGGCACTTGTTAAAGTAAAATGGGCACCTCTCAGATTTGAAGAGGGGCAATTATCATCAGTGAAGGGGGCACTTATCAGAGGTTGTAAGAGGCACTTGTAAGAATGTGGAACGTTCACCTATTAGAAATAAAATGGGCACTTATCTGAAGTAAAAGGGGGCACCTTTCCTATGTATAAAGAGGCACTTTAGGGGTACTTGAAAATGTGGAGGGGGCACTGTGCTCTCTCTTCCCCCTCCCCGCCGCCGCTGTGTGTATGAGTATGAGACTCCGGATATGAATATTGATGACGATTTCAATTTAACCAACAAATTCAGCATTTACCTTCATCTTGAAAATGTACATGATGAACTAGTTGTGCCGAGCATGTGTCTTATTTCTCAAAGAAAAAGGTCAGTCAATGAGACGTGTACATTTCTTCCCGTACAAGACCAAACTCTGCAGTCTGTGTTTGAATGTTGCTCCACAGAAGAAGCCGACGCTTATGGCGCTATCAAGTTTTGGTACAATAATGGTAGCAATTTTCAGAACTCAACTAAAGACACACCTATTTCAGATTGCTTACAATTAGTCACTGCCTTTTTGTCTTTCCCAGTTAAAATTATGAACAGACATTTTAGGTAGTTTTTCAGTCTCATCAGCGGCTTTGATTAAGCAACTAGATATTGGCGCATTATAAATACCTGGATTGGATTCGAAATTGTTTCCCGCTCATTCTTACTGAAAAGTTATCTGAAGAGAATTGGCAAAAATGATCACGGAAGTTTGGTAAGAAATTGGGCATATGCTAAACCAGCTGAATATGAAACAATGTTTTCTAATTTGATTGAGTTTCGTTATAATTGTGCCAAGCTATACAATAAAACTATGGTTTGAAGGTTTTCTTTTCAATCGACCCAATCGACCTAAACTGAAAAGCAATAACGCATAATGAACCATGGCTGGATAATCACTTTCAATCAATAATCAACTTTAGATAACTTCAGGCTGAACTTTTGGTTTCAGCATTGGAGGAGTTTTATAACAAGTACCAATTGAATATCAATTCATCTTCTTTGTTTCTGTTTAATTAGTTTTCTTTTCAGGGAAGAATATACTGTATTAATTCAGACTGACACTTTACACTCGAGAAAACCGAGTCCGTACTTTTGAAAAGGGTTTTATTGATACGTGGTTATATCAGTGAGATGCAATTGTAGGAAAGACTCGAGACATTACATGACCATAATTAAAGGAAGAGACATTAATACCCTGCCTCAACAATGACAAAATGCGATTAAATCGACTGGGTTGCATCATTAATTCCGATCGCCTAAGATCGCGTTGCTACAGTCAATTAAAATGCTGTAATTATCACTCTCACTTCTTCACTTTTCATAAAGATCTTAGATGGAATAGAGCTATCAGTTAAGGAAACGTTTCGACGTGACGCCAGTCTAAATCTAGCTGACTTCATTTCATTGTAGCACATATCACCAGGATTTCAGTATACCTTCTACACTTTTACTCTCTGTTGAGTTAATGCCTGTTAGCTGCTTTTCATTGAACATCAGAGTTGTGCGATTAAAGCGTTTACAACAAATTTGTTACGATGTCTCGGATAGGCAATGCGTTATATTTATTTCTGCTTTTGCAATCTTTTTACCAATCCTCATTTTGTGAGGATGGCGTATTGAGTTGTAATGAAATACGGGACCTGAGGAAATCATTTCACGTAACGAATGGACGAAATTTTTCGCTGATGCTGCCTCCTCTTAAGACCCCAATAAATAGTACTCAATCACTGGTGTGGACCAAGGGAGAGTCGAAATGGGAAAAGCAACACAATGGCACTCTAGAATTCACTGGAAGAAACGTTTCTTTTGATGTCACACGTTATGATTTGATTGAGGATACCAATGGCACACTTACTCTATTCATTTCTTTCGTTGAAAGTAATGATATGGGGAAACATGTCATCTCAGTATATGATGGTCCACAGTTTCTCTGTAATGTTTTGCTCCTGAATTTGACTGTTGAATCTAATATTGAGCCCACTTGTTTGACTATATTCGACACAGGTAGGAACAAATTACAGATGACTTGTCAATGGGTGCAGGTGATCGAAGGGGATCAAGCACATCTTGTAAATGCGGGAGACAATGTGCTTTATTCCCACGAGACTATAAACATGAACATCGACGGTCGATTGAATCTCACCAACACATTCAGTGTTTACGTCGATCCCCGAGACATGTTCGATGGAAGAACCTTGCCAGACAAATGTGTCATTTCGAATCACGAACGAAGTGGGAAAATAGTTTGTAAGTTCCCGCCTGTAGAACGATATAACACGATTCAAAATGTCCAAACCGAGAACCTAACATTTCAATGTTGTTCTGCAAACAAAAACGTTTCCTTTTCCCGGTGGTTCATTGATGATGATTTTAAACCCATCAAATTCACGGAAGAAATATTCATTGGTTCCGATCGCATCGTCTTCTTCTGCGGTGAAGAGAAAAATGAATCAAACTCAATGATACTCTATAGCATTGGAAGTTTAGATGTGGCAAAATGGAGTTTTTATACCACATCAGTTTCATACATAAATCCGTTAAGCAACTCCACAGATGACAGGTCATGTCAAACTATCCACGTCAGTGTTATAAATACTTCTGAATCGAAGAATTCGGAAGAGACAAATCTAACTAATCTGATGCTAGCTGTTATCGTTTCTTCGACCGTACTATCAACAATAGCATTTTTGTTGACTAGTTTTATGTGCTTTATTATCATTCGCGGTTTTTATCGGCGTTGCGTAAAGCCAATTACACGTAATGTTGGAATGATTTCAAGCACAGTAGCTAGTGATGACGCTGCGAAATCTATTGAACTGACCAATATTTCGTCTGCACGGCCTCGGCCAAGGAATGATGTATCGACTGACACCTTAGGCAGGAAGCAACTTGGTATGGGCACCATGCGTTCTTGTCAGGAAATTCAGAGTGAACTTCCAATAATCTCCTTGCGTGGCAACTCTGAAGCTGTGGACAACAGGTCCGTTGATCATACTACAAACATCAATGAGGGAAAAGATCGTTCTCTAGAACAGCACCTGCGCGAAACCGGGTGCATTTCTACAAGTGCTGCAGATTGCATTCAGATTGGAGGCGCAAGTGCACCACCTAGTGTAGTCGTCCCAAACGCATCGTTTCAAGACAGTACGTACTGTTCTGTTGATGATATCGAACATATTTCTACTAACACTTGTGCCGCAGCCGCATCCCCGATGACCTTTCAACCCTCACCTCGCCCAAGTGATGGACAAACAGATCCTTCAGATCCGGACAATGTCATTCGGAATAAGAGACCGTCTGCAGTATCGGTGGAACGAAAGGATGGAAGGCACAATTCGACGGCAAACAGGTCAGGTCCCACAAGAAATGTTAACGAGCTCTACGCTGAACCCGATATGAGCCGAAAAACCAAGAGAATTGCTTCTTTGGAATCGGATAATGACGATCCAAGTGTTTCTGGTGACGTCTTTCATCTGAACGCTTCGCATCCAGTCATGAACAACAGTCAGATTTATATTAACAGCGTCGCGAACCCAACTGATGAACTGTACATGAATGCATCGGGTCTCGATCTCATCATTCACAGTTAACTCTGAAATGTAAAACTTACGAAAAATTAATGGATCCAAAGTAGAAGTGAAAGGTCAATCTCTGTATCTCTCTCTCTCTCTCTCTCTCTCTATCTCTTTCCCTATTTATTTTTCTCATTGATTGTAAAATGTAGTAGGAGTGATTTATGTTTTTAATTCATGTTTGTAGACTTAGAAGGGTATACAACATTAAGACACCATTAATTAATTAAACCAAGTATTGAGCATGTATGTCAACATGTGAATTATGCTTATATTGCCCGTATTTATAGCATTCAGTCATGCCCGGCTACCAAAAATCCGTATACTTCTTAGCTTTATTCTGTGTATGTTCACATGTATATTTCTCAATATTGTACAACGTACAACTCTGCAAATGTAGAGAAAGAGAAAGACTACAGTTTTGTCTGGAATTCAGTTGAATTCAGAGTGTGTATGTGTTACTATTTTCCAGTCACAAAGTATATATCATACATCATATAAAAGAGTTGCGATTGATCCAAATCAATCGCAAGTTTGCAGTCTCCTATCTTCTATATGTACACATTTGCTATTGATATCAATCGCAAATAAGTTGTGATTAATATCAATTCTTGGTAAGACGGGCCCCAGACAATACAAAATGGCATATTATTTCATTTCTATGCCCATTAGTATATAACCCATATCCTGATATGTTGGGCAACATGTGTTAACCATTGCTCATGTACAAGAAGTTATACTGTTGAAGTGTCAAATCGAAATTGTTTGATAAGAAGGCAGGAACTTGTTGTAAAAGATGTTTTGTAATTGACACAATTTATTTGTCACCACGCATAGCATGTATCTGTATTCTAAATTAAAACACGGATGCATGGCTTGTACCGGTTATTTTAATCACCATTTCTTTATGTTGCTGTGCTGAACAACCTGCTATAAAATATTTAAATTTGCCATATCGTCGATAATATTTTTTTAAACTAAATATTTCTAGCTTCCTTGTCTTCAATTTTGTTGTTAACTTGATAGTCAGGTACAGGGTCCCATTTCACAAAACTGGTCATCGGTGACAAATGACAGTTTTTTTTTATAAGCTAGTGAAATCCTTGCTTCTGATCGGTTATCAGTAGATTTGTCACTGATTTATTTTTCTTTGTCATTGAGAAAAGGGCTTTGTAAAACGGGTCCCAGTTCTGTAGAATGTGAAAAATTATTAGATGAAATATCATATTCATATGAAGAAGAAAAAAAGTTAAACACAAATTAAATAACATCTTCGACTATTCGGACGGAGAAATTTGATATAAAATATTATTGGAACGGACGATTTTCACCTTTATTCATAAAAAATTCTTTTATTTACTACCTTCTAATGTTCCTATCACAACAAGTTTGCTGAAAATCATCATCCCAATCTTAACCTTGATAACAAAGAGAAATTAAGCATAGAAAAGAACTATTTAAGACGTTTTCTTTGAGATTACGTTTCCTGATATTTTATCATTTATGTATAACCAATAAAAGACATTAGAAAAATTGTACTACAGTGTATATGAGTAAGTGATTAAGAAAAACTTGGTTTTGTTTTAATAACACCCAACATCTAGTTAAGCATTCAAAAACGAAAGCTCTTTATTGCACTTGAAATATAACAATGAAAATGAATTCAAACGCTAGTTCATGTCCGTCATGCGAGTCCATCCCAAATTGTATCCATGGTTACAGAGTGGGTGTTACCGTTTCCTGGCCTTCTAACCAATAGGAACTTGTTTTGCGATGCCTGCGCAATCACCAGATGCATGGTTGACTCGTGATCGTGTACCATGATCAAACAAGCAAAGTGCTTTCCATTCTTTAGATACTATATTTTCTATGTTTCTTGACAAAAAAGTCTCTTGCAAAAATGCTATGTCACACTTTTGGCGATGGAGCCAAAGGAATATTTTTTTTCGCTTCAGCTCTTCACGTATCCCTCGCACATTCAACGATACTTAATGATAGTAAACAAACACATATAGCAAGTTATTGCCTGGTTTTCTCTTTAATCCAATCCATGGCTAAAACATTTTTAGGATTTTGGGGCAAACCAATTTACGCGGTAAGAGCACATTTTTTGTTGTTGGTGTCTCCCAAAATTTGAAAATTTGGCCGATTGATATTTCGTTTCGTTGGGGGGGGGGGGGGTAAGGTCGGCTTCTTGGGGTCACCAATTACCACAATTTAATTTAATTTTTTATTTTTTTGTATTAAAAAAAAAAAGAGGGGGGGATTCTCAAAAACATACACATACAAAAGTTAAAGGGGGGGGGGGGTTAACCCCAAACCCCCTCCCCCCCTGCGTACGCGCCTGCTAGAAGTAGTAGTAGTAGTTGTAGTCTCCTCATCATTATAATTAAACAATACAAAAAGACCAACTTGCTGGACGAATAAATAAAATCAAATGAAATCTAATTTATTGGAATAAAATCCACCATTTTGGATAATGTACATGCAAAAGTATCAAACATTTTCATTATGCAAATTGCAAAAGGAGAAGCAAATACACGCAGTTTGAGATAATCACCAATTCACCAGTGATTACAAAAGAAAAATCAATTCAAGTTAAGGTGAATAGTCAAATTTCAGATCATCATTGAAACGAAAGAAAACAAAAAAGAAGAAGTTATAGCAGGAAAGAACATAAGTTTCATCTAGGAAAAAAGTTGATGTGTCTATACCGCCAAACTCTTCCTATAATTACAAATAAAATATCTCTGTTGAAACCAGTATTCCTAAACCTATCAGCCAAAATATTACTGATAGAGGTCATACAAATCTTAATCATTATATTGCATTATATACAAAAACTTCTTTTAATAAACTGCAATGACATGAGAGGGATGAATTCATTTGTCTTTTTGACAAACTCTCAGAAAATGTACTTAAACCAATTCGTAAATAGCTTCGGGACGCATGACCCCCAAACCTTACAGGTCTGTTAAAGTGAAATGGGCACCTCTCATATTTGAAGAGAGGCACTTATCAGAGGTCATACGAGGCACTTATAAGAATGTGGAACGGGCACCTATTAGTATTATAAACAAAAAAGGGCACTTATCTGAAGTATCTTTCCTAAGTATAAAGGGGCACTTTAGAGGTACTTGAAAACGTGGAGGGGGCACTGTGCTCTGCCTCCCCCTCCCCCCTGTAGGCCGCCTCTGTGTGTATGAGTATGAGATTCGGAAGATAAATATTAATGGCGATTTTAATTTAACCAACACATTCAGCATTTACCTTCCTCTTGAAAACGTACATGATGAACTAGTAGTGCCGAGCATGCGTCTTATTTCTCATAGCAAAAGATCAGTCAATAAGACGTGTATGTTTCTTCCAATACAAGACCAAACTCTGCAGTCTGTGTTTGAATGCTGCACAAAAGAAGAAGCCGACGCTTATGGCGCTATCAATTTTTGGTACAATAATGGTAGCAATTTTCAGAACTCAACTAAAGACATACCTATTTCAGATTGCTTACAATTAGTCACTGCTCTTTTTTAAAATCTTTCCCAGTTATAATCATAAACAGTTTTTTGGGGGGTAGTTTTTCAGTCTCATCAGCGCCTTTGATTAGGCAACTAGATATTGGCGCTTTAGAAATACCTGGATTTGATTGGAATTTGTTTCCCGCTCATTCTTACTGAAAAGTTATCTGTACACAATTGGTAAAATGATCACGGAAATTTGGTAAGAAGTTGGGCATATGCTAAACCAGCTGAATATGAAACAATGTTTTCTAATTTGATTACGTTTCCTTATGATTGTGCCAGGCCATGCAATAAAAATATGGTTTAAAGGTTTTCTTTTCAATCGACCAAAACTGAAAAGCAATAACGCGTAATAAACCACGGCTGTATAATCACTTTCAATCAATAATCAAATTTAGATAACTCCAGACTGAAGTTTTGGTTTCAGCATGGGAGGAGTTTTATAACAAGTACCATTTGAATATCAATTCATCTTCTTTGTTTCTGTTTAATAATTGGTTTCTTTCATTGAAGTATATATTGTATTAATTCAGACTGACACTTTAGACTCGAGGAAACCGAGTCCATACTTTTAAAATGGGTGTTATCGATGAGTGGTAACATCAGTGAGATGCAATAGACTCCAAGACATTTCATGACCATAACTAAAGACTCGAGACATTTCATGACCATAATTAAAGGAAGAGACATTAATACCCTGCCTCAACAATGACAAAATGCGATTAAATCTACTGGGTTGCATCATTAATTCTAATCGCCTAAGATCGCGTTGCTACAGTCAATTAAATTGCTGTAATTATCACTCTCACTTCTTCACTTTTCATAAAGATCTTAGATGGAATAGATAGAGCTGTCAGTTGAGGAAACGTTTCGAGATGACGCGAGTCTAAATCTAGCTGAATTCATTTCATTGTAGCAGATATCAACAGGATTTCAGTAAACCTTCTACACTTTTACTCTCTGTTAAGTTACAGCCTGCTACCTGCTTTTCATTAAACATTAGAGTTTTTCGATTAAAGCTTTTACAACAAATTTGCTACGATGTCTCAGAAAGACTTCCGCGGCTTCAGAAATGCGTTATATTTATTTCTGCTTTTGCAATCTTTTTACCAATCCTCGTTTTGTAAGGATGATGGATTAGGTTGTAAAGGAATACAGGATCTGTGGAAATCATTTCACGTAGTGAGTGGACGAAAATTTTCGCTGATGTTACCTCCTCTCGAAACCCAAATACAAAGTACTCAATCACTGGTGTGGACCAAGGGAGAGTTAACATGGGAAAAGCGACACAATGATACCCTGGAGCTCACTGGAGGAAACGTTTCTTTTGATGTCACACGTTATGATTTGATTGAGGATACTAATGGCACTCTTACTCTAATCATTTCTTTCGTTGAAAGTGATGATATGGGGAAACATGTTATCTCAATACATAATGATGGACAGACCCTCTGTTCAGTTTTGATACTGAATTTGACTGACGAATCTATAGAGCCCACTTGTTTGACTATATTCGACAAAGATACTAACAAATTACAGATGATTTGCCAATGGGTGCAGGTGATAGAAGGGGAGCAAGCACATCTTGTAAACATGGTAAATGCGGATAACCAGACGCTTTATTCCCACGAGACTATAAACATGACTCACATCGACGATCGATTAAATCTCACCAACAAATTCAGCGTTTACGTTGATCCCCGAGACATATTCGATGGAAGAACCTTGCCAGACAGATGTGTCATTTCAAATCACAAACAAAGTGAGGACAAAGTTTGTAAGTTCCCGCCTGTAGAACGATACACGATTCAAAATGTCAAAACCGAGAACCTAACATTTCCATGTTGTACTGCAAACAAGTGGTACACATTGATTATTGATGATGATTTTAAACCCATCAAATTCACGGAAGAAATATTCACTGGTTTCGATCGCTTCGTCTTTTTCTGCGGTGAAGAGAAACATGAATCAAACGCAATACTACTCTATAACATTGGAAGTATAGATATGGCGAAATGGAGTTTTTATACCGCATCAGTTTCATACATAAATCCGTTAAGCAACCTCCCAGATGACAGCTCATGTCAAACTATCCACGTCATTGTTATAAGAAATACTTCCGAATCGAAGAATTCAGAGACAAATCTATCTAATCTGATGCTAGCTGTTATCTTCTTTTCGACCGTACTATCAACAAATGCATTTTTGTTGACAAGTTATATGTGCTTCAAAATCATTCGCGGTTGTTACCAGCGTTGAGTAAAGCCAACACGTAATGTTGGAATGATTTCAAGCACAGTAGCTAGTGATGACGCTGCGGAATCTCTTGAACTGACCAATATTTCGTCTGCACGGCCTCGACCAAGGAACGATGTACCAACTGACACCTTAGCCAGGCAGCAACTTGGTACGGGCAATGATAGTATCATGCGTTCTTGTCAGGAAATTCAGAGTGGACCTCTAAGATTTTCCTTGCAGGGCGACTCTGAAGCAGTCACGGACAACAAGTCCGTTGGTTATACTACAAACAGCAATGATGAAAAAGATCTTTCTCTAGAACAACACCTGCGCGAGACCGGATGCATTTCTTCAAGTGCTGCAGATTGCATTCAGGTTGGTGGCGCACCTACTGTAGTCGTCCCAAGCGCACCGTTTCAAGACAGTACGTACTGTTCTGTTGATGATATCGAAGATATTTCTCCTAACACTTGTGCCGCAGCCGCATCGCCGATGACCTTTCAACCCTCACCTCGCCCAAGTGATGGACAAACAGATCCTTCAGATCCGGACAATGTCATTAGGAATAAGAGCCCGTGTGCAGTTTCGGTAGAACGAAAGGATGCCGGAAGGCACGATTCGACGGCAAACAGGTCAGGTCCCAAAAGAAATGTTAACGAGCTCTACGCCGCACCCGATATGAGTAGGAAAACCAAGAGAATTGCTGCTTTGGAATCGGATTATGACGATCCAAGTGTTTCTGGTGACGACTTTCATCTGAACGCTTCGCATCCAGTCATGAACAACAGTCAGATTCATAATAACAGCGTCGCGAACCCAACTGATGAACTGTACATGAATGCATCGAGTCTCGATCTAATCATTCACAGTTAACTCTGAAATGTAAAACTTACGAAAAATTAATGGATCCAAAGTAGAACTGAAAGGTCAATCCCTGTATCTCTCTCTCGATCTCTTTCCCTATTTATTTTTCTCATCGATTGTAAAAATATACAAAATGTGATGTTCGTAATCAATGACCAGAAATTTCTACTAATGTAAGCATGTTAATGACGTTTTAGTATTTATGTTTAAGCTTATATATGCAACTTTTGTGAGCATTATCAATAAGATAGTAGTTTGAAGCAGCAATATTGACAAAGTCTGAATATAAATTATGATATTTTTGAATAACATTTTCTCAATTTCCAATCGTATTTTGTATAAAACTGAACTGGATATTTCAACCTTTTTTTTTCTTGCTGTATTTTTGGAATTCATAATAAATTGATGATCTGTTATAGATCACATGGTATGTAAATAAAAATGGATGTTGTTCTTGTGAATTTCTGTTGTATTTGTTTATTTACCGTAGATTTTTGCAGTATACACTGCAGCCAAAATTTAGATACTTAATCAAGAATTTAGGAAAGCACCATTTTGCTTTCTCTCATCTCCTTTGATCTCTTTTCTTTCCCATTTTTAGAAGGGGAGGGGCACTTATTACAAAAGAAAAGGGCACTTGTTAAAGTAAAATGGGCACCTCTCAGATTTGAAGAGGGGCAATTATCATCGGTGAAGGGGGCACTTATCAAAGGTCGGAAGAGGCACTTTGCTCTGCTAAATCTCTCCAAATCCACCACAACTAGCTACTTTTGAACTATTTGCTTACATCGTAAGGTAAAGTTATACTTGATTATTTGGATTTTCTGCTTTTATTGAACATTTGTGTCCATCTGTGTACCGAAAATGTCGAATACCAGATCTAAATCCGTCACCATTACGGGCAAACACAGTGACACGCCCATTTCTAACACGTACGCTACGGAAGAAGCGGTATCGGAATTCAGAATCCAATTTGACAAATTTTCTTCGACTGTACTTGACAAACTTGATTGTGTGACAACAACTCTACTATCAGTTCGCGATGAATTGAAAAATATAAAATCTTCTCTTCATGAAGTTGAAGCATTATCGGCAGATTCAGCGGCGAGAATTGATACACTTGAACGCGTGACCCTCCCTGCTATGTCAAAAATGCAGAAGGAATGTGACCTAAGTATGCGTGACTCATTAGTTGCCATGGAGATCCATGATCGTAAACAAAACCTTCTGCTTTACGGAGTCCCTCAGAGTACACGCGAAAACATCATGGACATCGTGCAGAAGGGAATCGTCGAGCTTGGCATACCTGAAGATCAAGTCCAGAAGATGCACATCATCAATGCTCATCGTCTGCCGCGGAAACCGACGTCAACATCACCTTCCAACGCTCGACCACTTAACCCAGACCCGATCATCGTTCGATTCGTGTCAATATTCGACCGTGATGCCGTCCTCAATGCGTTCCATCAATCGCTTAAACGACCGAGACCGAAGCCAGCCATTACAGTTCGCATAGATCTGCCTCCGGCACTTAAACAAGTACGCTACAACCTCGAAAAAGCAGCCTATGAGTTGAGGAAGCAAAAGGAAATGTCAACCAGAGTTCGTCTTATTGGCACCAAGCTTATTCTGGAGTACAGACCAAGAGCACAGCGTCAAGCGTCTTGGCTGTTATTCCAGGGGTGAGGGTGAATTCTGTCATAATCAATCTATCCTGTATGTATTATATATATGCTGCTACCGACTTTCTCAACCTCTTCAACTCGTATTTTTATCTACGTGTAAATTCACTCCTTTAGCCATGTGCTTTGTGTTTGTAAACACCGATCTTTTCCCACGGTTAATTATGCAAATCTCACTCATGGAGTTCCTTTATCTCTGACCACAATGGATCGTTTACAGAGACAGAGTTTGTCAACCCCATCATCAGGAACGTGCGTCTCGCACACCATTTGACACCGCATGCCTTTTTCTACACACCTGTAGTAGACACTGATCTGTTTTCTACGGCTGTTGTATTTACATCGGCTTTGTAAGATCTGTCTCCTGTTTTTAAACTATAGTGACGTACCCATATATTATCTTACGAATTTAAGTATTTTTTCTGTAAGTGTGGTTTTTGGAGAAATAGCTAATGTGATCTCATATCTTTCAGGCCATACGATTTTATCGCTCTCTTAGACCTCGAATACGTACGTGTCTGTTTGGACATCTTATCATTAGTATTTATATTAACTTTTTTTTTTTATGTGTGTGTTTTTAAAACTTTTATGAGGGGTATACTTTTATCGCTCTCTTAGACTTCAAACATTTTAGTGTTTGTTTGGGCAACCTATTGTTGGCCTTCGTATTTTGTTTGTCGTTTCCCTCTTTTCTTTTTTGGTACACTTTTTGCAGCACTTCATTTTTTCTTTTTTCTCATGAGGGGTAATAAACTACTCTGTCAGAACTGTTCTAAATTACAATCACTCAAAGACGATGCATTTTGTATTACTTGCAACTCTGAAATTTTTCCTTTCAATCATCACCTAGACAACGATGTGTTTTTGTTATCTATTTTTACTTTCTTTCACTTAGACAAATGTATCGATGAGGACAAATACCACTCTCTGTCCGTAAATCCTCTTAGTCTAAATGAACTTAATAATGAGCTGAGTTCTACAAAAATATTACAACCTAACAATGTAACCAATAATTCCTGCAAGTATATGTTTTCTGATGATTTTGTACAAAAATATAAATCTACTCCAGATAATTTTTCTATATTACATGTTAATTCAAGGAGTCTTGTCCGTAATTACGACGATCTACAACTTCTTCTTAGTTCATTAGATTACAAATTCACAGTTATTGGAATTTCTGAAACATGGTTTCGAAACAACATTTCAGTTAATATGTTTAATATTGACGGATATTCACTTGTTCATATTGATAGACTTAACAAACATGGGGGAGGAGTAGCTTTATATATAAGAGATGATATTGATTATAACCTGTGTCCTAATTTATCAGTTAGTCGTAATCATTGTGATACTGTCTTTATTGAAATGCATCAAGAGAAAAAGAAACCTATAATAGTTGGCTGTGTTTACAGAGTACCTAATACTGATGTTATTGATTTCAACGAAACACTCACGAGTCTGTTGGTCGAAATAAATCCCTTAAATAAAGATGCTTATATATTAGGCGATTTCAATATAAATTTACTTAATCAAGATACTGATCACAGAACTAATGAATTTCTAGATATAATGTTTACATATGGGCTATTCCCTACTATAAGTAAACCAACTCGTGTAACTAGACATTCTGCTACCGTGATTGATAACATATTTACCAACTGTATTCACATGCATTTAAACTGTGGTATCATTTATTCAGATCTTTCGGATCATTTTCCAATATTTTGTATAAGTGACAATATATCTGTCCCTATTCATTCATTCTGTGGCAAATCAAGAGTAATCACCAAAGAAAAGATTTTGTTATTTAAGAATAAGCTACGATTGATTGACTGGTCTGTAATTTATGGTAGAACAGATGTCACTGTGTCATATGATCTATTTATTCATAAGCTTAGCTCCCTTTATTTTGAATGCTTTCCCCTTACAAAGGTAAAACTTAAAAAACACGATAAACCTTGGATCACCCGTGGTATTTTAAAATCTATTCAGAGAAAGCAAAAGTTATATTGTCGTTATATGAAGAAAGGTGACACCCGTACGCGAAAAAAATACGTTGAATATAAGAACATGTTCACAAGTATCATTCGCCGAAGCAAAAAGATTTATTATGAAAACCTATTTAAAAAATTGAGAGGTGATATGAAAAAAACCTGGTCTCGAATAAACAACTTATTAGGTAAAAAATACAAAACATTACCTTCTCACATGTATTACAATCAGGATAAGATACTTAGTAAAGCATCTATTGTTGAAGCATTTAATAGGTATTTTGTTAATATTGGAAAGATTACACAAGAAAAGATACCAACTTCTTCCTCTCACTTTCTGGATTATTTATCAAACCGTGTACCAAGTTCACTGTTCTTTAATCCGACTTCCAATACTGAAATAATCAATGTTCTCTCATCCATGAAAACATCTGCTGCACCAGGTTCGGACTCTATTGCTGCACGTGTCATTAAGGAATGCATTCATACAATTGTTGATCCTCTTTGTTATATATTCAATGAATCAATGTCACAAGGTATTGTCCCTGATAATCTCAAGACCGCTAAGGTAATTCCAATATACAAAAAAGGTGACAAACATGACATTGTTAATTACAGACCAATTGCTCTATTACCTTTTTTTTCAAAAATGTTAGAAAGGATAATCTACAACAGGCTGTATAAATTTTTTGCACTAATCAATATTTTGATACCCCAACAATTTGGATTTCGAAAGAATTTTTCTACTGATCTTGGCGTACTGAACTTGGTTAATACTATATCACATGAAATAGATGTTGGTAATTATTGCCTTAGTGTATTTATGGACCTGTCAAAAGCATTTGACACCATTGATCACCACATCTTGTTAAAAAAATTAGAATTTTATGGAATTAGAGGGGTTCCACTTCAGTGGTTCGTCAGTTACTTGTTACATAGAAATCAATATGTGGTGATCGATGGTGTCAAATCTCAACATATGGATGTATCCTGTGGAATTCCTCAGGGATCTGTGTTAGGGCCCCTCCTTTTTCTCGTCTACATTAATGATATAGTTAAATGTTCTTCAATTCTAAACTTCTCTTTGTTTGCTGATGATACCACTGTTTCATTATCACATAAAAAAATTGACAATCTTATATCATCAGCAAACAATGAACTAGACAAATTAAATAAATGGTATGCTTGCAATAAATTGTTTTTAAATTTTGACAAAACTAGGTATATTATTTTTCGTGCGAGAGGAAGGAGGGTTCCGTCAAATCTGTCAAACCTCATTATTGGTGGAAATGTCATAGAAAAGGTCGATAATATGCAGTTTTTAGGTGTAATTTTGAATGAATATCTTTCTTGGAAACCACATCTTAGCTCAATTTGTACAAAAATATCAAGATCTATTGGTGTTCTTTCTAAATTAAGACTTTTTGTGCCCCAGTCTATTCTGACGACTCTTTACAATAGCATTATACTTCCTCATTTTAATTACTGTAATACTGTCTGGGGTCACACCTTTAAAACCCATTTAGATAAATTATGCATTTTACAAAAGAAAGCAATACGAATTATCTTTAATGCTCCCTTCAATAGTCATACAAAACCTTTATTTTCACAATCAAATATATTACCGTTAAAGGACCTGATAACCTTGAATTCCCTTGTGTTTATGTATAAATTTCATTCGAAAATCTTGCCTCCTCTCCTTAGCGATATCTTTGTTTTGAATTCCTCAATTCATTCTTACCAAACTCGCCAAATTAATTTAATACACTTACCTCAGGTTCGTTCTTCCGTCGCCTCAAATTCATTTATAATTCATTTTCCTAAGTTATGGAACAAACTCCCCAACAATATCAAAAACAGCTCAACTCTTTCCAGATTTAAAAAGCTGAGCAGGGAAATCTTACCTTCTTTATAAAATACTCTTGATATTCTTGTTCGCTTTCATTTGTATTGCCCTCCTATACATGTAGATACAGTTTTTTGTTGCTGCTGCAGAAGTATACTTCTCTTTTTTTTTTTTTTTTTTTTTTTTTTTTTCTTGTTTATATTAATGTTCGATGTTGATATTTTTTATTTTTTTTAGTATAATTAATGTTGATCTTTTTATGTATTATGTATTGGTGGCCCCTTTTTATAAGCTCTGCTTTCTCCGGGGTCACCAAACCATCATTGCATTATTCTAAATCTTGATGTAACTTATTTTGATTGTATATATATATATTGATGGTTGAACAATAAATGAATTGAATTGAATTGAATGTGGAACGGGCACCTATTAGTATTATAAACAAAAAGGGGCACTTATCTGAAGTATCTTTCTTATGTATAAAGGGGCACTTTAGAGGTACTTGAAAATGTGGAGGGGGCACTGTGCTCTTCCCCCCGCCCCCCTCCACCTCTGTTAGTATGAGACTCCGGCTAGGAATATTGATGGCGATTTTAATTTAACCAACAAATTCAGCATTTACCTTCCTCTTGAAAATGTACATGATGAACTAGTTGTGCCGAGCAGACGCGTACGCAGGGGGAGGGGGTTAAACCTCCCCCCTTGAGTTTTTTTTGATGTGTATGTTTTGTGTATGTTTTTTTGGAAAACCCTCCCCTTTAGATTTTTATTTTAGATTTTTATTTTTTTTGTAATTAAAAAAAAAAAAAAAATTATGCCAATGGCTAACCTAAAAAAGGTGACCTTATCCCCCCCCCCAACGGAACAAAATGTCAAATTTTCAAATTTCGAGACCAAAACAAAAAAAAGTGTCCTCTTACACCCCCCGCTTATTCAGCGGCTGGCTGAGTCGTTGCGAAATTTGTGGCCCGATTTTAAAACCCCCCCTTGAAAAAATCCTGCGTACGCCACTGGTGCCGAGCATGTGTCTTATTTCTCATAGCAAAAGATCTGTCAATAAAATGTGTATGTTTCTTCTCATACAAGACCAAACTCTGCAGTCTATGTTTGAATGTTGCTCCACAGAAGAAGCCGACGCTTATGGCGCTATCAAGTTTTGGTACAATAATGCTAGCAATTTTCAGAACTCAACTAAAGACATATCTATTTCAGATTGCTTACAATTAGTCACTGCCTTTTTGTTTTTCCCAGTTAGAATCATAAACAGACATTTTAGGTAGTTTTTCAGTCTCATCAGCGCCTTTGATTAGGCAACTAGATATTGGCGCTTTAGAAATACCTGGATTGGATTGGAATTTGTTTCCCGCTCATTCTTACTGAAAAGGTATCTGTACACAATTGGTAAAATGATCACGGAAATTTGGTAAGAAGCTGGGCATATGCTAAACCAGCTGAATATTAAACAATGTTTTCTAATTTGATTATGATTCATTATAATTGGCTATGCAATAAAGGCTATGCAATAAAAATATGGTTTAAAGGTTTTCTTTTCAATCGACCAAAACTGAAAAGCAATAACGCGTAATAAACCACGGCTGTATAATCACTTTCAATCAATAATCAAATTTAGATAACTTCAGGCTGAAGTTTTGGTTTCAGCATGGGAGGAGTTTTATAACAAGTACCATTTGAATATCAATTCATCTTCTTTGTTTCTGTTTAATAATTGGTTTCTTTTATTGAAGTATATATTGTATTAATTCAGACTGACACTTTACACTCGAGAAAACCGAGTCCGTACTTTTGAAAAGGGTTTTATTGATACGTGGTTATATCAGTGAGATGCAATTGTAGGAAAGACTCGAGACATTACATGACCATAATTAAAGGAAGAGACATTAAGACCCTGCCTCAACAATGACAAAATGCGATTAAATCTACTGGGTTGCATCATTAATTCCAATCTCCTATGATCGCGTTGCTACAGTCAATTAAATTGCTGTAATTATCACTCTCACTTCTTCACTTTTCATAAAGATCTTAGATGGAATAGATAGAGCTATTGAGGAAACGTTTCGACACGACACCATTCTCGATCTAGCTGAATTCATTTCATTGTAGCAGATATCACCAGGATTTCAGTATACCTTCTACACTTGTACTCTCTGTTGAGTTATGCCTGCTATAATACCTGCTATTCGTTAAACATCAGAGTTTTTCGATTAAAGCTTTTACAACAAATTCGTTACGATGTCTCGGAAAGGCTTCCGCGGCTTCAGATATACGTTATATTTATTTCTGCTTTTGCAATCTTGTTACCAATCCTCATACTGCGAGAATGATCATGAATTGGCTTGTGATGGACGAGGGAACCTGGACAGTTTTCACGTAGTGACTGGACGAAATTTTTCGCTGATGTTACCTCCTCTCAAGACCCCAATACTAAGTACTCAAACACTGGTGTGGACCAAGGGAGAGTTAACATGGAAAAAGCGACACAATGATACCCTGGAGCTCACTGGAGGAAACGTTTCTTTTGATGTCACACGTTATGATTTGATTGAGGCTACCAACGGCACGCTCACTCTAATCATTTCTTTCGTTGAAAGTGATGATATGGGGAAACATGTCATCACAATAAAAAATGATAAACAGACCTTCTGTACGGTTTTGATACTGAATTTAACTGTTGAATCTATAGAGCCCACTTGTTCGACTGTATTCGGCAAAGATACTAACAAATTACAGATGACTTGCCAATGGGTGCAGGTGATAGAAGGGGAGCAAGCACATCTAGAAAACATGGTAAATGCGGAAAAATGGGAGCTTTATTCCCACGAGACTATAAACATGAACATCGACGGTCGATTCATTCTCACCAACACATTTAGTGTTTACGTCGATCCTCGAGACATATTTGATCGAAGAACCTTGCCAGACAGATGTGTCATTTCGAATCACGAACGAAATGAAAGAGTTTGTGAGTTCCCGCCTGTAGAACGATATAACACGATTCAAAACGTCAAAACCGAGAACCTAACATTTCAATGTTGTACTGTAAACAAATGGTACACATTAATTGATGACGATTTAAAACCAATCAATTTCAAGGAAGAAAAAATCACTGGCTCCGATCGCATCATTTTTTTCTGCGGTGAAGAGACAAATAAATCAAACTCAATGCTACTCTATAGCATTGGAAGTTTAGATGTGGCAAAATGGAGTTTTAATACAACATCAGTTTCAGACATAAATTCGTCAAGCAACTCCACAGATGACAGCTCATGTCAAACTATCCACGTCAGTGTTATAAGAAATACTTCTGAATCGAAGAATTCGGAAGAGATAAATCTAACTAATCTGATGCTAGCTGTTATCGTTTCTTCGACCGTACTATCAACAATAGCATTTTTGTTGACTAGTTTTATGTGCTTCATTATCATTCGCGGTTTTCATCGGCGTTGCGTAAAGCCAACACGTAATGTTGGAATGACTTCAAGCACAGTAGCTAGTGATGACGCTGCGGAATCTCTTGAACTGACCAATTTTTCTTCTGCACGGCCTCGGCCAAGGAACGATGTACCGACTGACACCTTAGCCAGGAAGGAACTTGGTATGGGCACCATGCGTTCTTGTCAGGAAATTCAGAGTGAACTTCCAATAATCTCCTTGCGTGGCAACTCTGAAGCTGTGGACAACAGGTCCGTTGATCATACTACAAACATCAATGAGGGAAAAGATCTTTCGTTAAAACAGAACCTACGCGAAACCGGGTGCATTTCTACAAGTGCTGCAGACTGCATTCCGGGTGGTGGCGCACCTACTGTAGTCGTTCCAAGCGCACCGTTTCAAGACAGTACGTACTGTTCTGTTGATGATATCGAAGATATTTCTCCTAACACTTGTGTCGCAGCCGCATCCCCGATGACCTTTCAACCGCCACCTCGCCCAAGTGACGGACAAACAAATCCTCCCGATCCGGACAATGTCATTAGGAATAAGAGCCCGTGTGCAGTTTCGGTAGAACGAAAGGATGCCGGAAGGCACGATTCGACGGCAAACAGGTCAGGTCCCACAAGAAATGTTAACGAGCTCTACGCCGAACCCGATATGAGCCGAAAAACCAAGAGAATTGCTTTTTTGGAATCGGATTATGACGATCCAAGTGTTTCTGGTGACGACTTTCATCTGAACGCTTTGCATCCAGTCATGAACAACAGTCAGATTTATATTAACAGCGTCGCGAACCCAACTGATGAACTGTACATGAATGCATCGGGTCTCGATCTCATCATTCACAGTTAACTCTGAAATGTAAAACTTACTAAATATTAATGCATCCGAAGTAAAACTGAAAGGTCAATCCCTGTATCTCTCTCTCGATCTCTTTGCCTATTTATTTTTCTCATTGATTGTAAAATGTAGTAGGAGTGATTTATGTTTTTAATTCATGTTTGTAGACTTAGGAGAATGTTCACCCAGCGCTTTAAGTACCAGTAACATTAAGTATACAACATTAAGACACCATTAATTAATTAAACCAAGTATTGAGCATGTATGTCAACATGTGAATTATGCTTATATTGCCTGTATGTATTGCATTCAGTCATGCCCGGCTACCAAAAATCCGTATACTTCTTAGCTTTATTCTGTGTATGTTCACATGTATATTTCTCAATATTGTACAAAGTAAAACTCTGCAAATGTCGAGAAAGAGGAAGACTAGATTTTTGTCTGGAATTCAGTTGAATTCAGAGTGTGTATGTGTTACTATTTTCCAGTCACAAAGTATATATCATACATCATATAAAGAGTTGCGATTGATCCAAATCAATCGCAAGTTTGCAGTCTCCTATCTTCTATATGTACACATTTGCTATTGATATCAATCGCAAATAAGTTGTGATTAATATCAATTCTTGGTAAGACGGGCCCCAGACAATACAAAATGGCATATGTTATGCTCACTATTATGATTGTATAACCCATTATGACTTGGGCAACATGTGTAAACCATTGCTCATGTACAAGAAGTTATGCTGTTGAAGTGTCAAATCGAAATTGTTTGATAAGAAGGCAGGAACTTGTTGTAAAAGATGTTTTGTAATTGACACAATTTATTTGTCACCACGCATAGCATGTATCTGTATTCTAAATTAAAACACGGATGCATGGTTTGTACCGGTTATTGTAATCACCATTTCTTTATGTTGCTGTGCTGAATAACCTGCTATAAAATATTTAAATTTGCCATAATTATCGTCGATAATATTTTTTTAAACTAAATATTTCTAGCTTCCTTGTCTTCAATTTTGTTGTTAACTTGATTGTCAGGTACAGGGTCCCATTTCACAAAACTGGTCATCAGTGACAAATGACAGTTTTTTTTTATAAGCTAGTGAAATCCTTGCTTCTGATCGGTTATCAGTAGATTTGTCACTAATTTATTTTTCTCTGTCATTGAGAAAAGGGCTTTGTAAAACGGGTCCCAGTTCTGTAGAATGTGAAAAATTATTAGATGAAATATCATATTCATATGAAGAAGAAAAAAAGTTAAACACAAATTAAATAACATCTTCGACTATTCGGACGGAGAAATTTGATATAAAATTGGGACCGACGATTTTCACCTTTATTCATAAAAAATTCTTTTATTTACTACCTTATAATGTTCCTATCACAACAAGTTTGCTGAAAATCATCATCCCAATCTTAACCTTGATAACAAAGAGAAATTAAGCATAGTTTTAAGAAAAGAACTATCTAAGACGTTTCTTTGAGATTACGTTTCCTGATATTTTATCATTTATGTATAACCAATAAAAGACATTAGAAAAATTGTACTACAGTGTATATGAGTAAGTGATTAAGAAAAACTTGGTTTTGTTTTAATAACACCCAACATCTAGTTAAGCATTCAACAACGAAAGCTCTTTATTGCACTTGAAATATAACAATGAAAATGAATTCAAACGCTAGTTCATGTCCGTCATGTGAGTCCTTCCCAAATTGTATCCATGGTTACAGAGTGGGTGTTACCGTTTCCTGGCCTTCTAACCAATAGGAACTTGTTTTGCGACGCCTGCGCAATCACACGCATGCATGGTTGACTCGTGATCGTGTACCATGATCAAACAAGCAAAGTGCTTTCCATTCTTTAGATACTATATTTTCTATGTTTCTTGACAAAAAAGTCTCTTGCAAAAATGCTATGTCACACTTTTGGCGATGGAGCCAAAGGAATATTTTCTTTCGCTTCAGCTCTTCACGTATCCCTCGCACATTCAACGATACTTAATGATAGTAAACAAACACATATAGCAAGTTATTGCCTGGTTTTCTCTTTAATCCAATCCATGGCTAAAACATTTTTAGGATTTTGGGGCAAACCAATTTACGCGGTAAGAGCACATTTTTTGTTGTTGGTGTCTCCCAAAATTTGAAAATTTGGCCGATTGATATTTCGTTTCGTTGGGGGGGGGGGTAAGGTCGGCTTCTTGGGGTCACCAATAATTACCACAATTTAATTTTATTTTTTATTTTTTTGTATTAAAAAAAAAAGAGGGCGGGGGATTCTCAAAAACATACACATACAAAAGTTAAAGGGGGGGGGGTTAACCCCAAACCCCCTCCCCACTGCGTACGCGCCTGCTAGAAGTAGTAGTAGTAGTTGTAGTCTCCTCATCATTATAATTAAACAATACAAAAAGACCAACTTGCTGGACGAATAAATAAAATCAAATGAAATCTAATTTATTGGAATAAAATCCACCATTTTGGATAATGTACATGCAAAAGTATCAAACATTTTCATTATGCAAATTGCAAAAGGAGAAGCAAAATACACGCAGTTTGAGATAATCAACAATTCACCAGTGATTACAAAAGAAAAATCAATTCAAGTTAAGGTGAATAGTCAAATTTCAGATCATCATTGAAACGAAAGAAAACAAAAAAGAAGAAGTTATAGCAGGAAAGAACATAAGTGTCATCTAGGAAAAAAGTTGATGTGTCTATACCGCCAAACTCTTCCTATAATTACAAATAAAATATATCAGCCAACATATTATTGATAGAGATCATACAAAGCTTAATCATTATATTGCATTATATACAAAAACTTTTTTTAATAAACTGCAGTGGCATGATAGGAATGAATCCATTTTTCTTTTTGACAAACTCTCATAAAATGTACTTAAACCAGTTCGTAAATAGCTTCGGAACGCATGACCCCCAAATCTCCACAGATCTGTTACACTATGGATACGTGTCACTTGTGCATTTTAGAATAATCACTGCCGAAGTGATGGTGCTTCATGAATACCTTTTGTTTGCCCTCTTGAGAAGAATACTTCCATCTGTGTATCAGATAAATGAACTGTCGGTACATAAATGTATACTAATTACATAACTTTCATGAGCACGATACGAGTATTCGTCTCAATGGTTTTACAATTTGCGAACGAATGACCTTTATCTGCACATGCGCAAATCCTAATTACGAACTCGCTTATACAGCAGTTTAACGAAGTCTTTAGCGAAAAAACTCATGAAAGCGGCAAAACTCAGCGTTCAATAGCACAAATCTGGTAGGATTCTGGAGGCATAGACAGCCCGGTGTGACCTCGCATGCTGGGGGTTGGTTGGTCAGGAGGAAGCTTGAAATCGAATTGCTGGAAGAGGTTGGCGAAGAGCAAAAATGATTCCATCTTGGCAAGTTGCATTCCCAGACAATCGCGACGGCCTGCCAGGAGAGGAGGAAAATGCCGATATTTAGTAAATTGATAATTGGAAGGATTGTAACCATTCTTTTTTACGCTAGCCATTTACTAGAACTTTGCAATAATCTATAACGCAATCCGCCCAGTGCCTCCTTGCATGGTGGATTCGCTAAAAAATAATTTAAATAACTATCAACATTACGTGAGAAGTTTAGGCACAGACTTGAACACGATCAATACCTCGTACTTTTCACTTTTCACATTTTCCAAAATCCTAAAGAGTTGCTTTTATTTTTGCCTATACAACGCTTTCATAATTGTAAGTATCAGGTATTGATCATAAAATATAAACTGTTCCCCTGTTTTCTGGTTCCAATTGTATTTCATGGGAGGAACTCTACTATGACAGCAAATGGGAGGAAATAGGCGAAATATGAACGGTTTATGAGGATTGATGATACAATTACGAGTTCATTCCCTAAAAAGAAGAAGACGAGCTTTCTTACCAATGCTGAATGGCATCCAAGCCTCGTTCTTCACGACTGTTTGACCATCAGCACTGAGAAATCTGTCTGGGTTGAATAGGTGTGGTTCACACCATTCCTTGGGATCATGATGAACAGCCCACAGGTTAGGAATAATGATGGTCCCCTTGGGAATAGTATAAGGTCCAATGGAGACATCTGCAGATGTCAGGTGAGGCAGAGAGACCGGGAGGACAGGACGGATGCGCATAATCTCCATCAGGGTGGCGTCGCAGTAGGGAAGGTTTGGGCGGTCACTGGTGTTTGGTTGTTGACCACGCCCAACAACTGCATCCAACTCATCTTGTACCTATTGGTGGAAAAATACATTTTAAGATTCAACTCCCAATACGTGTATTTTAACAAAATGTCTGCTAACTTGTCGGGAAATGTTATCCTTCACCCCCCCCCCCCCCACACTTCACCATGTCATTAATATATCCTTGGTGTTTCATTTAGATTGACTAGCATATATCACATAAGTCATTAGGTTGAAAATCCATAGGTAAGGAAACTAATAATTTTAGTTACATGTAGCAGTATAATTATTGTCAGTGAGATTTGGTTCTATATTCTTAAACGGTCAATGGTAAAAAAAAAAAAAAAAAAAAAAAAAAAAAATCTAGGACAACTACCCCCCAGACAACAACCCCTAGGATAGTTGTCCAGGGGGTAGTTGTCTGGGGGTAGTTGTCGTAGGGGGTAGTTGTCCGGGGGTTGTTGTCTGGGGGGTAGTTGTCCGAGTGGGTAGTTGTCTGGGGGGTAGTTGTCCGGGGATAGTCGTCCTAGAGGGTGGTTGTCCTAGGGGGAGTTGTCCTAAGGGGTAGTTGTCCTAGGTGGTAGTTGACTGGGGTGGTTATCCGGGGGTTGGATGTCCAGGGGGTAGGTGTCCTAGAACCCTTGCAAAGTCCATGATCTAGTGATATCATGATTTTAGTGCTTGTACTTAAACTTGACGAATAAGATCAATAAATCGATAATTATACCTTCTTCTGAACATCTGGGTGAACAGCTAGGTAGAGTATCGCCCATGAAGTCACCACCGCTGTGGTTTCAGTACCCGCGGCAAAGAAGTCCAACACAATCCTCCAGAAGGTGTCCAAGGAGTAATCCTTCGAGATGTCGTGTGCTAGAAACGCGTC
Source organism: Strongylocentrotus purpuratus (assembly GCF_000002235.5). Taxonomy (NCBI): domain Eukaryota; kingdom Metazoa; phylum Echinodermata; class Echinoidea; order Camarodonta; family Strongylocentrotidae; genus Strongylocentrotus; species Strongylocentrotus purpuratus. The sequence continues at coordinate 2,207,987 of NW_022145520.1, forward strand.
AACAAAGTCCCGGATATTATCTTTCTGGAAAGTTTCTTGATGGTTGTGGAGATGAGACATGACGAAGTCCCTTAGCTTGAATATGCAACCGCGGTAGGGTTTGTACCACGGAGTATGAACAAGTGATTCAAAGACAATAACTGGATCAGTTTCTGAGACGAGACCAAAGGCATCCGCCAATGCCTCCAGAGCGCCAATAAATTCGGGATCGTCGTACTCATATCGGCGACCGAAGACCAGTTGTGAAATGACATTAGCAGTTGCTTTATTCAACAAAGCCGATAGATCCGTGGGTTCACCATGGAGAGCCCTGATTTCATCAGCCAGATAACGAGACTCAAGGTTGATCTGAGGGACGAGGCTCTTCTTACCAAAGCCGAAGGAGCGAAGAGCAGGAAGAGAGAATTTTCGCTGGTCATCCCATGGCTTGCCATTACTCCAAACAATGGAAGCTATAAGAAAGATAAAGCAGATTTGGTTAAAAATAAAACAGACACAAACAGCCTAAACTCTGTTTGCCTTCATACTCATTGAATTTTGTAAACAAGAAAAACTTATACGTTTGCAAGGTAAGTTCGCTTTTAAATCGTAAAGATTATACTTATTATATACAAATTTCATGGGCCTTTTTGAGAATCCACAAGCGGGATGCGGTACATGGGCCTACTTTACCATTCTTTTCAGTATCTGGAATTCCCCATCTGAGATGCCCAGGTATGAATCGGTCTGAAAAGAATTCTCCTGACTTCACCAGAGCTTGTTTCATACTCTCCCTGTCGTTCAAGACAACAAAGAGAAGAGGGCCTCGCCGAACGCTGAAAACGGGCCCATACTTCCTCGCCAAGTCCACGAAAGCCTCGTGAATTAGACCCGATTTGAATCGGTATCCGATGATTGGCAGCGACCATGGCCCGGGTGGAAGGTTTTTTGGACGCCGAACGAACCATAAACAGAAGAGAAACCCTATAACTCCGAGTAATACTGACGTTGATGATAGGAAAAACATATTTAGTCTTTGACGAATGAAGATGACATTAAAATGATGAGTATACTATGAATAGTGTACGAATAATGTATCCCGTCAAATCGTAGCGAATCTGTTAGGCCAACGCACAACACCAATGTTCGATATTGCCAATAAATATAACAAACACTCCAGTGCGCTGTTCAAAGTAACAAACTGGCATTGATAACACCCAGTGACATGTGATCTGGTATTTTCACAGGCATGTGAAGATGACTCCACATATTATCACGATGGACTGGGAATTTATGTCGTGTTTTTCTCTCCATTACGGATGGCACACATCATGTGCTTCATATCAAAGTCCGACTCATTAAAGTGCAGCGTGTACCAGGCAGTGTTCGAAATTATGTACGGCATCTCCATTTTACTCAGTTGTATGTACCTAAACTATATTATATGTGATCATTTTATTAATGATAAGGGATAGATTATGATAGTAATACAATCAAGATATCCATTCTTTTAACATGCATGATTTGCATACATTATTACCTTTGAAGTGAATGTCTAGACATCAGAACAAAGTTTTTGATAATTGATCATTCAAGTTTAGACGCGGGTAACTGTGGTGGTTTATTTCTTAAGTATGATTTGTTGTAATGTGTAAATGAATAGTACGTCAGAAAGACCCTAGATGTTATGACGATGGCCTCGGAAGTTATTGTGTTTTTTTTCCCTCTCCTTTATGGATGTAAAATGAGCTTTACCTATCACGTACTTCGTGTCAAAGTGCAGCGTGTGGTAGGCAGTGTTCGATTGTAGTATGTCTGCGATCTCCAGTTTCTATTTGTTCAATAATAGTTCTTTCAATTGTTACTATCATAGTAACAATTCATAATGAATCCCCTGTTCGCGTTTAAGAATTAAAAGTCGGGTTGCTGATCGATTGCACGTCGCTATACTAATAAATAGTAACACGATTTATAAGAACTTCTTACTCCACCAGACCAGGGGCCTGTTTCATAAAACTTATTATCTATAACAACTGCTAAATTTCTATGACAAATTTGCTCTCAGCCAATCAGATGCCATGATTTCAGTAGCTTATAACAGTAGCTTGTAACTTGTGATTGATATCACGTTTTATGAAACAGGACCCAGGTCCCTCTTTCGCCGTGTCATTATTGAAAATAAAGCACCTGGGGCAGTTGCCTCAGACACCTACATCCAGGCGCGTACGCAGGGAGGGGGGGGGGGTGTTTGGGGGGTTAACCCCCCCCCTTTGGTATTTTTATGGGTGTAAACCCCCCTAAAAATCGCTAAACCCCCCCCCCCTTTGGATTTTTTTTTTTTTTTTAATTATTAAAAAAAAAAAAAAAAAAAAAAAAAATACCCCATGGCTGACCTAAGAAAGGTGACCTTACCCCCCCCCCCCCCCAACGGAGCAAAATGTCAAATTTTCAAATTTTGAGACCAAAAAAAAAAAAAGTGTCCTCTTACCCCCCCCCCCCCCCCCCCCCTCCCCCCTCCCCCCCCCCCCCCCCCCCCCCCCCCCCCCCACTGAGCGACTTTTTGGCCGGCGCGATTTTCAAATTTTCCTGAGTCGTTGCGAAATTTTGGACCCGATTTTAAACCCCCCCCCCCCCCTTGAAAAAAATCCTGCGTACGCCACTGCCTACATCAATTATTCTTTACCCTTCATGATTAATTGGTGTGTACAGAGAGGAATTAGTTGGTTGGATAAGGAAAGAATAAGAGGGCAAACTCAATCTTAATGAAAAGTCCAATCTGGCATGAAGTCAGTTTGAATAAAAGCATGGCAAGACTAGAGAGACAGGTCAGAAAAATGTCTATAATACGATCCTAGTTCGTTCGTAAACAGTCCTCAATACGTCCATCTCGTTTGTACCCCGTCCACAGCCAGTTCATAGTAAGTTCAGATCGGGTAGATTAGGCAGTCCAAGCCAGTCCGTAGCCAGTTTAACTCCCATTATTAACTAGTTCTACCTCGTTCCCAATACGTCCAAACACATTCTTACTAGTTCGCCACCTGTTCTAACTAGTTTTTAACCCGACCACCCCGTTCAAAGGCAGTTCAACCATGGACGTCTAGTAAGTCCATGGTTCAACCCCGTGTGCAATCCCGTCCTGACTCGGGAGTTATAAAAACCCAGCGCGTTCTCGCCATTCCTCATTTCCGTTCAACTTCAACGCTTTAGGCTTTGCAGATCAAGACGTTCAAGCATAGGCGCCGGAAGTGGGGGGGGGGGGCAGCTGCCCCCCAATCAAAAAAGTGTGGGGGGGGGCAAAACGCATTTTTGCCCCCCCCCCCAAAAAAAAAAAAAAAAAAAAAACGCCCCCCCCCCCTCAAAAAAAAAAAAGCAGTAAAGGAGTAAAGATGGTTTGTATTTTTAACCCAAAAGAACATAACAATAATAAAAACCTGAATTAAATGACGTATGAAATTCCATTCAAAGAAAAGGAAAGTTAACAGGAATTAAATTTCCTAAACATTGCGCATGCTACCTATATTTATCAATGTAGGTTTTTATAATAGCGATACGCGCATATCGTGGACATATTGCGAGAGAATGGGAAAGCGTGTCTGTTTTTTGTTATAGGGGTGAGAAGCTTATGAGCCCCTGAACGATGGCGTACTGATGGGGGGGGGGGGGTATTTTTTTTTATTCGATACCAGTGATGTACAAAATATGTTGCTGAAATGACATGATTTTTCGGTATATTATTTCATTTTTTTTGTAAGTCATACCTTTTTATGCGTTTGTTGGAAAATTAAAAAATTCCCAACTAAGTTTACAGTCGGGCGAAAAATATGCTTATTTAGAAGCATTTATGTTAGGGTCTGCAGAACGGCCGGGCTCGGGGACTCGTGCCACCCTCAATTGTTGAAAAAGTTTGTTACAGAGAAAAAGAAAGAAAGAGAGAGAGAAAAAATAAGTGACCTGCCAATGTCACAAATGAGGTATCTAAATATGCTTATCTGACCATAATTTTAATGCCTAAAACCCCTAAACTTCTGGGGGCTCAGCCCCTTGACCCCCTACCGGGGCCCAGGCCCTGGACCCCACGCCAAAATATGCTCATCTGACCGTAATTAAATGCCTAAAACCCCAGAGCTTCCGGGGGCTCTGCCCCGGACCCCACCAAGGGCCCTAAGACGGTCCCCTGTATGCTCATCTGACCGTAATTAAATATCTAAAACCCCAGAGCTTACGGGGCTCTGCCCCCGGACCCACCATGGGCCCTAAGGCGGTCCCCTGTATGCTCATCTGACCGTTATTAAATACCTAAAACCCCTGAGCTTCCGGGGGCTCTGCCCCCTGGACCCCACCAAGGGCCCTAAGGCGGGATCCTGGATGCTCATCTGACCGTAATTAAATGTCTAAAACCCCAGAGCTTACGGGGGCTCCGCCCCAGACCCCACCAAGGGCCCTTAGGCGGTCCCCTGTATGCTCATCTGACCGTTATTGAATACCTAAAACCCTCGAGCTTCCGGGGGCTCTGCTCCCTGGACTCTCCGCCAATTAGTAATATACCTAAAAACCTCGAGCTACCGGGGGTTATGCCCCCTGGAACCCCACCAAGGGCCCTAAGGCGGGCGCCTGGATGTTCATCTGGCCGTAATTAAATACCTAAAACCCCTGAGCTTCCGGGGGCTCTGCCCCTGGACCCCACCAAGGGCCCTAAGGCGGCCCCTGGATGCTCATCTGACCGTAATTGACCCAAAACCCCTGAGCTTCCGGGGGCTTTGTCCCCTGGACCCCACCAAGGGCCCTAAGGCGGGCCCCTGGATGCTCATCTGACTGTAATTAAATACCCAAAACCCCTGAGCTTCCGGGGCTCTCCCCCCCCCCTGGAACACGTCATTGACCTTAAAGAGGGCCCCTGGATGCTCATCTAACCGTAATTAAATACCTAAAACCCCAGAGCTTCCGGGGGTTATGCCCCCTGGAACCCCACCAAGGGCCCTAAGGCGGCCCCTGGATGCTCTTCTGGCCGTAATTAAATACCCAAAACCCCCCGAGCTTCCGGGGGCTTTGTCCCCTGGACCCCACAAAAGGCCCTAAGGCGGGCCCCTGGATGCTCATCTGACGGTAATTAAAAACCAAAAACCCCTGAGCTTCCGGGGGCTCCCCCCCCCTGGAACACGTCATTGACCTTAAAGAGGACCCCTGGACGCTCATCTAACCGTAATTAAATACCTAAAACCCCAGAGCTTCCGGGGGTTATATAAAATAAGATGCACGAGTTATGAAAACATCCTATTTCGGTCATCTTTTTATTTCATTTTTATCATTCATTCAATCAATCAAAAGGCTCATTGTCGCAAAAACAATTCAAGAAATATCAGACTGGTAGGGAAAATAGTTTTTTTTTTATCTCTATATTTTTGTATTATACGTTCATTCAGCTTTCCTTTGATAAAAAAAAATTGTATTTTTTTTATTAGAAAGGGTCTTTAAGGTCCATCATCATCATCAACTTCAGTTGGCGCTGCAAAGCGCTGCTGGGGCCTTCACGAGAGCAGCCATGCAACTCTTTCACCTGCCATTTGTGATGCACCTTTCATTCCTTGTCCATTGTCAAAGTAAAAAAGGTCAATAAAAATCAGTATAAAATACAATTGGGTGTGCTTACATTCAAGATTATATTTAAAAAGTCCTCCCCTCACACACGCACATATACGAATGGGTAGCATGTAATTGTAGTTGAAAATTCATTGAAAAAACAGACCTATAACCTGATCTCCTTTATCTTTGTTACTGTCAAATGTTAATGTAATTTTATAATCATACTGGTTATAACCTGTTCCATTTGTCTAATTCTTGAACGGGGTCACAACGGATAATTTTTTTAAGAAGTTTATCCTCATCGTTCCACAGCCAGGCATTCTACCATCTACTTTACAAGTTCAGCTTTTTATCGCTCAAATGTTCTTATTTCCAATGGTTTCTATGCCTTTGGTTGAGCTTATTGAATGTGAATTCATCCGGCGTTTGATTTATTCATTTCTACATTTCATTTCACCTATAACGACATTTTTTCTCTCGAAACGATTGAGTTCAATACATTGTTAGTCGTAAATAAAAAAAAAAAACGAAACCTATTTTACTTCGTGAATTCTATTTTGTCACAAACCGAATAACAGAGAGGTTATAATAATGGAGTGTACATAATGCACAATGGTACCCACTTCAGTATTTGAAGCGATGCCAAAAACAGGCGCAACATTATAGGGGAATTTCAAAAATAAAAATTACTCTAAGAATAATAGGCAGAATTATACATTGGATTTACGAGGAGGGTCTTTACAAAAATGGTTTAATGACACATTATGGGTTATCATTACAAGAGTGGGCATGAAATCACATAAAATCATACAAAAGAAAATTCTATTGATCTGCAGTAGACTTGAAAGGTGTTTGCGCTCTTTCCAAACAATGTACATGTTTTCCTTTTGTCATGAATGACATATATTTGAATCATGATTTAGCTCATTGCATTGGACTTTGGAACTTGGACAAAAATTACAGCTGCACAATGCGAGAAAGAAAAAACAGTGTGGTGTATGCTCATGCTTGTAACATGCAAATGCAACTGGTTTATCTGCTACAAAAGATTTAGATTCTTAATTGTAACATTTCGGAGTCGAACGTTAAGAGAGAAGTAGACGATTACAAGGAACTGTTCTTTCTTCGGATGTCCGATAAACCGGTGCTTCTTCGAGTATCGAAGACATCAGCAGTTTCATGACGTAGCATTGAAGGAGTAAAATCAAAAGCACCAGAAACTGCTAAAACAGGGAACATCATAAACCAGACAAAGATTGAAATAAAAGTTTACATAGTGCGGTGAAGAAGGCTATACAATACTGAGTATCCCATGAACCAAGGTGCTAATGCCGAGAAGGCGAATCCAGACGGACAAAACACGAAATTCTTGCTGCATCAATCGGGCGCCTTAAAGCAACGAAAATTATACTCATTCATGAAGCTAATATGGAAAAAGAAGCATTATACCGCGCTGCTTTCAATGGCAATCTCGATGTCACCAAATATCTAATCAGTCAAGGAGCTGATGTAAATAAGGGAGTCGTTGACGGTAAGACGGCATTACACTTTGCTGCTCAGGGAGGTCATCTTGATGTCACCAAATATCTAATCAGTCAAGGAGCTGATGTAAATAAGGGAGGCGTTGACGGTAGGACGGCATTACACTATGCTGCTCAGGGAGGTCATCTTGATGTCACAAAATATCTCATCAGCCAAGGAGCTGAGATGAATAAGGGAGTTGTTGACAGTAGGACTGCTTTACACTTTGCTTATCAGCAGGGTCATCTTGATGTCGCCAAGTACCTCATCAGTCAAGGAGCTGAGGTGAATGTGGGAGATTTTCGCGATTGGACATTATTACACAGTGCTTCTCAGGATGATCATCTTGATATCACACAAGATCTGATCAGTCACGGAGCTAAAGTGAATGTGGTAGATTATACGGGTAGGACACCTTTACACTATTCCGTTGAGAATGGAAACATTGATATCGTTAAAGTCCTTCTGGCAGGCGGAGCGAAATCAGACGTTGTAGACATTCAAGGACACACACCTTTACAATTGTCTTCAATTCTCGGGTACCAAAGCATCGCTGATCTATTCATCGACGGTGTAAAATCGAAGGTAAAACTATTAAAACACACTTTATTTTGAAATTATCCACCTTGGTTTATTCAATACATGCTTTTGGAACAATTAAGTGAATATTAGGCATAGGCTCCCTATCATTATTTGTTCAGACTTAAACAACTCAATTTTGTATCACCAATAGTAACCATACGTAATTATAACATCAGTTACATCTCGATGCTGTTTTTATGTACTCTATAGACAAGTTACAATGTTTGCTTAGAACGTATTCGAATTATTGGATTTAATTGATCACATGAAACTACTTGTGTCCCTTGTGTTCAAAGAAATTTGGCTTTCCGAGCATAACAAATAATTAGTTATCATGTTTTCATGCTGCGTATTTTCTTATATCCAGCTCGTCCAGAAAGATTTAACTGATATCCATCTTGCTTTACAACACGGCCACACGTCCGTCATTGAGAAGTTCGTTTCGGAGGGAGCTGACCTCAATGTCCAGTCAACCGACGGCCAGATATGTCTCCATGAAGCCATTAAACTCTGCTATAAGAGCGTGAAAAATGTGCAAGAAACTGAAACACTAAGAAAGGTGAGTCTTTCCCCAGTAACACTAACGAGACCGACACCAGACCAACGAGAGTCTGAACAACAAATTAACATTACGGCCAAATATACGTCAGTTCTGGAGTCTACATGGAGTCGTTATGGCGGTGTCACTGACATAAATATACTGCTCCTCTATAGGTTATTAGTGAAAACAAAAATCTGATACCCGTGATAGGCCGTGAATGCCCCCCCCCCAATATATATGTTGGTGTGTGGGCGATTGTTTGTGTGTGTTGGGAAGTTTACAACGAAAATAGGGATTTCCACTGCCATGATTCCAAGAGGCAGCGTTAAAGGTGAAATTCAAAGAAAATCACAAATATGTCAACTACATGTAACGTATCACTAGAAACTGGTAAGCTAACAGATGGCCATCGTACAATTTTTTTAGGTCAACTACATATCGGGTGATTTATAAAAATACAAATACAACCGCCTCCATAGTAGCTGGGATATACGAGAGATTCGCCGGAAAAATAACGATGTTTTAATGACGTCACTATATGGACCAATACTGCCTAAGCAGACGACATCCCATAAAGAATGAACATAATTGCAAAGCTATTGTTTTTCAAATTATATTGAGTTTAGTGTATATAAATGTCATGGCATGTCAAACCATTCAAAAAGGGATATGACCAGATTCTAGCTGATAACTAAAATCTTTTGCTTGTAAATACACAGGATAGGGGTTAATTAACAATCAAAGAAACCAGACTTTCAAATTGAAAAACCACCGGAATGATATCAAGGACGTCATTTGTTCCCTTTTAAAACGCCGAACATACCGCGGTGTGTGCAGCTGAATATACAATGGCGTCTTATTTTGTTTTCAAGCGACAGATTCCTTTATTTTTGTATCGCTGCATTTGTCATCAAAATAAAACCATGCGCGGGGTTTAGAGTGAGGTAATAGATTATACATTTAGCCTGACGGTAGTGAAGTAAGAGAAAGAACTCAAGAGAAGATGAAAACACAGGCACTGAACATGTGTGAGATGTCATGGGACATCGTCTGCTTGTGCAAATCATGTCCATACTGTGATCTCACACATCTCAGCAGCGTTCGGAGAGCTCTTCAGGTGCTTTGCCGGTCTGTATTTAAGCGTTTTGTAATTTATAAAAATCATTACTTCGAATGTTTCCAAGCATTGAATTTTGATAACCTTGTGGAATTAAAGTTTCAACTTTGCAATAATGAAAATAAAGTTAATTTTTAAAATCAATGAATATCTACTTTAAACTGTGCGTATGATGCTCCTCCACCCTGACTATTGATGAACAAAACTGTTCTAATAAAATAAACATTATATATGTTTGTATGTTTCAGATCTCTGATGACAATTACAATGGGGAACTATCTCCTGAGCATGCCTTAGTGTTTTATCTCCTAGAGAATGGAGCCAAGTTAGATGTGAAGGATGAAACAGGCAACCTACCAATCCAGTATGCCAAGGACGAAGTGATCAAACAAATGATTTTGTCTAGGTGAATTGTTCAGGTCTAACAAATAACATTCCCGTCAGCCATGTCACTTGTAAGACAGGAGATTTATCAAAAAGCAAGGAAATAATGCGTATTTCCATCTTGCTCTTTTGAGATTAGGTAACGGAATGACATATTTAAAAAAAGAAAAGTCCACAAAGTGTTACTGTCAATCTTAACAGTTGGTCGTATATGTTTTGTTCGGACAATAGAATTGTACATTATGCGACAACAGTGACAATTAACATGTTCGGAGCTATGAATCAAGTGTACTAGGTCGACTACTTCAGCTTTGTTTTCCTTCTACTCTTCTACTCAGATAGACGATATACATTTGCTTCCAAATTCGTTTAGAAGATATTATCTAACTGTGGTTCTTTAAATGTTTGAATTTGGGTGAATTGTATTTTACGGCATTACCAGATGTAAAGGTATGTATCATTTTCCTCTTTTCATGCGTAATCGAAGATTAGAGCCTCGTTTTTTTAAATTAATGGGCCTCGATTAGCGTCTAACATTCAACAGTTGTTCGTATTTTGCCAGTATCATGTACATGTATGTATTTCTGCTTTTGGTGTGAAAAAATACAAAAAACAACCTATGCTTAATTTCAGATTAACTTCTTTAGAGGAGATCCAGTTCTATCGAGGTAAGAGCATCATTCAAACACAAACAGCTTTTCTTAGTATGATAGCTAAAAAGTGATTCTGATATCTTTTTTTCCTTCTCCGATCCATTAAGTCACGGATTAATGTCTAGCGATGATTAAATACGACATTTCAGGTGTTCAATCAGAAAGAACAAGGGATTTGACAATTCATCGTCTGGGTATTATACTTAATTTTACTACATTCGTGTTCATGTATGTCAAAGCCTCTCTTATGTTTACATTAATTAACTAAATACGAGAGATAAACGGATAATGTGCCCTAATGAAAGAAAAATAGGAAAAACAGATACATATTGTTAAAGAAGTGTTATGGATAAAACATTATTGATTTGTCATAGGCCCTAATTAAAATATTAGACACAAATATTATATATATCAGAGTTTGGGTAATTAACATAACCTTTGGAAACGGTAATCAAGTCAATTACTTTTGTGGAAAAGATCGAAATGAAAACTATATTAATAAGTTATTGTTTTTCCATTTCAAAGATTATCCCAATGTGCATATAAATTGAATGTTTATTTTTATATGTTCTTATTAGCGTGTCATTTCCTTATCATGTTTGAAAAAAAAAACAGATGAACCATCAACACCTGCCATTTTCTCTGTTGAAGTCGAAAGGAATACAAGTACGGAAATCGAACTAGAAGACCATGGAGTATCACTGTTTATTCCTCCGGAGGCTGTTCATCATAATGACCCGTGCAAGATCACCCTGACCCTCCTAAGGGATCCTCCTAGTGTTGACATCCAAGATGATGAATCAATGGCCTGCTATGGGATCAGATGTGATCCTCCAAACATGACCTTCCACCAACCTCTTAAGATCAGGATACCACACTCTACCTTGGCCATCAATCCTGATCAAGTGAAACCAGACATCGTTTCTCATGTATGGGATTCAGTGAACGGTAAGTCCATCTGGTCAGATACATAAACCTACTCATTTTTTTTTTTTTTTACTGCTGGAGTAAACGAAAATTGATTCCCTGAGATCCCTTTTCAGCAAACCAGGCAAAGCACATTCGGGACAACACTGAGAAGTTGCGATATTGCTAAAGTGGAAGAGATTGGTCTTGTAACCGGGTAGTTTCCGGTTTGAAATCAAGTCGATGTGCTAGTGCCCTTTGGTAAGTCATTAATTACTCAGTGGACTTAAAATGCCTTAAAGATGTTTGTCTCATTGCCTTTGTTTAAAACAAAACCAAGCATACTGCTTTCCTAGCAGTCGGATAAAAAAAAAGCAAAGCAAACGTATATATATTCTCAGTATGCTATGCCCTGTTATGTTCTACGTTTCCATTGCAGGTGCATGTAATAGAAAGCAAAATATTCATGGTTGAGGACTGTGAACGCTTACTAAGTAATCGGGGGTTAGTAGTTCCAGTTCTAGGTATCGTTGTCATCACAGCGCCATGACGTCGTGAGGAACAATTTATAACTCCAATTATTCTGTTTAAATTTTAATAAAGGAAAACGGGTGAAAGGGGAAAGTTGGTGCTTGTTACGATGGCTTATTAAACTTAAAACCATTTGAAATAATTATTATCCACAAGGACACCATTACTGATAGAAATATTAGGTGTCACCATATTCAGGTGCTACAGTTTAAATGACAACTTGGCCCCATTGCGCAATAACACATCTTAAAACAAACGCATTTTTGTTTTGTTACCCACTGGCAATAGATCTACCAAGAACATCAAGAATGAGATCATCCAGCTCACCAGCCGAACCACCATACTGCAGATTGTACAAGAGACATCTTGAGCTGTACATTGGTCACTGTGCAGAGTGGTGGGTTCTTATTCCTCTTGAACAGCAGGTGATCCGACACCAACTTATGTGCACTCCATACATCCCAGAAACCGTAGAAAGAGGCAAAGAGATTGAAGTTCATCTCCATGTGCATGCCGATGTTCCTGGCATTGATGCGGTCAGTACTGTTAAGGTGTTCGATTAGTAAATTGTTAATTTACAGTTCTGTTAAAAGTGTCAACTACTGCACATTTCCGGAAGAGCAATAGGGTGGTTGTTTAAAATCCGTCTCTCTGGGGTTATTATGTGCAAGGATTCACAGCTTGCTTACACCAGACTTGATGGGATTTTTCTTGAAGTGTGATTAAAATTGCTGTACGCCATTAAAAATGTCTTGAGACATAATTTCATTAAAAATTACTCCGAGCATGGCCTGTATGCCAAAGCCTATACAATTCATTTCAATTCAATTCATTTATTCAACAATATAAAAATAGTAAATGTACAGTACAATAGAAAATACATACAGATCATAATCATAAACAAGGCGAGATATGGTGCCATAATCATATATAAAGTTAACATATCGTTAGGGGCAGCCCAAAAAAATTGAGATCTTGTGTACTAGTGCCCCTTTAACAAAATTAAAAATCACACGCAGACACATCCAACACACACACACCGCACATACACACACACACACACACACCACATACACGCACACACACACACACACACACACACACACACACACACACACACTCATCCCATTTTACTCTAACAAAAATGAAGAGAAGGGAAGGAGGAAGAGAGACTACATGTACAGTATACATAAATAAGGTAAATTAACATTATTATTTTAAAAAAAATATGGAAATCAAAATGTATATCGATCTATAAAGTAACTTTTAAGTAAAAGTTTAAAGCCGGGAGGAAGCTGTTGAACACGGTCGAATAATTGTTTTTAATTCATAAATAAATGCTGGTAAAAAGCTGAATTTTCTCTGATAATAACAAGATAAAGTACAGAATGACATTCTAATGTCCTCAAGAGTTATCCATTAGCGGCCTATGGGTTTTTCCGAAATGCCATCTGAGTAAAAGTTGGGTGAACTCTAAATGTTCACCAATCGATGTTTTTGAATTCCATGGAAATAAAATCAAATGGAATCACGATAATGATTCTGAAAATAGTGTTGTTTATTGGACCCCGGGATTAAACCCAAGACAAATAGCCATGAGGACCCGGGACACTTTCCGATTCATTAGGCCCGTGTTTTACTAAACTGCTGGTCCTCCCTTCTTTGATAAAGGAAGTTCTACAGGAGGAGAAGCTTAAGTCGTTCCGCAAGGCTCATCGCTCGGTCCCATTTAGCATCATTTCTCATTCAGGTGACGTTACAGTGGCACGTTATTGTAAAGGGAAGACGGCAGAAACTAAGGTACGAAAATAAGTTTGTCCTTAAAGAGGGAGTCACTGATATGAAGTTGGGTTTAATGGAAGCAGAAAAAATAAAAGGACAAGTCAGTGAAAGTTGAGCAAAACCCGATTAAAATCAAGAAAGCCATGGATATTTGAAATTACGACCAATCGTACACCAATTGTCAACTATTTGATGTATCTTGCGAGATCCCTTCTCATTTTCTCTGTATTTTAAAACTAATCAGGACTTTCCTTATTCTTTAAAATTTCATATGTGCACCCTAAAAACAATTATTGCAAATATGTTTCTGTACAATATATGCATATAACAAATCTACTCCGTTTTCAATCACTTAGAAAATGAAAGTTTATGAAATTTCAGTAAAGAGCATGTTGGATAAAACGTCACAATGTTGCCGATTTGTGTATCACTGATGACATTACTTCACAAAATCAAAATTTTCCTATGGTTAATAGAATATCGCTCAAAATCTCACTTAAATTTGTGTTTCTCTAATTTTTAGGCTTTTATCAATACCAGCTATTATCAGGGTCGACTTCCCCTTTGATAATCTCCCTGCTTGATGTTCTGTTTTTAGGCACTGAAAAAAAAAAAACGATTACAATTTTGAGTAAGGGTTGCAGTAAGGTTTGAGGTTAGATTAGTGTTGGGTCCATTTAAAGGTACTTTGTCCCATTTGCAGGTCAAACAAAATGTAAAGGTTAAATTCCAACGGTATTTTAAAGGCAATACTTATTTAGAACTTCCCTCAAAACTAAAGGGTTTGAAAATGTTTTTTTTGTGGGAAAATACCAACCATAAGTTGTCGAATCAATACAGGTGATTGCAACCACCGAAGTAATAGTATGATTTTTAGACCCTTGTACTGAATGGTCGTACATTTTATGCTGCACAAAGATTCAATCAGTTTAATTTTTGCCATTACAAGTAGTGGGTTATTAATGAAACAAATGCTCATGTACCTGTTACAGCTCATTTTATGTACGTTATTACCAATAAAAAAAAAGGAAAACAAAGATGTCAGTCAGTCACTCAATAGTGCCTGACAGTGAAGTCTAGAAAGTAAACAGGTTTCCTTGCATAATTTGAATACTAGGACACTGCTAACGTATGAACTTCACAGATAGGATATACAGGACATATTCATAATTCCTGCCAAGTTCTAAAAAATTGATGTTGGCTGCAAAAGGGAAATAGTATCTTTAAAGTATAACAATAACGTAACATGTATTTTGTGTACAGGTAGAATGTATAAAACTAACCTGACTTTTTTTACTCGGCTTTTTATGTTTTGTTCAACATTAGGGTTCCGGCGCAGCAGGCATGGCAAGACGCGCACGGCTCGGCGCGCTTGATGAAATTAGCAACTCGATGATTGTACGGTGTCACCAAGTTATATCAGGGGGAAAAGAAATAAGTCCCCCTCGGAGAGATTTTTGACATTTTAGCCTTTCAGAAACTCAAGTTTACAGTTTAAGGCTTATAATGAAGGAATATAGTCTAATACTTAGGGAGTATTTATTTGGAGTCGGGTTTGAGTCATCGGGCAAAAATGAAGATTCGTTAATTAAAACATATCCCACAAAATTTTAGAAACTATTATTGTTCTTTCAGGCTCCTTATTTTCAAACAAATTATCAATTCCTGTAGGTCGACCTGTTATTGAAATATGATAATACTACAGCCCTATCCGGAAAACTGACCCCCAGGACAAACCCCACCCCTGACAATCTACCCATGGACTTTTTTACCCCAGGATAATTATCCTCAGGCAAAACATAAACGGGAAAATTACCACCCAAGGCAATGATCCCCAGAAAATTACCTCTAGGGCAACGAAACTCTAAGACGAATAGCCTCATGACAATTAAGTGAGCATGGCTGAGTCTTTTGCATGATGATCAATTATCAGGTTTCCAAATTATGCAAGCGAGCGAAGAGGCTGATTAAATTCTTACACTCATCGAAAGAAATTTCGTCACCAAGAACTGAGTATTATTATTATTATTATCAAAAAGACGTATATTTGACAGTACCAGGGAGAATTGTAAAAAGGGTGCAAAGAGACCTTCTGAGTGTCTGTAGCAGGGGCCAATATTGTCAATTCGAATTCGGGGGGGGGGGGGGGAGAGGAGATTTTATATGTAAAATGTCAGAGTTGAAAATGCCAGAGGTATTATTATTTTCATATAATGCTGTAATTATAGGTGTAATTGTCCCGGGGTAAGATGTCCAGGGAGGTAATTGTCGTGTGTGTAAATATCCGCAATGATTGCCCGGAAAAGAATTATTCTTTGTCTTTTGTCATGAGGGTAATTGTCCGGGCAGGTCTGCAATGTTTTAAACATGTTTGTCTCAATAACATAAGAATAATAATAACTCAGTTGTGTTGGAAAGGTTCTATTTAACATTTTTTTTTAATTTTCGCATCTTTTAAACATCTTTCTTTCTTATATAATGCAATAAATCTTTACTGAATATCTGAAACCCTGAAATCCGGAAAAAAATTCCGAGTAGGACAAGTTTTATAATTTTACCCTGATACAACACACTTGAAGGTGCCATACACAAAATTATCAAGGCCAATTTCGTATGAGGGAAATCAATAATGACATAAAATCGCAAACACGGATACGGAACCCCTTTTCTTGTTACATTTTAGAAAAAAGAAGAATGTTATTTGTTTCTGAAAAATCAAATTTTCTCGTCCTTTATCAGCTTTCTCTGAAGGAAATTCACAGCCGAATGAGACATAACGTAATCTTAAAAGTGCCCCCGAGTGAGGACGATACTCCATTTGACGTGGTATCCATCTCAGTTACACAGTCTGGGAAGCTAGGGGTGTCTCGATCAATGGCATTCGGCATTAGATACGAAGGTTTGTCTACAATATGTAACCCATCCCGGTATTGAAATATGGAGAGATTGACTTTAAAAAAAAATTAAGAGGTATGATTTTACATGAAATAATGAACGTTATTTTCGTCCACGTTTTTTTTAATCGGCAAGTTAATTTTCCTTAACATTCTTAGCTCCGGCTGTTACTTTTATAAACTAGACTTAACAGGAAAAATTTACTCGGGAAAATGAAAGTAATTATCAGTTTCGTATAAAAATATACTTGCGCAGGCATATCATTATATTATATTTCTTATCAGCTATTGGGAGAGTTTCTTATGATACACAAATATTTTGATCAATTGGGACATACACGCATTTGAAATTAATTGGTTTACATTCCATATTCATTGATATATATATATATATATATATATATATATATATAATTTTCATCGTTTTTCTTCGGAAATTTACTTGGGAACATGA
The DNA here is from genome assembly GCF_000002235.5 of Strongylocentrotus purpuratus. Taxonomy (NCBI): domain Eukaryota; kingdom Metazoa; phylum Echinodermata; class Echinoidea; order Camarodonta; family Strongylocentrotidae; genus Strongylocentrotus; species Strongylocentrotus purpuratus. Next base: position 2,224,911 of record NW_022145520.1, read on the forward strand.
CTGTTTTTAAAATAATAAAGATTTAAAAATTGTCTTTATGTTTTCACATTTTCTTTTAATATCTTTATCATCGTATACATGATTGTAGATGAAATCAAGAGTCCTGAGTTTGCTCCAGTTATCCGGTAAGCATGTCGTTATAAATCTATTCACCTTTTTAAAAATAAATGTATGTTAGATTAAGGTGCGTTACGAATTTTCCCCGCAAAGTTCAATTACAATTTCGTTTAAGATATGAAGTGAGAGACAAGGCCTATTGTCTGAAATATAAGGTATTCATATTCTTGATTTTTTTTCTCTTCCTTTAGTAGGAAATTTAGATGTAATTTGGAATATCAATAACATTTCATAATGCAACACCATGCAGGAAATGCATGTTAACTAAGATACAGATACAGTTACATGTATTTGTTTTACAGAGAAATCGAAGGAGCTTCTGGAAATGATCTCCGAGATAAAGATATCCGGAAAATTGGTGAAAAGCTTTCGATAGACGACTTTTATGACCTGGGAGTTGCACTTGGTTTCCAAATACAACAACTGGATGCAATAGAGTACAAGTGGCTCAAAGACAGAAAAGAGGCCATCTTCGAAATGTTGCTAACATGGAAACAGAGACAACTACTAAGTCAAAACGTGAAAGAAAAGCTTCTTTCAGTCCTGAAGTCTGCAGAAACAGAGGCAGAAAAGACGAAAACGACAGGTTTTTACTGTTACTCATTTAGATTTATCAGCATATTCTTAACAGTCTTAAGCATACCAAAGATAATGCCTGATGACTCGAACCTGACTCCAAATAAACACTACCTAAACTGTGTATGGATATGTACTCATCTTTTGATTTAGTTATACATTGGTAATTGATTCTATGGGGGAAACAGTTTGACGCCAATGATGATCTTAGTCATCATTAGTGTGGCGCAATATGTCTCTATATAACAACATTAAAAGTCGCAGGCTCCTATAACAAAATAATTTTATTACGCTTCTGCGAGATGAAGAAAGGATGGAAAACTCTTCCACAAAGAAGGAGCAATGGATGAAAAAGGGTGCAATGAAAAAAAGGGAGAAATACCCTGATATAAAAATATTGACGTAGGAACCGTTATTATTAACAGTACAAACACTGCAATATAGACTTAAATAATATTAAGAACAAATTACGATTATAATGATAAGAATTCATAATTAACAACAATAATAAATAACAATAACAATGAAAAAAGTATTTACATATTTATAATGATGATTAATAATAAAAAAATAGCAGTATAAATGATGATAGCAGTTGTAATTGAAATAGTAAGATCCATAAAGTGCAAAGATTTCATATATTTCAAAAATACATATCCAATTATGAAAGAAGAAAGATTGTGAAAAAATAAATTTAAAATTATGCTTTCAAAAATTTATTATTAGTTTTTCACTGAATCATTTGTGATTATGCAGAAGAATCTAATTTGACTGTACCTAATTTCTTTTTTTCATGCAACAATAACGTCCTTTATATTTGGTCACCATGCTTCAGATAATACTCCAACCGGGTAAGATTTTGTTTAGTCACTAACCCTTACCGTAAATGTAACCTCAAACCCTACTGCAGCCCTAACTGAAAATTCTAACCGTGTGTGTTTTATTTTTTTAATGAAATAAACCAAGAGTAAGTGTGGCAGCGTCACAAGTCAAAACATCAAGAAAGGAGATTATCAAAGAGGAAGTCCACCCTGATAATTAGCTGGTATACTCATAAAAGCCGGAAAATAAGCGAAACAAATTAGGGAGAGCTTGAGCAATATCCGATTGAAATAGGAAAATAACGTATCTTTTAAGTTGTCACCAGTAATACACAAGAAGCAACACTGTGGCATATTGATTGATTGATTTTATTCATTTCATATAACAATTGTTTACACAATAAAGAATATAGTTGACAAAGTAAGATCAAAATTATGAAATGAAACAGGAAGCCAAACTACAACATTCTTGAAGCATATACTAATACTCGCTATTCTGTATAGTTAGTCCAACTAAATCGCTAATTAACACATGCATATGGTGCTTTTTAAAGGGTTTGGTGAACTTATTTGAATTGTCTTTGCAAATACAAAATAGGAAGAATTAAAGGCGATTTTATATAGAGAGTTACAAGAGGTAATAACGTTAAATATAAAAGGTAATCTTCTGCTCTATGATGGAAAATACAATTGCATACATCTAAACTTACAGGGAACCTTCTGATAAATAAGATAAGTGATATATCAGTGAAATAAATATAGTAAAAGTGTTTTAAAGCTTAACAAAATTACGAAAAAATAAAAACATAAATTTAATTTGATTTTCAAGGATTCATTGCTTAATTTGTTTATATATGCTTTGCTGGTCGAAGCAATCGATCTATCCTACTGAATGGCAAAAATCCGATTGACTGGATGACTTAGTTCTGTCGCAAAGCAGTTCAATAACCAGAAGTCGAGATAACCTTTGATTCTAGTATAATGACATCATTTATTCTAAATATATTTAGTGACATTTCAGACCAAGCCTTGCTTAAATTGGCTCGACATATCAAGTGGACGGACTTCATAGATATTGGCAAAAAGCTTGGCTTCAGACGGAATGAGCTTGAGAACATCAAACACAAGACAATGCAGAATCGCAAAGACGCTAACATCCAAATGCTCTGCATGTGGAAAGCATCTCAAAGATCGGATCCTAAAGCGACGGAGACGATGACGCACATTTGGAAATCTGTCTCCTTGGCATCTACGGCAGCCGCTGAGAATGCAGGCAATTGTTCTTTTCCATTGTTAATAAATAATAGCTCTATTACTAGTATATATTGTACATCATATAATTGGTAATTCTAATAAATGTAGACACGAACAGGCATCTTAACTTAACTTTGTCTTCAATGGAATTGAACGATTACATGTTTAGTAGTAATAGAAATGGTTTTGAAGCTCCGGCTTAGGGCTGAAAATGTCGTTCATAGCAGTCATTTTGATGTGTCAAAAAACCTATCTCACGTGATAAGACGAGATAAGGTGGAGTCATCTTTATACTCACTAATAGCTAGGGTATAGGAGAAAACTTATGTAGTATATACACACAACTTAAAGAGAAGGTTGAGTTCTGGGAAGAGGTGAAAAATAATTTGTGAGCGTTATCATTCTTATTATGCAAGTGTGGAAGAACATCAGATAAGACATGTTCCCTGAAAAGCATGGCTCTTCAAATGCCTTTATATTCTAAATATGTCATGTAACTCGTAAAACTCGGGGGATAGGTTTTTTACGCCACGTGTTCGTGTAGTCCCATATACATCTTTCTGTGTACAGTGTTTGTAACTTTACCAAGACTTGGCCAAATTTCTTATCATTTTGATGATTCTGGAACCTTGCAATACACACAAATTCTTATATGCTAGATGATGATCAACCTTTTCTCGTCGATTTCACACCGTTTCTTTCACAATGCAATCGCATGACCAGAACTCAACTTCATCTTTAAAGCTAAAGCCTTAACTTTCATTACTGATAGGACTGTCATGAAAGACACACTGTTTAATATTTATATATTTTACTTTCAGACGAAAGCTTGTGTATGATCTCTTCAGCGACTCCTGATGAAATATCCACACCAAGCGAGCCTATAGAGCCTGAAAATATGGATATCATTGAAACATCAGATACAGGTAGATAACAGAATGATAACATCATATGATTGGGACAATGCTAGCATTATACACATACCTTTTGTATAACACAATTCCAGTGGGCAAGATAAATGAAATGAAATGATTGATTTTTTATTTCTCATGCAAAACATAATACAAAAATAATTATATCACAACAAATATGTAATGAAACGACAAACATAGCGGAAATAGCACGAGAAAAGAGGATCTAACTTGAAGCAGAGCTTGTTGAAGTGTTAGTTCCTCAGATGCAAATTTTACAATAAAACATGGACAAAGTATGCTTACAGATCAACAAATAGACAACATGCAGCCAGGAAATATCAAAAATATCAATATCAAATATCACATTTAGAGATTAGAAAATTGATGCACTTCTTAGATGATTTTTTTCATCGTTTGATTTTGATGTAGAGCGAGAGGAAAATCATGATGACCTTGACCAATGTGGGGGTACACCAAACACAGAAGAGCTGTGCCGCGTCGCTCTATCAGTGAAAAGTCTGCCATTAGCATGTTCACTTGGGAGAGCCCTCCGTGTTAATGATGACCTCATTGTTGGATTCATCGATCTACCCAGTTCGTCATTACTCTATAAGATCGCACGACAGCTCGTAGACAGTTGGTGGAATGGTTTGAAAAAGGAAGAAAAAGAACATAAGCTTGCTAAGCTTCTCTCGGAGTTTAACATCCAAGATGTCAAAACAGGTTCGTTGGAACTACAACGCTGAGTTCAATCATAATCGTGTTGATAAGGAAATATCATTTTTACCTGTAAAAGAAAGTTTCAACTTCAAAATTTCATTTTATTTCTTTTTCACATTCCATTTTCCCCATTTACTTGCGTTAAATAATAAGGATGTACAGAAGTACAGAAGTTTTCAGTAGGTAAAGATTTGTATCAATATGTATCTACAAATCAAGGACATTATTATTATTATTTTTTATTTTTTTTTGGACCCTCCAACAGGCCATTTATTGAAAATCAATCTCAAGATAACATATTTGAACACATGTTCTAATGAATATCATACAATATTTCATAATAAGATATACATAACGAATATCAACCATAATACTGTATATACAGAACATACATGTAGATAAAGGAAAGAAAAACAAAAATTAAATAATAATGCAACATCATGACTGAAAATGATGTGGGAAATTCAATATACTCCTATTAAAGGATCAAAATCCTCTCAAAATTTATCCATTTTTTATCGAATTTGTCAGTTTTGTTAGCAAATATACTAACTTGCCTCTCATTTGTGTAACTATTCTTGATATATTGTTTTATTGTCCGAAAGGACGGTACAGACTTTTGTATTCGAGAAAAATATAACTGTTGTTTAGTCCAAATTATTATACAGTTTAAAGCATCATTTCTTTTTTCAATGAAACCTAACAAAACATGTATTAAGGACAGTTTTATTCTACAGCGTGTTACAATAGTTAACCAGTCAGTCAAACGACTCCAAATCAATTTGGTCACGTTACAGGAGAAAAAAAAGTGTACCATATCTTCTTCTTCTCTTCCACAAAGGGAACAGTTCTTATTTAAAATTATGTTAATTTTCACAAGATCTTTATTCAAATATAGTATCTTATTCAAAAGTCTGTACTGAAAGTACCGAACTGTTGTATGCGTTGTACAGCGAAACATAACCCTGAAATAATATTGCATATATTTATCATCAAATAATACACCATCTGCATGCCATTTATTACATAATTTATTCAAATGTTCATCCTTTTCTTTTTACATAATTTGATAAATATGTCTACATCCTTTTTCATCTTTCAACAAGCATGAAATATATGCAGGGCACAATGGTCCATTTACCTTCATATTACAACTTTCCAATTGGGACTTGTATTTGCATTTAATTATTTGACAGAGTGCATAATAATGAAGAAACTGTATTTTGATTGAAAACTTTTTTTCACACTCTTCTCTTGCTAAGATGTGTCCTTGATCATCTAATAAATCGTTTAAAAATTGAATACCTTTATCACACCATTCTTTTAAAAATATACCCTTTCCTCCAATTTTAATCTCAGAATTATACCAAATAGAAATAGCTTTCCAAAAAGGAGTAGTAGTACATTGAACCTGGCGGACAAAATAAGCTAGTATTTGGAAAAGTTCTTTCCAAAAACAATTTCTTAGCATAAATGATAATTTAGTGAAATATATATCACCTTTACCCCATTCCAATGATGATAGTGGACGTAAGAAAGCGTACATTAAATGGGTAACGTCTTCACATGAGTTCAACAATATTCTTCTAATCCAGGTCAGTTTCAAAGCTCTAGAAAATTGTACAACATCAACCATTTTCAATCCACCATTTTCGTAAGAACAAACCATCTGTTTTCTGCTAATCTTATCAGGTTTCCCTTTCCAAATAAATTTAAAAAAAGAAACATTTATTGCTTTTAAAAGATGTTCAGAAGGGTTAGGAATGGACATAAATAAATGGTTAAATTGCGAGACTAGCAGTGATTTCAACAAGACCACGCGACCAAAAACAGAAATGTTACGTTTCGACCAAGATATCATTTGCCTTTTGACATTATTTTTGGTTTCTTTACTTGTCCCTATATTCATCAATGTTTTACAGTTTTTTTTTTCTTCATTATTTCAGACGGCGTCAATGTCCTCATTCATCACCATCATTATGCTATGACCATTAACTTAACCTTGACTTATGCATTTGTCAGTGTCCACAGGCCTTGACGAAATTTCAAAAGCCATTGGATCCAAGACAAACCTACTAGACTTGTGTCATCGCCTGAGTGTGAAACCTTCTGACATCTTGCAGATCATGAGCACATCTTTGACCTTCCCGCCTCACATGATTGGCCGTAGTGCTTTGAAGATGCTTAAAGAGTGGGTACATCAAGGTGGGACTAGGGAGAGGCTTCTGAAAGTTGCTCAGGCTTTTCGCTTCAACGACGCAGCAATCAAGATAGCAGAAGGTAATGCCATTTCACAACTCCACAGTGTTTCATATTACACTGACTGGTGTAGGCCTACTTGATCAGTTAGGGAAAACATATCAAAGATTCACCATGTTTACTTACGATTGTCTGGCTATAGGAGAAACCAACATGCCCCCTTTAAAAAAATATCATAAATTTGGAGGGAGCTTGTGCACTTGTAACTTTTTTTAAGAAATAGAAATCATCAACGGTGTTGCTAGATAAACACGAAATTGAAAGGAAACAATCCGGTTACCAGTTAACTTTCATAACTTAGAATCACGTTATGCCACTAAATATTACACCTTGTTTCCCAATCGCTTTACAGTAAAAACACTCAAAAGGACTGCTTTTGAAAAAGCTATGAACAAAATTTTTTTTTTAAAGTATTTTTTAACATAAATAAACTGCAGTTTATTTTTTGTCATGTTCATATGGCGATTATCGATGGCTTTTTACCTTCTTATCCTTCTAAGGCATGAAATGCCAACCAAGCTATATGCCTTTCATCTCGCATGGCATCATCGATCACAAGGGTGGAGAACTGACCCTCGATGAACTTGGTATTGCCGTATCTATCCCTGAAGGAGCTATACCAAAAGGGATGAGATCAGTCGTGACTCTTCGCGTTCCAACCCATGATACTCCTAGGATTCCTGTTCGGAAGGGTGAGGTAGTCATCACTCCAGTCATAGAAGGTTCTCTGACACAACAACTGCTCAAGCCTGCAACAGTGGTACTACCACACTGTATCATTCGCCATGAACGTAAAGACGACCCTTCTGTTATATTGTACACAAAAACAGAACCAGGTACATATAATATTTGTTCTTGTTCTGTTAACAAAAATACACCATCACTTGAAATGTAAAACAATTTGACAAATGAGGAGAATAACTGATTTCAAATCACATATAAAATATTCTTCTCGTCATGAGAATCCATTTTGAGAATGATAAACTGATGAGAGATATTATTTAATAACTAATCAATAATAAACAAAAATAATACCATTATGTCATATGAATCAACTCGCTGAACAATAATTGAATCAAGTCAAATCAGAACATGATTATGAGCTGAGTCGAAATCAATTCTCGCTCGACTAATAGTCATTGTTTTATAAGCCTATGTAATCAGGAAGTAAGTTTAATCTACATTTTTTTCTTCATTTTTCTTAATTCAAAGGAAAATTCGGTCGTATGAAGCTGACACCGCCCGCGTCACACATTTTGAAAGATGAGATCAAGTTTCATACACGTCATCTTCAAGTCTGGGCTCTGTCATCGACCGATCTTCAAGGACTCCAGTTGAGATGTGCAGTCTTCCAGCCTGTCTCCATGAGCCCTGCAGAGAAATCAACTCTACGTGTGTACATACTTCACCCATACAGGAACTACATAGAGGTAGTTATATCATATAATCTATATCCATCTTTAGCGGACAACATTCAATAATCTGATAATTAAAAGATGATCTTTCAAGCTATTTAAGTTATGGAAGGCCTATGGTAACACTTTAACATTCACCGAGCAACGTCAGCTTAGAATTTCTTTCAGATTAAAATTTTCAGGGCATAATTTTTAAAAAAGCAAGGAAGGAAAGGGAGAGGAAGTGATGAGTCTTTGGGAGGGAGCAAAGTTAGGAGGGAGAATGAGTGGGAAAGAAAGTAGGAGGAGGGATGGGACAGATAACAAAAAACGACGGGAAAGAGGGAAGGATATGGGGTTAAGGGAAGTAAGAAGGATGTATGAGGAAGGGTAGGTCCATGGTTCGAGGGATGTACGGATGAAGAAGTTAAATACAACCATGAGGAATGAGATGGGATTAAAGCAAAGATAGAAAAGTTTGAAGATGAGGGGGGGGGGGGGTAGAGTAGAGGGAAGGGGTGTTACGCTAAATATTCAGGTTTAGTGCAGTGCATTAAGCTACTTGATCACGTGGATATTAGAAAATTAAACCATAAATGTGAAACAGATATGTCACATATTTTGGGACCGAACTATTCATTAATAATACTAATCTTTTGACTGGGTTTTTATGATTTCTTTTCTACCATTCAATCGTTAAATAAAAACAAATCTAAATGAGATGTATATATACGTGTAAATAAAGGTTATTGATAGGCCTTTTTTTAAGGCCGCCAAAGATGACGTTAATCATCTGCATGAAATTTATTCATTTTGCAATATCTGGATTTGAGTTTTATTTGTCCAATTCCAGGATTTAACTAGGAAGGAAAAGAGTTCTTCTGTGCCCTACTGCCAAGTCCTGAAGGAACTCAGATTCTCTATAGAGTCAACAGCAAAGGATCTAAAGATTTTGTTCCACGACGGGACAAAAAGTAGCCAAAGAATGGTAAATATGCACGATTTTTAACCCCCCCCCCCCCACTCACTGTTATTAAGGGTACGCGTATGCATGTTCCCTCTCTTTGAAAATGAAAACACCCCCCTAAGTCTGGTGTGTAAAGTCAATACGGGCCGATATTGTGTGTGTGTATGACGAGCCGGACTTCGTTGCGTTAAAAGTACCCCTTTATCGGAGATTTCGGGAACATGAATGCGGTCCCTCCATTCCAGGAATGTAAAATCAGCATTTCGTATCGAAAACGGACTATTAACACTCAGATTACGTGTAGTGTGTGGAATCTCTTGATCATTTTCCCCGAATCATGCTAACAATTATGTGTATACCCTGCCGGTGCCCATCGAGAAGTTTGACCGCATTTCAACTGTATACGCGACCGCGTATCTGATGGATGTAAAACTGGCTAATTGATTTCATTTATTTATCATAACATATATTTACATAAATATATCATGTTAATTTTCATCATCATCATTATTATTATATCATTATTAATGTTGTTGTGGTTGCGATTGTTGTTAATGTTATAAATATTATCATTATTATTAATATTATTTTTCTGCAACCAAGGTACCCATCAAAAGTATACTAAGTGGAAAGTGCAGCCCTCTGAACTTCGAGCTTCAGTTCTCTCCTGAAGAGAAAGGAAAGAAGAACGTCCATATCGACATACTGCAAGGATCAGCAACACGTGCAGAAAAAGAATATAGCATTTCAATAGAAGGTAAGCCTATATTATCAGCAAGTAGGATAGTTTGTCTATTTCACTTCATCTGTTGTAGCCAGGTACTTCAAAGACCTTACATAAAGATTCACGTAATAAGTGACCTCAAAGACTGTACTTTACATGAGTCATTTCTGTAACAAGTGACCTCAAAGACTGTACATTTGTCTTTTTTTTTTTATAACAAGTGACCTTAAAGACTATACGTTTGTCTTTTTGTTTTCGTAACAAGTGACTTCAAGGACTGTACATCAGTCATTTTTTTCCTTCAAAACAAGTGACCTCAAGGACTGTACATTAGTCATTTTTCGTAACAAGTGACTTCAAGGACTGTACATCAGTCATTTTTTTCCTTCAAAACAAGTGACCTCAAGGACTGTACATTAGTCATTTTTCGTAGGAAGTGACCTCAAGGACTGTACATTAGTGTGTTTTTTTAATAGCAAGTGGCCTCGAAGACTGTACACTAGTCCTTTTTTTTTTATTTTTTATAACAAGTGACCTCAAAGACTGTACATTAGTCCTTTAAAAAAAAATAACAAGTGACCTCAAAGACTGTACACTAGTTATTTTTCGTAGAAAGTGACCTCAAAGACTGTACATCATTTTTAATTTTTTTTATAACAAGTGACCTCAAAGATTGTACACCAATCCCTTTTCATAACAAGTGACCTTAAAGACTGTACATTAGTCATTTTTTTTTAATAACAAGTGACCTCAACGACTGAACATTAGTCATTTTTTTTAATAACAAGTGACCTCAACGACTGTACATTAGTAATTTTTCGTAACAAGTGACCTCAAGGACTGTACATCAGTCATTTTTTCCCCTTCAAAACAAGTGACCTCAAAGACTGTACATTAGTCATTTTTTTAATAACAAGTGACCTCAACGACTGTACATTAGTCATTTTTTTTAATAACAAGTGACCTCAACGACTGTACATTAGTAATTTTTCGTAACAAGTGACCTCAAGGACTGTACATTAGTGTATTTTTTTAATAGCAAGTGGCCTCGAAGACTGTACACTAGTCGTTTTTTTTTTTTTTATATTAAGTGACCTCAAAGACTGTACATTAGTCCTTTAAAAAAAAAATAACAAGTGACCTCAAAGGATGTACACTAGTCATTTTTCGTAGGAAGTGACCTCAAAGACTGTACATCATTTTTTAATTTTTTTATAACAAGTGACCTCAAAGATTGTACACCAATCCCTTTTTATAACAAGTGACCTCAAAGACTGTACACTAGTCCTTTTTTTTTTTTTACAACAAGTGACCTCAAAGACTGTAAATTTGTCAATGTTTATAACAAGTGACCTCAAGGACTGTACATAAGTCCTTATTTTTATAACAAATGACCTCAAAGACTGTACATTATTATTTTTTTTTTAATAACAAGTGACCTCAAAGACTGTACATTTTTCATTTTTTGTAACAAGTGACCGCAAGGACTGTACATTAATAGTCATACTTGTTATAACTAGTGACCTCAAGGACTGTACATTAGTGTATTTTTTTAATAGCAAGTGGCCTCGAAGACTGTACACTAGTCCTTTTTTTTTTTTATATTAAGTGACCTCAAAGACTGTACATTAGTCCTTTAAAAAAAAAATAACAAGTGACCTCAAAGGATGTACACTAGTCATTTTTCGTAGGAAGTGACCTCAAAGACTGTACATCATTTTTTAATTTTTTTATAACAAGTGACCTCAAAGATTGTACACCAATCCCTTTTTATAACAAGTGACCTCAAAGACTGTACACTAGTCCTTTTTTTTTTTTACAACAAGTGACCTCAAAGACTGTAAATTTGTCAATGTTTATAACAAGTGACCTCAAGGACTGTACATAAGTCCTTATTTTTATAACAAATGACCTCAAAGACTGTACATTAGTTTTTTTTTTTTAATAACAAGTGACCTCAAAGACTGTACATTTTTCATTTTTTGTAACAAGTGACCGCAAGGACTGTACATTAATAGTCATACTTGTTATAACTAGTGACCTCAAGGACTGTACATTAGTGTGTTTTTTTAATAGCAAGTGGCCTCGAAGACTGTACACTAGTCCTTTTTTTTAATAACAATTAACCTTAAAGACTGTACATTAGTCCTTTAAAAAAAAATAACAAGTGACCTCAAAGACTGTAGATGAGTCATTTTTTGTAACAAGTGACCTCAAGGACTGTACATCAGTCATTTTTTGTTATAACAAATGACCTGAAGGACTGTACATTAGTCATTTTTCGTAACAAGTGACCTCAAGAACTGTACATTAGTTGTTTTTTTTAATAACAAGTGGCCTCGAAGACTGTACACTAGTCATTTTGTTATAACAAGTGACCTCAAAGACTGTACATTAGTCCTTTTTATTTATTTATAACAAGTGACCTCAAAGACTGTACATTAGACATTTTTTGTTATAACAAGTGACCTCAAGGACTGTACATCAGACATTTTTTTTGTTATAACAAATGACCTTAAGGACTGTACATTAGTAATTTTTTATAACAAGTGACCTCAAAGACTGTACATAAGTCCTTTAAAAAAAAAATAACAAGTGACCTCAAAGACTGTACATGAGTCATTTTTTGTTATAACAAGTGACCTAAAAGACCCTACCTAAGTTATTCCTGTAGCTATCTACCTCAACTACTCCACAGTAGTTATTTTTGTAAGTATACGTGTAGCTACTTCAAAGAAAAAATACAAATTTTCATTCCTGTAACTTTAATGTATATTTGTTTGTTTCCCCATTCACAATAAAAATTACTTGGATGAGGTTTAAAGCATTTGTGTCAGATCCATGTTTAACGTTAGCGCATACTAAATGCCCTTTTTTGAGGATGTGTGGAAAGAGATGGAGAATTATGATGCAAAATACAATACATGTCACTTCCCTAGTTTAAGTCATTAAAAGATTTAGCTGTGGGGTAGACCTGTTTGGATATAAAATTTGTTTTTAACCAAAACAAATCTTCTCGTATCTTCCTCCCCCTCCCCTGGAACGGGGACATTGTATTTTGTGACACTCTTCAAACCTTAGAAACAAAACCATTGAGTTATGATTATTTTCTCTCTTTACACATCCTTTATACGAAATATACAGTAATTCAGAATACTGGAAAACAAAAACAAATAAACGCTTAGTCATATTGTATTTCTTTATTGCGTTTGGTGCAGATGAACCGGATTATGCTGTCGATCACACCGATTCGTAAGTAAACGAATCTTATCATCCATGAATGTATATCGACCATTCTTGTAATAATGCGTATTAGGTGAAATTTGAGTCATGTATATCATAAAATACCACATATCAAACTTTGAATCAAAATCATGGCATAGAACAAATTCATAACGATTTCTGACAGGGGACATGTGACCAGGCATTTATCATTCCTAACGAGTACCCATCACTATAGAGTTATAATTAATTGTAATTGTAATTGGTATGGCTACTGGTCGAAAACAAGCTTTTAATGATTATAATACTCCTCGTTTATACAGCGCTTAATATTCATCGACAATGTCTCTCATTTTATTTAGTCGACTCTTGGTCTTCAGATAAACGCTGTTTATCAAAGGAGAAGGATTCCTGTCAACATCTTACAAAGGAATGTACCAAACCTCCATCAACTAGTATTTTATTTATTAATTTTTTTTTGTTGCAAGTTTTTCCTATATAATGAGTAACAGATGGACACGATTGCGCTATACATTTCGATATCTTCAAATATGATTTCCGGCCAAATGTTATGAATTTACTTTTCTGCAGGCAAGGTCGGTTGCAGTATGTATCCAACCATCTTCTCGAGATCCTGACAGATGTGATCTTGATCACTTCACTAAAGGACTTAAAGTTCCTTGGCTACCAGCTTGGCTTCTCTTATTCAGTTGTAGAGAAACACCTCAACCACCCACACTCGTCATTTGATAGTGCCTCAAGGTCAGGCTTTGGTGAGATGCTCCGTGACTGGAGACGGAGGGTTCGACCTAGTGAGCAGGTAGATGAACTTCATCTAGCATTACAAGATGCTGGGTTAGGCCATGCTGCTGAGGTCATCCTACCTGAACGTAAGTACCATTATTATCCTCTATCCCACTTTGTAAAACTGCAGTGTTTAATATTTCCCTGACATGTTGCAGAGTTCGGAACAATGACATATTTTCGATCTCCCTTTTACTAAGCCATAAACACAGGCACTAAGAAAAGCTTTTCACTTTTATTATACTGCGAACTTGACCGAAGCGATCTGGTATGTGCTCGAACTATTTTAAATACTGCCCAATTAGTGTTAGGTGCCCATTAAATACACATTGAAAGAATCATAATGACTTGGGAAAACAAACTGTTCCTATATTGTAAGCACCCAGCAAGGATGCAACCTGGGACCTCTCATAATCATGACAGTCCAGAGTCATCAATCTACCACAGTGCTTCCACGTATATCAATGAATGGGGACGTTAATTTAATCCCGGTTCCTTTTTTGTAAGAGCAGCAGCATAGAATGCCTTGTTCTGTTATCGCCCACATTGAATCGCCCATACTCGAATTATTGTATTGTAATTTATATTTACTCTTAAAATAAACTATCATTGAGTAGCAGCTCCCATTTGTTTTCCCTTTTTCCCATTTCCTGTGTGCATTACCAGTGAGTACCAGTTCAAGGAGGCACTTTGAACAAGTCAGAAAAGCATGGGAGTCAAAGAAGTAGGCAATCCTGTCATTGGAATGTTTATCATCATCTCACGACGAAGAAGGATCCATTAAATGTATGCATTCAGCTGAGAAGACCACGTCTTCAGAAACATGTATTCTAAGTCTACATGATTCTCAGCCTAAATCTCAAAGTTGCTTTTTCTTCCCTAGCCAATGGTGATGGGAGTCATGTAGGTAACCTACATATGAGAACGATTTGTTCTTAATTATATTAAATGATTAAAGGGAAATCTAACCTAGTAAACTAAACAAAAATAAAGCAGAAAAATTAGAAAAGTAGATTAGTGAAAGTTTGAAGTAAATCGGACAGAAAATGAGTAAGTTATGAATATTTACGTATAAGCACTTCAAATTTGCTACAAAGTGCTCTCGAAATGCCCTCATATTTGGGAGGTGCCAGCAGCAACAAAATTAAAAAATTGACTAAATATTGAAGCCAGATAATTATGTGCGCAGTGTTAACACTTTCTGAATAATTGAGTACATTTTAAATCATTTCGATTTGATAAAAATCCTTATAATTTAAAGCGTTTTTGATACACCCTACACTCCCAAACAGTCCCAATAATCTCATGACAGTTTTCTTTTCAATGCAATGACCAGTACTCATGCCTCTTCAAGATGTATCAAATTTGGTTTAGTTGTCGTATTGGCTGCAATTATATGTTCTTTGTGACAAGCCTGTGTGGAAAGCGTTTCAGTTTTATCGCCACAATAATTATGTGCCTAGTATAACAACTATAGAAATTATGTTTTTGATATTCATGTTGCATGAAAAATGTGTCAGTTAACTTGCTAAAATTATCATAAGACAATTGATAACCCCAATACATTTCCCATAATGTAAGCTTGTTTCAGTTCTATTAGTACAATTGCTATATACATGGGGTAATTACTGTAGTAAATATGAGAGTTGTTATAATGTGTGTGTGGAAACTGTTTCACTTATATTGCAACAATACTAATAAGCATGTGCTAATGATTTATACAGAAGATATTTTCTTTATTGCATGTTGTATGAATATTGTTTCATTATGTTGCTGCAATAATCAAATACTCTATGGCGCTCTGCTTTTAGCAGGATATTATGAAAACCACACCATTCTTTTCTTTTTTTAAGCTCTTTTCTTCATCTCTTGGTATGTATTATTTGCTTTGATACCATCAAATATTATCATTTTTCCCTTTCCCTTCGTCTTTTCCCTTCCATCCTTCCCTGAATGATTTTTCTCAGCAGTCTATCATGCCTTGGGATATGCACAATTAATTTATTCTGTCTCTCCTACCATGTTGTTACTAATTTCAGCCCCCCCCCCCCACTTTTTGTAAACTTGATCATTTTGTCACCCTATCCAACAAACTTATCTTTGCCATCTTCCTCCACAGTGGAATTTCAAAAGTCTCAAAGATGTTGATACATCTGCTGTTTTCAGAGTCCATGCATCCGGTCCAAAGAGCAGTACACTCAAAAACATATGCATATGATAATAAATGGAGAAAATATTTTCTTTATTTTATAGTTGTATATGAAATGTGTTTCAGTTTTGTTGTTACAATATCATACAGATGATCATTATATCAGGAGATATTTCCTTCATTGTAAGGTTTTATGAATACTGTTGCTACAATAATCCTATACATGATACAGTAATCACAGTACCTTTATATTTTTGTACTGTAATGTTGTATGAATGCTATTTTAGTTCTATTGCTACAATAATCCTATATAATTTGTTTATGTGATAATAATTACAGAAAATATTTCTCTTTACGATAAGGTTGTATAAATACTGTTTCAGTTCTATTGCTAGAATAATCATGTACATACATGTAGGATAATATTTGCAGAAGACGTTTTATTTATTGCATGAATACTGTTCAAGTTCTATTCCTACAATAATAGTACACATACATTGATAAAAACAATGGATATGTGGCTCATCATAAATAGACTTGAAACTGTTCAATTGGTATTGCTAGGAAAATCATGTTAATGAGACAATGATTACAAATCAAATTAAGTTTTTTTATGAGGCTGTACAATTAGCGTTTGTATTGTTAAAATCGTCATGTACATAAGACAATAATTACAGAAGATGTTTCATTCATTGCAAGGTTTTATGAAGACCGTTCATTTGTTTTATCTTTTACTACAATGATCGTATACACTAGGTAATAACTAAGATGAATATTTGCATTATTATAATGTTGTATGAAAACGGTTATAGTTGTATGGCTACAACAATCATGTATATAATGAAGCGTAATAATTTTCAGAGGATATTTTGAAATTGTTGCCGTTCTATTGCTACAATAATCATATACATATAATAATAGTTACAGAAGACCGTTTCTTTATTGCAAGGTTTTATGATGTCTGTTCATTTGTTTTACTACAATAATCATGTACACTATGTAATCACTGAAATGAATATCTACGTTATTATGAGGTTGTATATATGAAAACTGTTCTCGTTGTATGGCTACAACAATCATGTATATAAGGTAGCTTAATAATTTCAGAGGATATTTTCTTTATTGCAAGGTCACTTTTGTTTGAAAATGTTGCTGATCTATTCCTACAATGATCGTATACTTGGGATACTAATTTAGTAATTACAGAATAAATGTTTTAGGTGTGTGAATACTGTTTTAGCTCTATTGCTACGATAAATATTGCTACAGAAGATATTTTCTTTGTTGCAAGGTTGTATGAGGACTGTTCATTTGTTTTAATACTATGATCATGTACTCTATATAATCACTGAAATGAATATCTGCGTTATCATTATGAGGCTGAATGAAAATGGTTTTCGTTGTATGGCTCCAAACAATCATGTATATAATGTAGCTTAATAATTTCAGAGGATATTTTCTTTATTGCAAGGTTGTTTGAAAATGTTGCTGTACTGTTGCCACAATAATCATATACATATATGATAGTAATTACAGAATACATTTTGTTGTTGGATGAATATTGTTTCTGTGTTTTTGTCGTACAATGATAATGAAAATAAGGTAATTCATACAATAAATAGATGCTTCATTCTAAGGTGGTTTGAAAACTGTTCAGTTTGTATTGCTAGAATAATGTAAATATGATAATAATTACATACCGAATTGTCTTAACTATATAAGGCTAAATGACTAGTGTTTAATTTGTATTGCTACAATTGTCATGTACATAAGACAATAATAGCAGAATATATGTTATTAATTGCAAGGTTTTATGAAGACTGTTGGTTTGTTTTACTACGATGATCATTTATATAACTGAAATGAATATAGGCGTTTATATATTAAGGTTGTATGAAAACTATTATAGTTGTATGGCTACATATAATGAAGCTTAATAATTTCAGAAAATATTTTGAAATATTTGTCGTTCTGTTGCTACAATAATCATCATGATAATAATTACAGAAGTTTTTATGATTACTGTTCATTTGTTTTACTACAATGATCATGTACTCTATATAATCATTTAAATGAATATCTGCGTTATCATTATGAGGCTGAATGAAAACGGATCTCGTTGTATGGCTACAACAATCATGTTTATAAGGTAGCTTACTAATTTCAGAGGATATTTTCTGTATTGCAAGGTTGTTTGAAATCTTTTGCTGTTCTGTTGCTACAATAATAATATACATATGGTAATATTTACAGAAGATGTTTTCTTAATTGCAAGGTTTTATGATGACTAATCATTAGTTTTACTACAATTGTCATGTACACTATGTAATCACTGAAATGAATAACCGCGTTATTATGAGGCTGTATATATGAAAACGGTTCTCGTTGTATGGCTACAAACAATCATGTATATAAGGTAGCTTAATAATTTCAGGTTACGTTTTCCTTATTGCAGGGCTGTTTAAAATGTTTTGCTGTTCTGTTGCTATATTAATCATATACATATATGATAATAATTACAGAATACATTTTGTTGTTGGATGAATATTGTTTCTGTTTTTTTCTTTCTACAATGATAATGAACATAAGGTAATTCATACAATAAATAGATGCTTCATCCTAAGGTGGTTTGAAAACTGTTCGATTTGTATTGCTAGAAGAATCATGTAAATAAGACAATAATTACAGACCAAATTGTCTTTACTTTGAGGCTAAATGATTATTGTTTAATTTGTATTGCTACGATTGTCAGGTACATAAGACAATAATAGCAGAAGATATTTTATTAATTGCAAGGTCTTGTGAAGACTGTTCATTCGTTTTACTACAATGATCATTTATATAACTGAAATGAATCTAGGCGTTAATTTAGAAGTATGAAAACGATTATAGTTGTATGGCATACATAATAATGAAGCTTATTAATTCAGAGAATATTTTGAAATCTTTGCCGTTCTGTTGCTACAATAATCTCATACATAT
The DNA here is from genome assembly GCF_000002235.5 of Strongylocentrotus purpuratus. Taxonomy (NCBI): domain Eukaryota; kingdom Metazoa; phylum Echinodermata; class Echinoidea; order Camarodonta; family Strongylocentrotidae; genus Strongylocentrotus; species Strongylocentrotus purpuratus. The sequence continues at coordinate 2,243,814 of NW_022145520.1, forward strand.
GATAAAAATTACAGAAGATATTTTCTTCATTGCAAGGTTTTATGATGTCTGTTCCTTTGTTTTACTACAATAATCATGTATATGTAATCACTTAAATGAATATCTGCGTTATCATTATGAGGCTGTATGAAAACAGTTCTCGTTGTATGGCTACAACAATCATGTATATAAGGTAGCTTAATAATTTCAGAGGATATTTTCTTTATTGCAAGGTTGTTTGAAAATGTTGCTGTTCTGTTCCTACAATAATCATATACATGGGATACTTAATTACAGAATATATTTTGTAGTCGTTGTATGAATACTGTTTTAGCTCTATTGCTACAATAATCATATACATATGATAATAATTACAGAAGATATTTTCTTCGTTGCAAGGTTGTATGAGGACTGCTCCTTTCTCTTATTACAATGATCATGCACAGTGGATAATAACAGAATTGAATATATGCGTTAGTATAAGCTTTATATGAAAACGTTAGTAGTTCTATTGCTGCTATGATCATGTATATTGGGTAACAAATTCAGTAAAATTTGCTTTACTATCATGACTATAAAGTTTGTTTAAACATTATGATTTTAGTTGTATTACTACAACGATCATTTACATGATACAATAATAGCAGCGGACAATTTTGTTAATGTAAATATTACTACAAATTGTATGTATACGAATAAATGTTAAATTGTGTGGTATAAGCAAACATTGATTTGTGACCTTTCGTTTTCATTTTATATAGGCGAAAAATATTATAGAAGAAACGCTACTTGAAGATGACTGCTCATAAAATGTTATCAAAATAGGACAAAGTAGCTTTAGTCCTTGAACTAGGCATTAATGCCATTATGTGCTTTCCCATATTGCCACATGTGTGTGCACTGTTTTCAAACTGTATGCAGTTTTCAGGAAGATTGCATATCGTTATGATTTGTATATATATTCTTTTCATTGCAAAAGTTTGTAAAAGTTTATATGATCCTTTTTTATTTTATTCTACAAAAAGAATTGATATTAGTAAATATTTTATATACTTTCCAATTTCTTGTATTTAAAGGTAATACAAAGTTTTGGGAATATTTCATCAGGATTGGATCATGAAATTTAAAATTTGCATTACTATTGTGAATACATGTCTTTACTGTCGATTTTGTCATTGTTCTAATTATAATATGTACAACAGTACTAAAGCCAATCGTATAATCCTCTATAAATACATTTGAAGAAAATAAAAAAATATTTCTAAATGTAAAAAATAATCATCCCGATGTCTTGAGAGCATTGCGGTGATGCCGGGTTACGAACGAGAAATATTGTGAAAATGATGTTGCATCTCGCGAATCTTTATATCAGCCCCAATTAGGTAGCAACATTTTTTGTTGGATAGTTTGCCTTTGTGTCGTTGAGGTTTCTGTTTCGTTTTATGTACTCTACATGTTCCTATATTGATGACTGTGTTTTGCTTTGGTTGTAATAATAGCGATATTCATTTTTATTGAATGTAATATGTGACCATAATTATGTACAGAGTCTTATCACAATTTTTTCTTTGTTTTCTTGAGTTGTATTTTGTTTTGTTTCTATCTAGCTTGATTAAGTTCGGTTTTCTTTTGTTTGATAATAATGCTATCCTATCATGCTACAATTTATTTCAGTCAATTATTTGAATTTGAATTTGACTTTGCTTCAAGCATTTATGCACCACGTAGTTTGATACATTAGAAATCGTCCCAAAGGCCCATTTTTTAAAAAACATGGCTGACTTGAATGATAAGTAATGGACCACAAAATCAATACTGACTCTTTATTTTGAAATGGAAAAAAAATATTTCATGCAAGCATATTTTTATATAGATTGTAAGCCATATCAGAATACTGAATATAGAATCTCGCCCTCCTTGTGTTTGCTCTGATGTATCATTTATTTTGTTCGTATCACTGACAGGGCTGCCAGAGATGTGAATGCAACTTCCCTGAAGTCTTTTTTCGTTGATTGATTATAAAGTGCAATTATAATACAGAAGAATTTTTTTTTATATCATGCAGATATCATTTTGGGCAGTCGTATTATCATACTCATTCGATAGCGTCATTTTTAGTGATCAAAATAAAGGATATACCAACGAAAAACCAGGTAGAAAATAGTTATTTATTTCTAGACCATTTAGAAAAAGCAAATAGTCTTTTGAGGAAAATAATTTGAAGCAGTAAAACTAAAACTTACAGAAATTTGGTACATGATATTATAAATGTGCTTATGTGGGGCGTAGTGGAAAGAGTGTGTGTGAGACTGTGTGACAATCTGAAATGTTCACATCCAACCTTCGAGCTATGTGTTTACACCTACACAAAACGTGGATGAGGAGATGATGTTATATAGTGGTTGTGCGAGGGTTATTCGAACTGTGGGGCGTTTCACAAAGTTGAACTTAATTATCTTTAATTATGGAAAGCCGTTAGCATCCTTGAAATTTTGTGTAAAAGTAATTTTAAAAGGAATAAAATTTTGAATCAAATTATTAATCAAGGAGATTTCATGTTCTTGATGAGGAATTTATGAAAAGTCTAAAATACTTGAATTTTTGCTTTTGAATATATTGCATTTTAAGGCTACAACGTATGCATTAAATTTGGTTATATTATGAAAATGCTTGTAAGGTACAGAAATGAGGACACTTTTGGTTCTATGTATATATATATTTGTCTCATTCACAAAGGGAAGTGATGACTTTATTACAAAAGAAAATTCAATACAGTCAAACAGCTTGGCAACAGCAATACTAGTTATCTTGTCAATTCACAAAACTCCTTAAAAGTAAAATTCATGTTCAACTCATAACAAATAACCGTACACATTGATTTGTTCGACACATAATATGACCAAACTTGTTTTCAGTAACCTTTATATAAAAATATCGTGTACAATCATAGGAAGAGAAGGGACCCTTCGACATCGTTAAAAATACAATAGGAAAAAGAAATATCAGAAACGATCAGGAATTCATAACTATATTATTGTGAGGACAACAAACATATTTTTTCCTTCATTTTTGGACAATCCAACCAATGAAGAGTAGCTAATAGGTGCAGATATTTTACCAGTATGCAGACTTTAGAGTAAATTTGCAGATCAAAGTGCAAGTTGTAGCCTCGTTCAGATTCGACGCGGCAAAAACGTGGTAATTTTTTTATGATGTAAAGTGCGATACGTTTCACATTTCCTATCTTGCAATGCAGAGTTCAGTAAATATGCACAGGACCTTTGATGTGCGGAGTTGCCATTCATTTACATGTCAAATAAAGCGGTGTTTTTCTTCTCCGAGGCAGTTTATCGCGTCATATCTGATCAGGCCATTAACAGCAATACTACACATTTTCTTCTTTCTTAACTATAGATACAATACTACATCATGAACCTTTTTTTTTTTTTTTTTCTTTAAATGTTAAATTGAGGACACATCCAAGACACATATCCATGCAGTTCTTCAATAAAGGTCCAAAGAAATATTTAATTTAATTTTCTTTTCTTTTTTTTAATTGTTAAATTCAGGACACATCCAAAACACATATCCATGCAGTCTTCAGCAAAGGTCCAAAGTATTATTTAATTCGATTTTCTTTTCTTTTTTTTAATTGTTAAATTCAGGACACATCCAAAACGCATATCCATGCAGTCTTAGCAAAGGTCCAAAGTATTATTTAATTTAATTGCATGACAAACCAGGGTAAAAACTTTTCTCATGAAATTTTAATCATGCTCAATTGCTAAGCAGCTGTCTGACAAATAAGAAATTTGGAGTTATCCCAGTCCAGTCTATGAATATCTATATATAGTTACTACTCTCTTTATTTTAAGTTTTTTAAAAAAAATATTCTGTGAAGTTATGGGCAAAGACGAGTTTCGCTCTCATTCCCCTTATGTAAATTTAATATGTTAATTAGTACCGTTAAAATATTGTAAACATAAGAGGTATTGTCGAATATAAGCCACTGCAGCATTGCTAATGAATCTGCCATTTGAAGTAACAGATAACACAACATAACAGCACAAAGTATAATAGTATAGCTATCAAACAGTTACCTACTGTCCACACAAAGAAACAACATCATGCATGGGGGAGAAATAAGAATATAGGACAGGAATGTTCTCTTTTATCAACAAATGAAACAATTTTAAATCTTAAACAGATAGCAACAGTGCCAGACAAGACTGCATGATTTAATTGATTCTTTTAATTATCCCTACTATAAAAATGAAAGAATCTTGTGTGTATCCTATTTCTAGAATCCATCCCCCCCCCCCTTTCAAATATCATGCTAGCCTGATTAACGCATCTAGAACATTTGTTACAAGTAACAAAATGCTAATATACAATTCTTTTCTTCTTCATTTGATATCAATTTTTTTTGATGGGGTGAGGGGAAACTTGTTCATAGTCTCATAGGGTGCGTTAAACATAAAATTCAGGGGGAAATATACATTTGAAAATACACTGTAGCGCATTTGGTATTATAAAGGATACAATCTTCCAAATTGCTGCTCCCTCTCTTCAGGTCTAACCAAAGATATCAGGGGGGGGGGGGCATTTCATAAAACTTGTCATCAGTGACAATTGTAAGATTTTGTTATAAGCTACTGAAATCCTTGCTTCTGATTGGTTATCATCAGATTTCTCACTGATTTTTGTCGTTTGTCATTGAAAAAAAAGGCTTTGTGAAACAGATCCCTGGTAGCTAAAAGAAGAAAATGTTCACAAAGATTTGAAAATAATGGTTGCATTTACCAATGTATCCAGATATATTACTACCAGTACAGGTCCTGCATGAATTTCTATCACTTCAGAGAGTGATCTACATGTATGTTAAAATAGTACAATTACATTCTTCTTCGATTCAAGTAAGCAGCATATTTCAAGATCTTTACCTTCCTTTGGCATTTCAGTTCTTGATAAAGAGATACATGTTATATACCAATTTCTTTTAAAAAAAAAGTGATACCAAGGGTGAAAAACATGTTATCAAATTTTCTTTAAACACACAAAACACAAAAAAGTTATTTTCATCCTGAGCAATGTGACAATGCACGCCTCAACATGTAGAATCCAGACTTTCTACCCTTCATCTCATCAAATCTTAATCTTTACATTAATTATAAATGGTACTGTATTATAAAGACGATCCTGTTTATATCTTTACTTACACATTATAAAGTCATTGATAAACATCGATGATACAACATATTCTTCATTCAAGGCACAGTGATAAATTGACGTCACCTTCTCCGATGGTCATTGGCATGGGATCTCCCAGAGTCTCTTTTGGATGATTTACGGGAGCGCGATATAGGGGATCTAGAGCGGGACGTGGACCGCTCCCTTCTGTGTTTGCTCCTACTCTTGTGGCGAGAGTGGGAGGATTCTTTGGTAGAGTCATTGTATGGACTATAGTGGCGCTTGTGCCGACGCTCCCGCGACCTGCTCCTCGATCTCGACCTGCTTCGGCTGCTGTAGCCTCGGGGCGGGGTCCGGTTCCGTTTCGTCTTGTGCCCGTGGCGGTGCTTGGGGCTGACGGAGCGGTCCCGCCGGCTGCGCTTGTGGTCGTCCCTCTTGCGCTTGCTGCTGGATTGCCGTTTGCGGTTATTGCGAGGTGAGGTGCTCCGGCTCCGTGAGCTTCGGTCCCGGGAGGAATGCCTGTCCATGGCAGAGTCGTGGCTGTTGGATCTTCGACCACGACTTGAAGATCGGCTCCTGGTCGAGATGGACGAAGATGGGGTTCTTTTGTGTTTGTCCGCTTTGCCATTTTCCCTGTAAAAAAAAAGAAAAAGAGAACAGTGATCTCTCTGAATAAATGAAACTTCTTGTCTGTTGAAAATATCTTTTTATTACCAAAATGAACAACAGTACTTGGAGCCATTGAAAGAGGGTTTGCTGAGAGAGAGGTTAATCATTAATTATCTTTCAACAACAAAAACGCAGGATATGGGAGAAATTCTTTAGATATAAGTTTGGACTTTGGAGGGAGATCTTTCATTTATTCTCATGTAGTAGCAGGCTTTCATCTTTTGCAAAATCATCCAATCCAGGATGAAAGAATAGAGATCAAACGCAAACATTACATTTAATTCCAGAGACTCAAATCTCTAAACCTACCTGCTCTTGGTGCTTCCTGAGGCCGATCCAGAGTGAGCTTCCTCCTTGATAGAATTAGAGTTGACTTTATACATCTTAGGCAGACCACTCGGAGAGTCGTTGTTCAATTTGGGCGAACCTGTGTAGGGGTGAAGAAAAAAATGTCATTATAGTCAGAAGAGACTCGGTATATGACAGCAATAGGAAGGAAATACATCAAAGATTTTTTTTTTTTTTAAAATCAGTGTACGTAACAAAAAACAGCAGCACTGGCTAAAAGAATTAATGAACAAGAAGTAGATTGAAATACAATATTCACAATTTTTTTTAAATAAATATTGTCATAACAAATTTGACATAAAAATATGATACATGAGAAACAGAAGTAATGGACTCATCTGAAAATAACTGTATGAAGCCTAAATACAAGTCAAGTTAAGAGCGATGGCCATGGTAAAAGATTCATTTGTTTTTGATAAACCAAATCATATCATCATAATTTAGATCAAATCAAACTAATAAATAACTAAGGAAATCTGTAGAGCCACGTCTAAAAAACAAAACTGCAGATAACATAGAAATCATCTTCAGGAACCTTATCTTTCAAGAAAATATAAGAGGAGCTTCTGTCAAGAAAATTGAACTCTATCAGTGGACTAAACTAGAGGGATACTCACTCGGTCTTGATGTGTGAGGTGAGAAGCTGCTGGGTGTCCCTGCCTGACTGTTGGCTCCGGACTCCGCCAGGTGACCTTTGGCCCTGAGCTTGGCCTCTTGGATGACCATCCGACATCGCTCCACCTTCTTGTCCAAGTATTCATAGCTTTTCTGTAGGGGTCAAGAATGGAGGGAGATGTACTCAGGGCAAAGCAAATCACATCATAATATACAGTGAAACCTGTCTACAAAGACCACCCAAGGGAGACAAGAAAAGTGTTTTTATAGGCAGGTGATCTTTAAGTACAGGTTCCTTTAGTACATGTATCAATGAGAAACCATTTTCAATCGAGACAAAAAAATGTGGTCTGTGTAGACAGGTGGTCTCTAAAGCAGGTTTGACTGTACATCCTTTATAACTAACTAGATCAAATGCAGACGCTGTGTTCCATCTTCAACCTATGGAATAACAAGCACTGGATAACTAGATCAGCAAATCGTTGATAATAGAAATATGATTAACTGAAAATTATTGAACAAAAAGGCATATATTGCATCAAATTCTACAATTATAGCGTCATATACATGCACAAGAAAATACTGAGCAATTACAATTACATCTGAAGAATAATATCTGTTTCTGTAAGTATTTGACTGCCATGCTGTAAGCTTTGTTAGACCTTACATTACATCGTTTGCTAATAAAGGAAAACAATGCAAAGTTAATACCTGTGCCACACCAGGACAACATGTGAATTTAAAAGTTCATGACTTTTAGTCCAAGATTTAGCTAGGTGTTATTATCCTGAACTACAGCAAGATAACAGTGTAGAAGGCTGAACATTTGCAACCGTACAATAATGTAAACAAGGTAGGGAGGGTTACTTACGATCTTCCTGGTGTACAATCGGAGGATGATGAGGGAGATGTCTTCTACTTGTTCATCAGTGGCTCCCATAAGTCCATACCATGGAGGATTGCTAGGCAAAGGTAGCTGAGGATATAAACAACAAGAAGATTATTAATTAGTTCCATCTTCTGTAGAAAGAAACAGCTACGGTAAGTTTTCGCCTGCCATGCTGTCAGCTTTTTCAGACCTATGTCGTAGCTGGTGCAGATAAACCTCTTTGGTGTGATACAGACATGTTCACTCAAAGGCGCTCCGACACAGGCTATGTTGACAATCGCTAGAGGTACTTTTTCCAAAGATCAAGGGTTATGGTTGAAAGGAGGGTCTGAAGTTTTTGTAAGTGGTCAGTCCAGGCTTGAGGTTAGGCATTTAAGTTGTTAGGATATTGACCAAAGGGCGTTTGTTGCCCATAGCACGTCCTACACCCCTTTAAGGTACACATATGGATGCCAGATCAAAAACAATCCCATACATTTCTTTCTTGATAGTTAAATCATGATCACTATGGAACTCCTTAGACTAGGAACACTATCATGAATCCTTGTCATGTCAAGAAGCAAACCCAACAGAATGCAAAGAACTTAAACTGGCATAATTTCTTTTGAGAGTTTTGTGACAACTGCTCTTCATAACAAGTTCCACTCGATATCCTCTACCATTTTCTGGAGAAAAAGAAGAAAAAAAACAACAAATAGGATCTCAAAATTTTAAAGCATTAATACTTACTCCAATTTGCCTAGCGGAGAGGGATATACAAGCACAGGCCACGGTCTCTGGGGTGTAGCGAACAAAGACATCAGTCCTTAGACTGTCATTCATGTAGTTCCTGCACAAGAAGAGCAAACAGAATGACAGAAATTGAGATCAACGTCTTCAAGAAGAATAATATGTGGTGCTAATCGATATTCTACATAATATGAATCAGTTCTAGGCAGTCTCCTTAACTCAGGAATATGAAGCTTTTGTTTATTGTGAACAGAAAATTGGAGAAGTTGCTCGAAATTCCTGCAACTTTACAGAATGCAACTGCTGTCAACTGGTCATGGTAAATTTTGTTTACTGCTATAAGAAAGTCCAAGTTGGAATCTCCAACTTCATGCATCTTTACAGAATACCGACCGGTTTTGTGGGCGATTGTGTTTGATGCAGCATATAAAATCAAAGGTTTCTGCTTACCAAGCTTTGGCGTTTTACCATCCACACGCCCTTCAAATCACCCGATCACTCCGCCAGTAGAAACTCTCTGTCTATATTTTCGTCATCGTCAAAGAAATGAAGAGTGCACTCCTGGTTCTTTCCGTGGGACCATGGGGGAATGGTTTCACTTGCTCAGAGGCTTTATCGACCTTGCAACTGCCTTACACACTTGGTTACATGAACTCAACACTACAACTACACGTTCATACATACCTAGTACAAAGTATTCCATACACAAAACTTTCTAGTTCTAAGGGTGCGTTCAAGCGACACTTTTTCACCCTAGAAACACGATTTTTAAAGACTTCTAGTGTAAAACACAGTTGGTCGTAAAAATTAACCTGTTTAAAAATGCAAACATGAAACGCTGAAAAAGATGCGTTTTGAATCGCGATTCTGCAGAATCACGGTCGCTAAAAATCGCTTGAACGAACGGAGATATCAATCATGATTCTATAACGTCATTATTGTAGCCTGCTTCCGGTTTGGCCGACAGTAAACAAATTCAGAAAGTACGCGGCGAAGTTGACCTATACTTCCTGGGTCAAACTGCAGTGTGATGAGCAGATGTTGGGCTTGAAATGAGCGAGAATCAACGTTGATGAAAAATTGCTTGAAAGCTCTCCCACAGAAATTGGGTTTTTAACAGCGTTTTGTTTTGTGATTCTAGCTTTTAAATATCGCTTGAACGCACCCTTAAAGTACAAACCAGAGTGCTTGCCATCAAAATACCTGCCCAAAGACCAGGCGCAAAGAACTTGAGTGAATTTTACTTACCCATATCAGGTGAGCATAACAATACTATTCAAAATTTGAGGGATCGGCACACAAAATACGGATAGTAGTATTTATGTCATATAAATTGTTGTTGTTGTTTTGTATGGGGGAGGGGGAATGAACAATTAAGTTTGATCAAATAAAGAAGCAAGTTGAAACCACAGAGAGTAAAAATTCCTTACTCGATTGATGGCTGCCTGGGCAAGTACTTTGTAATGTAGCAGCCTGGTTAGACTTTCCTTACTTAGTTCTAATAGTTATTACTTAGAAACAATAGTTCTAATGCAATTACAAGGAATATTAACAAGAGGGCATGAGCCAGCAGTATGATAGGGATTGTGCCATTTTTTTTCTCAACCATCTTCAAGAAATTAGATAAATACTAGACTGCCTATCAGTATCATGTGCCGAGTAGACATGATCTAATGCATTTATTGCAAGAGAAAATTGCTAGCAAACAGATGTGTAGGCACATTGCCGTTTGGGAATACCATTTTACTGCCCATTCGTTCAAGCCCTTAAAAAACCTGATCACGACACATTCTGACCCTTCCCCCTTTTTAATATTACGTTTTTGAAAGCTTATACCTAAACTAGGGTGTATGTGCCACAATAGCTGGCAGCAGCAGCCATGTCTTTTGTTCAGTCTTCCTGAATACCATGTTTCGATTTGTGATTCTGCTAACATTATGCATTCTTCAACACCACTATCTTACTTTATTGTGCCTCATCAATGATGATGATTATCATCAAATGTGCTGTCTTTCCTAAAAATGTCTCTCCATCCGTCTTTGACCATCTCTTGAGGCGAGTGTAGGTTATGAAGGTTGTCCAAATTCACTGTCTGCTATCTGCAAGGTTATATAACTTCAAGAAAGAACAGACACCATTGCACAATCTTTAAATCAACACAAAGAACTGCATCCGTGGGCGTATCAGTCACATCCAGTTTCAAGTGATTCACAGTTTGTGAAGACGATGATCATCTACTTCTGAACAGTCTTTCTTCTGAACAGTCAATGTTTCCTCCAAAGAATTTCCTTGTATGGTCTACATCTCCAGTCTAGTGTCAGGTAGGACAAAGATCTGTCATCAGGTTCTCAAAATCTCCACATCTGCAAAAGTCTACAAAATCATGTACGGGTACTGGGACATGAATAACACATGTTTCAAAGCACGTTAATACATTTGCAATGGACATGGAACTTAACATCATCAATAAATCTAAATCTCTAGTAACAGTGTGTTACACAAGAAAGATGAATTTGATCATGCTTTTGTGTAACAATAATCAGAAAACATGCATATCTTCTTCTTGGAACTCGTTCATGCAACCAAGCTTTGAGCTCGATTGTGACATGCTGCAAGTGATGTGTTTTTTGGTTCTGAAGTTCTGGCCTAGCACTGAAACAGGTTCACCTATTTCGTACCAAGCTTTGTGTGAACTGTGATGACAAATTGTTGGAATTCCAGGGGCAGGTCGTTTGAAGCTCATTCTTAAATGAGCCAGGTTGACCTTCAATCTGGATGATCTCTGGGTGACCTTGCATTGTTCCACTCCAGTCGTGTCCAGAATTCTGTCAAGGGTTCGTTTCCAAATGTCTTGATATTGTTCACATAAGGTCCAACGCCGATGGTTTCATGGAAGACTTGAAAGGTTTTTAATCACCGATCTGTAAAGAGTCTATAGAAGAGTCATCAACACAATTGAGCATGTGCGATGGCTATTTCTAAGCAACTGTACCTTACTTAAACTCACTTAAATATGCAAGAATATGTTTAAATTAAACATCCAATTTAGCATCTACACTAGAAGCATGATCTCTTGTATCATTTCCTTGAAACTGCTGAGTAACTAATAAGATTAAAGAAACAATGTCATTCCAAACCTTTCATTTTTCAACCAAGTTTTACATTCTTTTGCCTACATATACATGTAGAAGCAAATCAATTTGTGTAAAATATGAACATTCCTATTGCCTTTGTAAATGGAGCTTAATATTCAAAAGATTTAATTAGATGTACTTAATATGACAACTGAAATACTCTGTAAAAATCTACTTTGATGTCTAATTATCATATACCACCCATTTGCTCAATTATTGACATCTTATAATAAGTAAACACATTTAAATACGTTTTGAAAATCAATTTCTTAACATCTATGCATGAGGAAATTCAAATCATCTCCACCAACTACAACTTACTGTACTCATCACAGTCCTTAAAAGGGCAACAAAAAGAATTAATTTTTTAATGAAGCAAAGCAATTAAACAAAATAAATAAAAACAAATAATGAAAGAACACCACCCTGTGGTATACCGTACTGGTATACCTGACAAAAGTGATGTCCTCTTGTGTGTAGACAGGCAGTGAGAAGACCATTCTGTAAGGAACCCACGAGACCAACGGAGTGCACACCTCCTTTACTCAGATGACTGAGAGGAAATGACCAGGGGGAGAGCTTGGACGGACGTAGCCACATGCCAGTCGGTCAGCTGTCCAGTCCTTGCGGGGCAAGGCCCCCCAGCTGGCGGGCTGGCTGGCTGAAGTGACCTGGTGATGTTGAGCGGGCGTGTGCGAAGGTTGTGTGCGTAACACACGCCGTTTGGAGAGAAGTGATTTTCTCTACTTACCAACCTACATCTTTAGATGGAGGGGGATAAAATAAAATAAATAGGCATTAACCACTATCCTATATTTTCATAGAGCCTATTTCCATTACAACATGACTTAAACAACTACTAGAGGTATACTTGTGAAAGATAAGTAGTAAATGGTTATGCAAACTCCAAAGAACAAACATTACATCTCTGGAACACGAAATACAATAATAATCCAAACAACATTAGGGCAATTGTCTTTGTTACTCCCCACCCATGGTTTTATTTATCAACAGCAACAAAATAACACTTAATTACAGTGTAACTAGAAGCATGCAAACAAGAATTGATCATGAAACACTAAACCGTTCATAATTAAGCGATTTTATCTGCCATAACACATTAAAAGAGGATAATAATCCATTATTTCCTGCCCTAAAATGTCAAAGCACACACAATTTAACATTTTGAAAATAGTTTAAAATTTCTTTTGATAACCCTTTAATTAACATTCACATAGCTTCACAGACTCATGTTTATCTTCTAAGCAATTTGCATGACCATACAAAAGCAAAGCTGTCAGAATTTTAGTAAAAGAAAGATCTTTTTTAAACAGAAAATATGTAAGGCACATTTTTTCAAAGAGTTGTATATTTGCATGGGTGGTGTGGTCAGAAGTGAATGGAACCTGGAACATATACCCTGAAAAACCCTTCGTAAATTATCATGAATTAACATCTATGAAAAATGGTTGTAGCAAGCAGTTCCAGTAAGGAATTCTAAAACTCAACTATCAGATGCCAAAACAAACTATCTATTTGTTATTTTACCAAAGTAAGCTTAAAGCCCAAATAACAAAATGTCTTTCTTCAACACTATTGATTGAGAATGGTATTTTTCCGATACATGAGACTTATGTGTAAATTGCTGAAGTTTTTCCCATTAATATTAAGCTCATGATTTTTAACTACGCTACATGATCTACCAAGTTCAGTGAGAAAATAACCGATTTGTACATGGGAGGCCTGAAAGGAATATTTAACTTTTACTGCCAAATTATCTCTGTAACTATAGATAACGAGTTCATTTCGCCCACCCATGACACCAAAATCCTTCCTTCCTTCTTTCCTAAAATCACAATTTGGAAGCTATATTATTCCTATCATTTTACTATTCAGCTGCATGTCGGTTTGTTTGGTCCTACATGTACACCATTATTCCCACCTTAAATCTTTCATAAACGCATCATGTTGAACTAAAATTAATCATCAAACCGATATTTACTGAAGGAAAGTATTACCATCCCATCCCCCTGTTCCCTTTAGAGAAAGTAGGACTCAAAACAACCCGATCCTTCCCTTTCTTACGATAAATTTAATTACGATGCCTTTATTTTGGACATTATTCACTTCTGATCACAACACCATATGCGGGGCAAAGAAACAAAGAGATGTGTACTCACCATGCTGTGCGGACGAGCTGAGTATTGGACTCACACTCCAGCGCCTGTATGTACGTCACTATCATCTTCAGTGACGAAAGGGCAGGGAGGGAAGAAAAGGGCACACAAATCAAGTTAGAATGGGATCTTCAATTAAGATGGATACATGAGCCTTCGACTATCAACACATTGGAATATAATAAATACTTCATAAAAATATCTGCTAGTGGAGAGAAAGCATGTTATTGGTGCAGGTTATTCAATTGTTACACAATACATGAGAATTACTGTCGTCATGAGCATGAAGAAAAGGTAACAAATCATTAAGAAACAACCAACATGATGAAATGATGGGAGGAGAAAAACAAGAGATTATTGGTTATTCAAGGGTAAACAAACATCAGAAATACATGTAAATAGGACGAGGGTAGCTTGCATAGATATTCGACTTACACACAACTTAAAATCTGTCTATGAAACGGCATTTAAATTCTCAAGATATGGACTACAATTTGTTTTCTCTTATAACATGTGTACCAAGAATTGTTATCTCATTCATTAGGTATTAAAGCAAAGAATATAACATCAGCAAACAATTTTCTCTTTTTTTTTTTCTTCCATGAAATACTTTTATCTCTAAATAAATCCAACGAAAAAAGAAATTGAGTTCTCATTCTTGTCGCAATCACTTGTGATTTGTTGTAAGTTGGTCAAAATACTTTGCAAGCAACCCTCTAGTATTGATATTTACCTTGTGCGGATGCTTGACGTGGACGCAGAAACCAAGTTCCTTGAGTAATCTTCGTTCAGCCTTAATCACCTGATTTTTCAGGTTGATATATTTTTGGTCGGATATGATAGGTTCAGCGGCTCTGGAGGGGGAAAAGATGGGAAGAATATATATCATACTCTACATGTTTCATGTAATATGACAAACTAAATGCATCATAATGACAAATGCTGAACAAATTATTACAATCATTGAAATAATAAACACATCGTAATTTAATTTGGTTACGACAGACTGCATGTATTTCAGCAGAACCCATATAATATTGAAATAACACTGCTAATTTTAAAAATGGCAAGTGCAACAATGTCTTATTGTTGTATTGAAATGCTAGAAATTGTCAGTGAAGTTGTTTGCATGGTGCTCATAGAGCAAAGATAGGAACTGGGACCCGTTGCATATAACTTACCATTATTGGCAACTCTGCCATCAATATTAACTATTATATACCTCACTTAAGTAATCCAGCCATCTGATTGGTCGAAATTGCATTCATAAACTTCAACTGTTCCTGTAAAATTCCCGGTAACCATGCATAAAACATTTAATATTTTTAATAACCATGGTTATTAAAAAAATAGGTCAGCCTCCATGGTTACCCCATAGGTTTACATGTTAAAAAATGGTTTGAGCGATCGAGGATACCGTATGTGTGCGAAGGATTGGTCGGTAATTTCAATACAATTGAATCTCGATCGATCTTACCGACAATTTTATCTTGCATTGTTGACATGAAGACGAAAATAAACTTCCAAAAACAAAAAAACAACATCTGCCGATAGATCTTGATCTAAGTTCGTGCCAATATGCATTGCAAAAGTAAAAGAAGGGTCCGTTTAATGGAGCTTTTGCGAAGCATTCATCACGCCGAAGCCGGTTTCAATCCATTTTAATGTATATATTGTACAAAACTGCCAAGCACGTGAACATCGCGCGATGGACGAGTGGTGTAAGGCGTTGGTGTAAGATTCATCACTCATTGTACGCAAGGGTTCGACTCTCACCTTCGACAAAAAAAAAAAGTATTTTTTATTTTTTAGTCTATTTTTTTTCGGCATATAAAAGTATTAATGACTGCTTTAATATTCGAGAAATAGTTGTTTTTATACGCTCTCGGGAAGGTTACAATTGGGCTATTCCCCTCGGCACGCCTCGGGTAATAGCACAATTCTAACCTTCCCTTGAGCTTATAAAAACAACTATTTCTCTCAAAGCAGTCATTAATACTATACCATGGCAACATCACTCAACAGTCAATCAAATCAAGGTTTCCATGAAAGTTACTGTTAACGGCAAGGTTACCATCAATGCTACGTGTAAGTTTTAAGCAACAGGCCCTGATCTTATAATGGAGCAAACATCATTGGACATATGCCTATCCTTGCTTTTCACAGTATCCCCTGTTGTGTTTTTTAATTGACAAATAACATGTATAGCATACTTACTTATTGTTCCTTTTCTGTCGTATATGATGGAACACATTTATGACATCTCTCAACCTCCTAGGTGCCTCCTCTATCTTTGATGCTAGATTGATGCAACCCATGGCAACCGTCTGCAAATGAAAAGAACACAAGAGAATCAATAAAACAGAAAAAAGAAATTGTTTTAGAGTTACTTAAAGGATACATTACGAAAAGTTTGACTTAATTTATATTTAGAATAAATTGCAACAAATCAATAAGGTTTACTGTTGCAGATAATCAAAAGCATATTTTCTATTGTTTCCTTGACAGCTTCAACTTTACTTCAACTTTAGCGCTTAGAGACTTCGGTGGTAAGCGCTTTATAAGTAACGTTTTTATTATTATTATTATTACATGTACCTTTGCAGGAGAGTAGGATGCAGTCTAGAAAATTGTCTACCAGATAAATTAGCATGGATGCTACTCACCTCCATGTTATGCTTGACCAACGACTTTGAGTAGTAGAACCTCTGAAACAGTACCTGTCCTGTAGCCATAGCAACCTGGAGAAACATGAAGAAGAAAAAAAAAAACATGTATGTCTTAGCATCAAAGTTGGTCATTTATTCATTCCTCTTCCTGAATGATAATCATGACATGGACATCGACCATCGGACACTTTAACTTCACGGAAATGATGTTCTGATGTCAGCCTACGTGGAGGTCATGGTTAGCTAGCCGTGTAGGCTGCAGGCGCGAAAGTATGGGCCCACTTGTGAAGTAGCGCTGCCATACTTACACACATTTCAGAAAAAGGATTGCATGGTCCTGTAAAACGCATTAAATTCAACTAATTGAGCTCAAAGTTGACCTAGAACTAGTTATTTTGCATCAATGCTATAAGATGTTTGCGCGAGGAGTAAGCTTGCGATTTTCCGGTGTTTTCGCTACCAAACTTATGATATTTTAGTCAAACCCCCTATTTGTTATGATTTTTTCACTTATGTATTTCACTTAAGTTTAAGTTTACTTAACTATTTTTTAAGTTTGAACAATTCTTATTTTCGTCATATTTAAGGTACTAACTGGAAATTTATTCTGAGATGTTCAATAATTTTTCTATTTTATGTGTTTGCAATGCCGTGTGCGTCAGTTATGTGTGAGGTGCGTCACCTGTTTAAAGCAAGACGTGTCAAAATCTCTGTGGTGTGACGTATTGCCTTTTCCATTGAACTTAAGTTGCGCTAAGTTAAGTAGGCCCTCTCTCACTTAAATTCGAAGCCACTCGAAAAGATCGGCCAATGAAAGCGCATAAACTCACTTTACTTCACTTAATGCACAAAGTTCTCCATGGGCCGCTGGTCCGAGAATGAGGATCATCCGCTTAAACGAGGATATCCTCATGAACTTGCGTCCTAAAAAATAAGGACTGTCCGCATTTTCACAGACATTTTTTTTCATCCACGCTCTTCCGAAAGTTTTATTGCTCATAACGCAAGTCTCTGACTCAGTAATATTAAAAAGTCATGGTGAAATGCATCAGGAAAATTATCGCAGAATCTGTTTTTCGCATCGGAAATCAGAATCGTCAGCGAAAATGCGGATGATCCTTATTTTTGCAGACGCGTCTGTCCGCATTAACGACGACGATCCTTATTCTCGGACCAGCGCCTCTACTGGAAACTGGACAAAAATCTTCAGATCATGATCATTGTCATTGATTCATTTAAATTTATTGTCACAATTTGTTTCTGTTTAACAATAACATGAACACAATCACATTCACAAATCTAAATCACAACATGTTTTGAAGTTGAACAGTCTTACTGATGATGGACAACACGGTCTATTATCAAACGTGATGAAGTTCTAACAACTGACAGATCTCAAAACTGAAGTCAAGACTATAAAGTATATAATTTAAACACTGAACAGTCAGTAGGCCTAAGTTTAACAAAATTTAAATTGGGATGCACGCACTAAAACTGATAAGTCGATTTACATGTAGTTTTACATAGGCCTACTACATGCATGGTGAATGGCTTTTTAAATTTTACCTGAGGAAGTTTGAGAAGAATCCCAGCCATCTGAATGAATTCACATCCAAGGATTCTCAGATCCATTTCTGTCTCCGTTTCCAGGCCATCATTGGCAGAAGGGGTTTGCGAGAGTTTTGCGTCAGGTATAAGGACATTGTCAAGCGTAATAATAACATTTCCATAGGATATTTCTGACGATTTCGCTAAAGTTGAAGGCTTGTCGTCGTCCGCCATACTTGCAATCGCTGACTAAACGTTGAAGCGCATGCGCACTAGATGAAACCAGTGATTGCGGATTAATATCGGAAAATAATTTTATGTGATTCTTCCATTCAATGGATAGGATCTCTCAATTTTATTCCATTTGGGGTTTAAATCAATTAAAATATTGATCATCTGTATGTTTACGTTTTCATTTCACATTAATTTTTATATCAATTACCTATTTTTGGATGCAATGAAGGATCTCTTAGACGATAGTGATAGAACTAGTTTAATTGCTCACGGAATATATAAGTGGAAAACGATCGTGACGTCACATCTTCCCGGTAACAGATCACGTGGCCGGACATTTTCAAACAATCGTAACAAAGAGAAAGCAGAGCTGATTCATAAACTGAGTACAGGAATTTAGATTAAATAGCTTGATCATATCATAGAGTACGGATGCCAGTAAAATCCATGATTAGAGCAAGGAGCTTCAAACATTACACAATAGAGCCAGTCGCAAATTTGGTGAAATGAAGAGAGGGGGGGGGGGGGGGGGGTACGTGCTTGATCTAAGGGGCGCATAAAAAAGTATGCAAAAGTTCGAGAGAAAAGAGGGAAGAGAAAACGGAAACAATAGGGAGATGCGAGATGATAATGAAGAGTAAAGCGCAAGCGCCCCAATGTGTACTGCTATGATGTGTATGAATAAGCAGAAGCATGAACATTACATACAACAAAAATTGAAAAGCAAACTCAGGCATTATTTGCAAATCGAGAGCGCATAATTGAGGCGCATCGATGACGAGAATTTCATGGAAAGATATGAAAACTAACGGAAAAACAAAAAATCATAACTTGTTAACTATTGTGATCGATATTCCTTTAATTGTAGCAGAATGTGACGTAAAATATCTGACTAAAACTAATAAGGAGTTCTCGATGTGGAATTGCTTTTCAAAAAATCGTAGCTTGGATTGTATGTTCCAGGCATTTTTTTCTTCTCCATTTCATTTATTTTCATATTTCTCATGTTGCATATACATTTCAAAATAAAGTTGTTTTTGTGTGATACAATAACAATCAATGATACATAATAAATAACATAAAGATAAGTGGTCAATATAGAGTACTGATTTAACTGAGAGAAATATGATGGGACCTACATGAAAGCAAGCTTATAAAGATGTAGGACCCAGTAGTTTGTGGTAATGAATGGAGGACGGATATAAATAGTGACCAGTCCAAATGAATCAAACAATTAAAAGGGAAATAGTAAAGAAACATGGGGTGGTGCTGTTTATCCCTTTCTTACAATGTAGAAAAAAGTACACGTCCTTAAATTGTTGTACAATGGGTGCTCAGCTGGTAAAACGAACATCACAGATAATAATAAAATGATTACATTTGTATATTACATTCACATATTAAGCATAATAACAAAAAACGTGCTTGAATTTGAAATATGGTTTATAACCGTGGGTTGGAATTTTAAGCTCAATTTATCCATTTTTCTTTGCTTTATCCTTGGATCGTTAATCATATATTTTTTTTTTATATAGCTTTCATATAATCATTCAGAATAAAATTCATTTGATGGTATGAGAATTTATTGTTTTATCTTCAACGATGGAGAGTGCACTGACGCTCGAATCTCGCTGGCCCAAACTCTGGAAATGAATACTGCCCTCTTACGTTGTACCTTGTATCATCTGCAACTCTCTGAAACATTGCATCATCGCTGTCTTTGCACACATATCCAGTTCAGTGGAATTGGAGTGTTGTGATTGGCTGTTGGGGGAATCGACACGCGACAGTTGGAAGAGCTTGATCCTGATTGGTTGAATTATGGATCTGATCGAGAAAGAAGAGATTGTCGATATATATTATATATACAGTCATGTTACAGCCTTTTCACACACAGCTAAAATTCATCGTATCTAGTGATGATTAGAATCATCGTAAAATTTTAAACATGTTTATAGACAAAATTTCCCAGTGTGAACATCGTTTATACGATGTTGGGATAGATACGAAGTCGCGATCCATACGCCCCTAAAAGCAGGCTGCAGATACGAAGTTCGTATCTAGAGAGCTTGACATTTTGTGTGTGAAAGGAAATTCTTGTTTAAACGTGTTTAAACTGGATGGAGCGTGCGCTTTGATTGACATGACATGACCTTCAATGCGCAATGGCACTACTGCGCATTTTACGAGCAGTAGTTAATCACGAAACAATTAACGATCGCACCGAAATTTCTGTGTGTGAAAGGCTCGTGATTAGTTTAAACACGTTCGAAACACGTTTATACTAGTCATGTTTATAGAATTTTAGCTGTGTGTGAAAAGGCTGTAGGACCAATAGATTAGGACAAAAAACTGCATGCTGATTTTTTTTTTTGAGTGAATCTATATTGCGTTTCCAGTAAACTCGTCTAGAATTAAAATATAATTTTTTTTTTATACGACTCCGCTGTTTTCACGAAGTGACGGTAGTGAAAAAAAATTGCATTCTATGTTAGCTACTTTTCCACAGTGACTGTTTATTGAGAGAATTGTTCTAGAAGTGTCAGATTCCGGGGTCAGATTAGTTAATTGCTTCAATAAAACAGTAATTGTTTGTGATAGCAAAAACTAAATTCAGTGAAGTGCTATGGCATGATTATAAAGACATTAATTATGACTGAAGAAGAATGAAAGGAAGAGAAAATGGGGAGAGGCATGAGTCACAGAGAGAGAGAGAGAGAGAGAAAGAGAGAGCATGAGGGGCGTGATGGGTGGGGGGAAGAGATAGAAAGGGGTAGGAACTAGCCTGGATAGAGGGTGACCTGGGATGGCTTTTACAGCCATCTATCTCACTTGAATCCTAGAATATACCCCTATGAAAAATTATGACAAACCGTACTGCATGTGCTAGTACTAGTAGTAGGCCTACTATATGGGCATTACACTCTTGCAAGCACGATCTAAATTCGGTATTGACAGTACACTGCAAGTTTCTAATGACCCCATATCCTCACCCCCCCCCCCTCTCTCTCTCTCTCTCTCTCTCTCTCTCTCTGACCATGAAGTATAGAGTATGATGTGCATTATATACAGTCATTCATTGACCGACCACGCACGCAGCACGTCAGTGCGTAAAATGTTCCCCCGCAGTTTTTCTCCTAAACTCTCACTAAATCGTTAGATTTGATGATTCATAATTGCGATAATCATTTTTACGCCTTGCTTCTGTTGAGACCGGAACCTACTTCAGATACCAACATTGTGAGCTCACTTCATTTTCATCATCTCAGGCACAAGAGTATATATTTGGAGTCACTTATTGGTGTGTCCACTTTTGAACCGCGCGGGTATTTGGAAAGCGTCGTCTGCTACGGGAACTCTCCAGCTTCGATCAGTTTCATACGGACTGTCACCACTTTACCAACCGGGAAGTTACCGCTACCTCATTGCTCGACTCACCGTTCAGAGCACGTTCAACTATTTTTCTAGTGGCTATAGCTTTATACACATAGTTTTACAAGCATAATGGATTTTGTGATCATGGAAAAGGCGACGGCCTTCATATTTCTTCTTCTTTCGCTCTTCCAAGTACTTATATCAGCTCAAGGTAAGTGCCAATAAAAATAGATTTCTATTTCAAGAACAATTCATGAACAACAAAACAATGACTGCATGCCAAAAACATAAACACATGATTGACACAAATGATAAAGACAAGAGGTACCAAAAATGATTGCAGAGGTGTTTCCATCGGTGTTGCTCTGTTGATGTTGATATTTATTGTGTTTGTTTGCTTAAGACTGTTGTGTGTTTTGTTTTCTAGTTGATTGTTCCATTTCGCTGCATTTTTGCACTGACCTGTGCGACTTTGTAAATTTTTGGAGGACATGTCGTTTTGTAAAATGGCAATTATGTATCTTAAATGGAATTGTTGCCTCTGTAGAGTGCGGACCATAACTTGAATACAATAAAATATGTATAAACCATATATTCTCAAAACAAACAATATCATATACATTGTATCAAAGTTTGATTAATTAAACATACAGGTATATGTTTTATGAAGTGGCTCAATGATTCATAATTATTATTCGGGAGAATTATTCAGCTTTCAATGATATAATGTCAGTTATTTGCCTCTTGGCAATAACTTGGTTAGGAATCAGCTTGACATTATTTGTATGCATGTTTTCTATGTGTGATACATTGTATGCCTTTGACATTTTAGTATATGACAAGGCTCAATTCTGTACTATAGTTTTTAATGAAAATAAGCAACGAATTTGACATGACAAAATGTAGCCTATATAATGCACTGCTATATCATACCACAGTTGTTATATTCAAGACCAAATTTGCTCAGATGTTACTGCAGGCTTATCTTGCATACCACAATAATATTTTTGTCTACGTGGGTTGCAAATTGATATAGGCTTTCCACCATTATTTTTGAGAGAGAGAATAAAGCAGGTTAACATATGAAAAAGAGGTGATTGTGTACGTTAAGGCATCAGCCACTGAATAAATATTGCATTATTATGTAGGCTCATAAATCATCTACTTTGCAACTGAAGTACATGTAGTATTGGTTGAAATGAAAACTTGCGGAGACCACGATCTCAGAAATGCAAACGGCCACGATTAGAAAAACTTGCAGTTTTTCAAGATGATAGTGAACAAATTTCAGTCCATGTAACCAACAAAAGCCCTTATAGTAAATGTGCGGGCTTAATTGCAGAATACCCTAATATTTGTAATGAATAACCTTCAAAATTTGAACACAGTTTAGAACAAAATTCCACAACGAACTCAAATGAAATAGTGAAACATGTAAACAGGACCCAAAATTTGAAACAAAGTGGGGACAAGATACAAAATACCTATAGTCCATAGGAAATTGCAAAAACGTGTATAAAGTACGTAAAACTTGTGTTGTTGGCCTACATTTCATTTCTTTTTCAGACACCAAGCGATGACACAAAACAGTTTTCCGATCTACACGAGACACGTTTCCTTTTGTTTCTCGTTAATCCAGTGATGGAGACTCCTAAAATAGGCCTGTATTTGTTTGTAATATTGTTGCGGCCTGAAAGAGTTCACAATGAAATAGTATTACTATTGTTGTGGTTTTGGTGTTTTTCAGTAGTGGACTGTGGAACAAGTTCGATAAGTTCGATTTCTTCTCCTTCTTCTTCTTCTTGTTATGATCGATCAGTGAAGTTCTGAGAAGATAATAATTCTATCTATCAAGAATCTTACTGTCACAACTATTTCATTAAAAGACGTATATTAACATAAAATTTACTAGTCTAAAGCTCTATGGAAACCAGTGTGTGTACAGTTGGGCCAGAAAGTCAACATACACCGGGAAGAAACATATTTTACTCGAATTTTCACAACTGCACTCATTCCTATCAGGAGTCAAAACATACATTAATTGTCTCAGAGTGATTGGTGACGTACATACTAGTATGAACATTGTCAAGGACCAAACTTGTGAAGTGAAAAGTTGGCAGGAATGAGTGAAGTTGTGGTAATATTTCTTTTCTCTTCAAGCCAGGTGTATGTAATATCCTTAGCCACACACATAAATAAAACATGGACCTCGGTAAAGACCACTCGTGCACCCATGGGCAGAAATCCCGGTAGCTTTATAGTGGAACGCCCCAACCCTCCTCCCCCATCCACACATACTGCACATGATTTGGAAAGGGGGTGAAAACCAAAGACGTTTAAATATAAAACGATATAAAAAATGACCGCTACGATTGTTAGGGGGCTTCAATTATCATTATGCGAGATTTGAATAACTCATAACTGCATCCCTAAAATGTGATCCTAGCAAAGCGAGTTATTCAAGAGAAAAAATGTGTTCACCGTGCATAGTTCATCGTGTCCCGATGTAAATTATTGCATGTATTGTCAGTGGTCAGACTGCCATACTGGTCAACTTTCTACGATTTATCACCGACCGAAATAGTACAAGAACAAACCAGCCACTGATCGTAAAAAGAACACATTTCAATATAACCATGGCGTCGCCCATGGCCATATTCTTGTATAAAAATGCCATTTGTAGTATTTTATGTGGTCTCTCTGAACATTACATTGCACTGTTTTTATGCATTGTTAATTCAGGAAAACAGACATTTTTTTAACGATTTATTGTGTCTCCATATAAATCCAGAACGGAAGACCAAGGACACTTTATTGCTTTCAAAATAAGTATTGCCCTTCCCCCTTTTATCTAACGATTTATTGTTGTGAATTGACACGAGGTGCATTGTATTGGAAATCGTGTTTTGTGATATTCGAATAGTTATATTATAATGATATGATACAGTTGTTGTTACGATTAAACTGGGCAATGGTAATGGAATTGGGGGCATAATGAATACGGAGAACGACATAGAAAGGAAATAGAAGATGTGGAAAAAAGAGAGGGAGAGAAAGACCAAGAGATGAAGAAAGAGGAGAGAGAGAGAGAGAGAGAGATGTAGATTAAAAGGGACGAAGAGGGAGAGAGATAGAGAGGGAGAGGGAGAGGGGGGGGGGGGTACTAGGTCCATGGTTATATTCCCTGGTGGTCGATGTCACGTTTTTATTTGCCGTGAAATACGCTTGATGACCTTATATCCTGATTCCATTCGAAACTAATTACAAACGTCATTGAATGTATGATTAATTTAATTTGACATACAAACCACCAAATTCGTCATATCAGACTTATTCCAAATTTATGACACATAATTATAATCACCCTTTCGACTTTCAAACAATAACTTACGAACAATATGAGTATTAACTTTTCAGTGACCTGTTCATTTCCCCTGTATAAACAATAACTCCTAAACCATGAGTGCGTTATAATTATGATTACCTAAATTTGTCCTTAACATTTAAATGAACCCCTTAATAATGATTAATAAAAGGGGCGGATTGTATCATAATATCATCGTAAATGGCGCCATTTTTCGGCTTGTGCACTTTTTTTCATGATCTCATTTCAAAACTAAAGCGAGAAAAAAAAATTGTTGAAATGTAATCTATTCACTAACTAATTATACATGTCAACGGATGTGTAATTCATTTCACCAGCTTCGTCATTTCAAACCGAGTCCGAATTATAATTTGCATATATCAATCTTTCAACCTTCAAACAATAACTTCTAAACTATACACAATAATGTAACAATATGAGTATTAACTTTTCAGTGACCTGTTCATTTTCACTGTATAAAAATAACTCCTAAACCATAAACATGTGCTTAATGATTACGTCAATGTATCCTTAACATTTAAATGAACTCTTCAATAATGATTAATGCAACAGGCAGAATGTATAGTATTATCTTATTTTCATTGTAAGTGGCGCCAATTTTCAGGCTTTTGCACTTTTTTCTATCATGATCTCATTCCCAAACTAACAAAATTGTGTTGGAATGTGATCTATTCTCCACCTTCCGGGAAATGTACTTTCCAAACAATACCAAAGTAAGTAGGATTTACCAGGGTTTACACGTCACTTGACAGATTATCATCATTATTTTTTTCTTCGCATTCATGCAAAAGGAATGAACAGCAACGATCCGACATTATTTTGCTCCAGAGACAATCTCTTAACCATGCAGTGAGGTCCTTTTGTAGGTAGAAGTTGGTAATTCTATTCGTGTAAGAAAATTACAACCTGACTCGATTGAACAGATAATGCTACACAACCCTTTCACTTTCGCCCATCCATTCCCATTATTTATTTCGACCACTTTTAGTGAGAAACTTCTGGCAATTTTCACATTATTTTCTATTTCAATTAAGAGTGTAGATATTAGATTGTGTGGTAAATTTTGAATATGAAGAATTGTTAAGTTATCAGCGGAGAAAATCTTAACGAATTTCAACTTGTCAGCGGTGAGTAATAATTCGGGTCCCTCTCCTCTGTCAGGGCGTGAAATCCCTCTCCTAAGTCATCAACCTCCGTTATATTGAGATGTCTGTCATCCACCAATTACATCGATGTGAGTTTTTCATGGTTCTCCCTCACTTTTTGCCCCTTTCTCTCATTCTCCCCCTTTTAATCTCTACTTCTGACTCTCTCTCTCTCTCTCTCTCTCTCTCTCTCTCTCTCTCTCTCTCTCCTCCTTCTTTATCCCTCTCTCCCTCCACTCTCTTCTTCTTTCTCCCTCTCTCCCTCCTTTCTCTCTCTCTCTCCCTCTCTCTCTCTCTCTATCTCTTTCCCTCTGTCTCTCTCCCTCTGTCAATCCTCTCTCACTTTCTCTCCCTCTTCCAATTTTGTACTCTCTTTCATCTTTCTGCAGCTCTGTGTCTTTTGCCTCTAATATTGTACTCTCTCCCGTTCTCTTTTCAAATCTCGAGTACTCTCTTCTGCCCCACCCCTCTGTGACATGAGTTAATCACGACTTTCGTTTTATAAAGGGGGGGGGGGGGGAGTTATGGTACACTAATGACTGAGTTATACACCTATTTAACTAAATAAAAAAAGGAAATGCCAAAACAAATGCCCAGTATTATACTAATATGTGTCAATGATTCTTAGGAGACGTTCTTATTCGTCTCGAAAGTTATGATGTTTTTTTTTTTCTTTCATGATTTTATATGAATATGAACAAGGCCTACGTTGTCAACGAGTCATCCACACACCCGCAACAAACTTTTCATGTACATTCGATCAATATTCTTAAAAGTACTTTTAGGATAGTTTTTGTCCATATCCCACACAATAGTACTTGCACCGTCATTATGAATTCTCATACCGAAACTCGATTGGACATAACGTAATCATTAATATTTCAGTGCTAATTCTGGTTTGACTCGTGAAAATAATGTCAGGGTCGTTGACTCGTTGTTCTGACTCAAATCTAGAACATATTTTGACTTGTGACATCCTCTCGATTCTTTGCGGCTAACTGATCCGTACAACAATGCCCTTACATAATCACTTCAGCCCTTCTTTTTTGTTAATAATTGAGAAAATAAAATACATCATACGTTTGTAAAAACTGCAGACTTGTTCGAGCCAACTTCCATCTCGTGTCAAGATAAAAAGTTTTCCGAGGGCACTATATGGATCAAAATAGCGGTTGTGGCCAGCAGAAACAAAATAGAATATTGTTATGAATTATGATGAGTCATAATTTACAATATCCAAATTAATGCCGCTTTTATCCTTTGTCTGTTTGCACGTGTTTGTATTATATAAGTAAGCTCTTAATTTTCGTGTCTGCTGTTTGCAGAGCTGTAAGGCGAATAGTTTCAAAGTCATGAGTTGACTTGTGTCATCCTTGGTAATGTCATGTGGAAGACTGAGCCCCCACCCCAACCCTCCTCCGCCCCCGACGTGTACGGAGGTCGTCATCGTTGTAATTGTTGAGTGACTTCTCAAAAAGCAAGTACATTGTAGATCGCTTTTGATAACCACCTATTGGACCAACAACTTTAAGACCTATCCGAGAGATTCATAATACCAAAGGGCAGTGTCGACTGCATCGACTTGGATTCGAACCCGAAACTTTCCAGTTTCGAGATCCTGCTCTACCAATTTGCAATGGTCCATGCTTATTTAGTGCCCATCCTAGGAGTTATGAGAGCCCGGGCCATCCTATATTTTTTTTTCATTCCAATTAAGCCTCATATTCTCCATCCCTCTCCGCATCCCCTCTTTCACTCTCTTCCCATCTTACTTTCTTACTTTCTTCCTTTTGTTCTCATTTACTTTCTGTTCTTCGCATCTACAATCGCTCAACACTGAATACCACATTATTTAGCCAGGATACGATAAGTTTTCATATCAGTCTATCAAAGAAACAGCAAACGACAATCGACGTATCTCGTTTGTATGGACATGCTATGTTTGCACGTGGCCAAGTAAAATATTATTACGTAAGAACCACACACGGTAGCACAATATTACGACTGATTATGAAAGCAAAACTATAGATTAACATACCAGTTGGTATTCTTATTTGTTTTGGCCAATCATACTGACCACACATCATGTTTAAGTGTTTGCTAGATAAATGTTGGCGTATGATGAGAGCTACAATCATTGTGCCACATGTTTTCTTACTTGGAATAGAAAACACGATAGATATGACTACTCGATGCGTTTTCCAAAGGAACATCGTTTTTATCATATAAAATAATAAATAACGGACTTTTTTAAATGGGTGACTGACTGACTGCTGTACTTTCTCAATGAATGTTACCATCAAGAGACTAATCATTGCTGTCATTACTATTCACAGTGACGTATTTTTATTTTTAGGGGTGGGTGCAAGGGACCTTCTACCTTTGATGCTTGTGCCCCTCCCCTAATCGAATGGTGATAAAGAGGGAAAGGGAGAACAAAGGGAGAAGGGAGGGAGATGTGAAATGAAGATCAGATCGAGAAATAGGAACGTATCATCAACCCTTTCCCTCTAATCGGCGGACATATTTTGATAGCATTGTTATCCAACATGAAAGACAGATGCCCCCCTGCCGCCAAAATGATGCCAGTGCTCCCTCAGTGCTATTTAAAAAAAATTAAATTAAATTTATTTATTTCATGTTTGATATCGTGTTATTTCTTCCTATCAATTTGTACTAAATAACAGTTTGACCTGACCATGTAATATTGACCCTCATACTTTTTAGGTTCATACACAATTTTCTGAGTACTATCCCATATTATAAAAAGTGCATGGTGTGGATATTTTCTCGGCTCAAGTCAATATAACTGGAGGGATACACAGAGGATCAAGAAGGGGGCAAATTGTTACCTCTCCCATAGACCGGGGTCAGATTAACCTCTCGTCACCCTCCGTGGACAATATTGCCATGTCTTTCAATCCACCAAGCTCCAAGACTGTAATATTTTGATTACCACTTCAATGAAAAAGTGTAAAGCGACAGAGAGAGGAAAGAGAGAGAGAGAGAGAGAGAGAGAGAGAGAGAGAGAGAGAGAGAGAGAGAGAGAGAGAGGGAGATGGAAAGGGGGAGGGGTGCGTTCTGAGAGGAAGGGGCTGGGGACGAATCTGATTCATGGGAGGCTATGGACGGTGAAGAGGGCAAAGGAAGAGGTGTGGAGTGAGAGAATGAGAGAGGAGAAGGTTGAGACTGAAAGAGAGAGAGAGAGAGATAGGAGAAGAGATTCAGAGGAGGGGAGTGGAGAGAGAAAGAAGGAAAGATGAAGTTAGAGGAAAGAGAAAGGGGGCAATGGGAGAGACAGGAGATGGATATAGAAGAGAAAGAGAGAGAAAGAGAGAGAGAGGGTGAAATAATCAAGTGAGAGATAAAGAGAGGGAGAGGGAGGGTGGGGGGGGGGGGGCAACGCGTCACACAATTCAAATCTGTTGTAGGCCTAGCCTATCAAATTGAGAAGTAAAAAGAAAAACAATTTCCTTGATGCCGTGCGCAAGTTTCTTGAACTGAAACCTCGACACAACTACATTCGATGAGTGAGCTAATCTGGGGGTAGCCCCGGGACCTCGTTTGGCAACTATAATCACCGGATTACAGGGCTAATCCAACTGTTGCCGCGCAGTATTAAGCGTCCTTGACAACGGCCCTTGGTTACATCTATCACTTCGTTTCAGGGTTCTACGAAATTTGTTCCGACAAAAAATTGTATCGAGTTTTTTTTTTCGAAACGTCGCTCGCCATTCGTTTCGTTATAGGCGAAGTAAAACCAGAACAAATACAGCTGCACGGTATTCATATATTCAGTTATTCATAAGATGAAATTTGGTAGTCTGGTCGGGGAATAATCGAATTCCTAACTTCCTGTTCAAGCTGACTTAATTTTGATCTGTCATTCTTTAACATTGTTGTATGTTGGAGGCTTGGCGAATGAAATCAATCAATAACTCAACCTATAGACCAAACAAAATACACCTAACCACAACCTATCTTCTAATTGCAACCTTTGATGCGAATAAAGCCTCGATGAAACATTGCTGGAGGGAAAGTCGGGTCATCGTTTTAAGGCTCTAAATCTGTGTCGACTCATGATTATAAATAAAGACTGACTTACATCACAAGTTTTGAACATTATTGCTCACTTCTGGAAAAATCTTGAACAAATAATGAATTAAAAAAAACAAATTATGAAGTTTAGTTGAAATCTAATTTGGAATTGATAACAAATACCATTTGAATCATCAATTGCCAAAATAAGTGCTAATATAGACATGTTAAAACTGACTTGATGCTCAAGGATGAATGCTCATGTTCGGTACAGCTAAGATGAGAGGTTGCGAATGTCAAGTTCTTACACACCTCATGAATGTTTTAACATCGTCTGAAGATGCGGAAAGCAAAGTCATGGGGGAGATTAATCTACGGTTTATGAGGTAGACGGGCGTTGTTTGAAAGTTAGCCGTACTACCAAAAATACATTGAGGATTCATCGAAGACTCATTTATTTTGTCGAAAGAAATACTCTGTTATCATGATGTTGAACTTTCAACATCTGCGTATCTTTAGCAGTTGTCTGTTCTTTTCTGAATGACTTTCGAGAAGCGAAAATAGATATTCAAGAGAGTAACGCGAAAAGAAAGTCCCCTTTTTTAAATGATGGTGTTCTCCGAACATTCTTAATATTTTTAGTAGTTGTCAGTTTGAGAAGCTTTTTCAAATGACTGTAAGAAATGCGAAAAACCAGATTAGATAGTAACGTGACTTACGAATTAAATCTCTTTTATTGTCATGAGATCTAGGATAATCCATTTTGTTTCATAAGCTTCTCAGAATGACTTTTAAAGAACGAAGACAAGACTCGCAAAACATGCAAAAGAATGAATGACGGGAATAAAAAATGGCCACATCCTGGTCATAATGACAATTAGAACTGCTGGTATTGAGGTTAGGCAATTCGTGTATAATAAGTAAATGAACGGAAGATAGCAGATACATTCAAACCCTATATAGTGTATTCCCCATCATTCAAGAACGGTTCAAAGGATCATTATTTCAAGAGCTATGAACCGTTAAAAGTTCTTAAAATAATGGGGGATTACATGCAGTGTGTATGTTCTTCCGCTATTCTTATTAAGCATCCTATTGTGTTACTGCCCTCATCCCGAACATCCTTCTCTTTGTCGCATCCCCTCAGTAAAATCCTTGCTCATCCGTGTCCAGATGAGGAATAAGGGCTATGAGCCCTCGGATTTCCTCGAATATAAAAGAGACGCTTCTAGTCGGTCCCACCCATGTACTTTCTTTCTCACCCGCTCATGCTCCTGTATCTGGGCCCTGTTTTATAAACATGTCATCAATAACAATAAGGGAGTTTACAGATAGCACATGGTACAAATGACCCCAAATATCCACAGATCTTGTACACATGGAGAAGTTCCACTTTGAGCATCTTAGAATAATAACTGCCAAAGTCCTAGATGTGCTTCATGAAAACCTTTTGTTTGCCCTCTTGAAAAGAATACTTCCACCTGCGTATCATAGAATGTACCGTTGGTGCATAAATGAATAATGTTACATAACTTTCATGAGCGCATATCCAGTATTCATCTCTGTGGGTATTACCTTTTTGGTACAAATGACCTCCATCTGCCCATGCGCATATTCTATCTGTGAACTGGCTTATTGCTAAATGTCTATGACCTCATTCCTCTCAACCTATCAAATAACTCGATTTCCGTAGCTTATATTAATTTTATAACAGTTATTGCAACTTTTTATTGATAACACGTTTTTTTTAATGAAATATGGCCCTGTTCTATGTCGTCTTGATGATATAATATCCGCAGGAACAAGGGACAGACTGACTAGACCCTGGGGTTTCTCTGATTACTAAATAGGTGCCCTTCGTTTACTTGCCTGGATGATAATTCATTGTCTGCATGACTAAAGGTTTATGAGGACACGGGGGCCGTTTCTCGAATTCGTCATAATTATATCTTCTTGGATATCCCATTGAAACACGTTTTTATAAAATTGTATGAGACGATCGTATAAAAGTGCGAATGTATGAGACGCTACGGAATTAAAGGTAAAGACCAGTATTGGAAACGCCCCAATTTCAAAAAATGAAATGGAAGCTCTCATTACCAATCATGTGAAAGAATATGTTTTGACTAATACATGATGATAAAAAATTTGCCGGGAAACCGCCTACTAATTTATATATTTGGTAAATTTGTTTCTCTCATGGTCTGTGAGAGATATAGGGTAGTCCCATATACATCTTTCTGTGTATAGTGCTTGTAACTTTACAAAGAATGGGCCAAATTTCTTATCATTTTGATGATTCCAGAACCTTGCAGATGCTAGATGCTAGATGATCAACCTTTTCTGATCGATTCCACAACGTTTCTTTCACAATGCAATCGCATGACCATAACTGGTCTTTACCTTTAACAAGCGTTTCTATATGGAATGTCCACGAACTTAGACTTATGAGAGTTTCGAGAAACTGGCCTCTGGTTTCGCTGAATACAGAAGTGGGAGAAACGTCCTTGTTAAGCACCTCGGCCACACTGCCGAACCGACTCTAAAACGATTCCAAGTCTTGACTTTTAGGGGCTTTCGATCTCGGTCTCGTCGGTGTGACCACGGATGTTGGATAATTTAGATTCTGTCCGTATTTATGTATTTTTTGATTCTTCAATCATCTAGTCCTCCTCCCTTACACCGCATACAACACAGATCTCGCGATCCCCGAAAATACACCTGTCGAGGGTGATAATAAAGGGCAAGGACTGTCTCCGGTTTATAGCAAGTGGCTAATCCAACGAAAAGCTCAAAAAAGAACACCTTAATTTATTAAGACTGATAATCTAATAAAGGAGCAACTGTTTTTATATCTACGCCCGAACTTTAAAGGACAACAACACAATCCCCGAAAAAGGGGCGTCTGCAATCAAATATCGTCAAAAAACACTTAAAAGTTAGGAGGGGGGGGGGTGACCATTACTATAGCAAGCACTGAAATTTATTAACATTTATTGGTGATATTACTCCAAGGTTTAGTACAAGGGGCTCTAAGACCAGCGTCGCCATGGTCCGTAAAGACAAAGGGCGTCCAACAGTGGCATGTTGGCGTTTCTTTGTGAAGTTCATAATTTGCGGAGTGATTGGATTTAGGGGGGGGGGGTGGAATGCGCCACGACCTTCGCGAGCTGGGCCTTGCGGATTTTCGTTTTATAACGGGCATTATATGCGTCACTTTACGTCTCAGGGTTAAGATTATATTTTATGAATTATTTGGATTATAGTGCAGCAGCGAGTGATTAATGGGGAACAAGGATGGGAACAGCTTTCGAATATCCGACCAAAAAGATTGACCATCTGTCTATTGCTTGACCAACGCTTCACCACTGGATCTGTATCCAAAGATTCATTACAGTTTATAAGCCAATCCCAACTCTAATCATAACCATAATCCTAACTCTAACCCTAAACTTTACCCTAACCTTTATCCTATGTTTCGATCTTTCACCCAGGGTCCATCTATTGTTGAGATATTCTAAATATAAGCCAAAAGTGGAACAGCTGAGCAGGCTAATTCTCGTGACTAGAATGACAAATCGCTAAAACAAATTTCTGTTCCACTTTTTTTATTCGAGGGGGGGGGGGGGGGGGGGGGGTGATTTGATGCTGGCTTCCCATACGCCCTGATTGGGTGTAGGGGGATAATGCACCTTCTCCAAAACGGACTCACATACTCACATGGAGCCATTTCCTCTCCTATTAAAAAGAAAAAACAGCCATGACAAAGGGCTGTAAATTTGTAATCTTTCCTAGGAGTACATGTGCTTGCCATACTTTTCACAGATATTCCGATTTGTTGACAAGTTATGGAAGTGGGACGGATGCAATTGCGGTCATTTAGGATGTTTAGGTCAAGTAAATCCATTCGTAGCTTATCGACAGGACCTGTTGGATATGTGGAGGAGAGGTCGAGGGGGTGGGGTCCTTAATATTTGATATTTGATAATTGCCTGTACATACAAATGGCATTGGGCCACTTTTAACTCGAAGATTCTTTCATAATGTTCTAAAGAGGCTAAAAATAAGCCAAGCTTAAATTGATTAACATTAATGAATTTAAGTTAATTATAGAAATAAGAGGATGGCCGATATTCGATATAGGAAAATGAAAAGAGGACGAGAACCAAGAATTCAATTTTACTTGGCCTTATCATGCGGGGTTTTCTCTTTTGTTTTGTTTCGATAGTCATAGGCTATGCAAAATTATGTAAAAGGAGACGTATAGCCGATACAACAATTTCTTCTTCAAGATGCGTTTTCGTCACCACTATATAGTTACACGCATTCTCATATTTACAGTCAGTTCCGATAAAGACAGAACCATCTCGAAACGGCACGGTGCATTCGAACAGTTATCCGTCTAAAAGATAAAATATCACACCTGTCATCAAAACGGTCAAAACCGGTATTAGTTTGTTGATAAAGCGATTTGACACGGGGATATAAATGACTTGTCCCTTTCTTTAGATGCATTTTCTAATGATGTTGCAAACAACATTTACGTATTGTACACACATGCTAATTATTAAAGTACGGTCAGTGCCGAATAAGATGGAACCGATGAATATTCGACTATCTCGAAACAGTTCGGCGCATACTATACCGGATATCCGTCTGAAAGGTCAGATATCGCACCTGTCATCATACGGGGTATTAGCGTGTTGATAGAGCGATTTGACACGGGGATAAAAGTGACTTGTGTCAACCGGTGTGCATGATCGTATTGCACATGTTCCGAATACCTTTTCACAACTTTTATATAGGCCTGTAGTCTTGATTACCTTACCCGAACATAGCTGCCAACCAGTGTTGGACCTCTACAATAATGGTCACCACAAATAATGGGTCTACAAATTAAAATAGGGCTATCCAGTCGTCTTTTTCAATAATTGTTGAAATAGTAACCTTTTTTTAAATGTCGTCAACTTGCGAGTTCACCGATTTGGAACTATGGGAAAAGCAGAGCCATTTTTCAGTGACATTGATGGCTCTGAATAGTGCTATCCAGTCGTTTTTCACACACCTACACATACACGCACGCACACTCCTACTTTGTCATCTCCTTCGTTCGCTGCGTTTAAATTTCCTTATAGAGGTGTTGGTGATTGCATATTTATAAATGTCTGTCATTTGTAATCTAAGAAATCAGAAATACAGTGAAACATGCTTTAATGACCACTTTCCACCTGTATAGAAAGGTCATCTTGCTAATGACAGCTGTATTTTCGTTTCCCTCGAAGAGGATGTTTCATTGAATCATGTACCAAAGGAACATGTACTTAAAGACCACCTGCCTATAAATACATATTTTCTTGTCTCCCTTGAACGGTCCTTATGCACAGGTGTCACATAGTGTAATGGGAAAAAAAGAAAGGTAAATAACGCAGATTTCTTTCAACACCTTCACTTATGACGTTTCGTATTTGATCGGGAACAGAATGTGTGCCAAGCCAAGACAGAATCATATATCTTATATCAAGTTCAGCTCAACCAATGTTAGTAGATTGTGTTTCGCTTTGCTCCAAATACCACGTCACAGCATCCAGGGGCGGATAAGGTCTTTTCTAAAGAGGGAGTGGGGGGGGGGGGCAACATTCCTTAAAATGAGTTATCAGGTGTTTTGCCTGTTTACTCCAATGTTGTCTGACAACTGAAAATAAAAAAGGAGGGAGCCATCAACTCATCATGATCTTGTGGTGCATTTGTAGTCTAAAGGCCCGCTCCTTCAAAAGAAAGGGAACGGGGCCCGATTTGGGACATGCGTATGTCACTTGGGATTCAATAAGAAAGAAAAGGGGGAGGGGGACACGCTCCTGTTTGCACCCCCTCCCCCCCCCCCCCCACAATCCGCCACTGACATTACCTCCATCTACCGATGTGATGCGGGGAAAAGATGAAATGGGGTCTTAAAGACAGAATATCGAATTAAGAACCGGCAACCAAACGATTTTTAAAGCTGGCGATTATACTTACCACCAATTCTTTATTAATTCCCTGTAATCTTTAAACAAAAAGTGTCAAATGCTAAATAATATGGTACGAATCAGCCTCACCAATGTCAAATTAATATCACACCGCGGAAAAGAGGGTGAAATGTACTGATCTTTAAACTATTAAATGCATATTAAAAGGTGCGGTGCGTTTACATTATAATGATTGACGGAGCAGTGAGTGCTATGCATGCCCCCGCGAAGAAAAACAAATGTTACTATTTCAGAACGCAACGATGAATTTGATTGACATTCGATTGTATTGACTTTGAAATGTTACCTGTCATTTGAGAAAAAAGGTGACATGGCGTTCTCACGTCGCAAAGTAGGTCATTCGAAACATTGATGGGTAATTGTATTAATAATGTTTTATTAATAACTTGGTGATTCTTGCCGCCATTCATGTCAATCTCACATCCATGTACGCCCACTGTGATACAAACTCATCATAATACTCAGAGCTTCGCGCAATAACGCGGGAGGGATGGGGTCGGGGCAAAAACTAAATCAGCAATCAAATCCATAATTTTTTTACCTTGTCAGATTTTTACCTTATTCAGTTAATTTAGTTATTAGGAGACTTTTTATTTGATAAATAAGTTTGTTAGTTTGGTCTCACAAAATTTCTGCTAATTGGACCAATATAATCAAGCAAAATAATATTAGGCTAGAGACACCCCTGGTTCCTGGTGGCATTTTGCGGCAGCTACCTATTCGACATGAAATAATACTTTTAGTTTCAGTTTAGTTTATTTCCTATTTCACATTCATATTCATAAATCATAAGGAATTAACTCTTTCAATAGGTGTAAAAATACATGCAATAATATCAGGCCATGAAAGTAACACATATACGGAGAGATAAAATACAATTGCATGGTATTTAAAGTGTTGGCACTTGGCGGCTGGCAGCTACCAATTCGAAATGATATATAACACCTTTAGTTTCAGTTTAGTTTATTTCATATTTCGCATTCACATTCATATAACATAAGCAATACACGGTACGAATGAAAACAATTATTGTTCTCTCAATAGGTGTGAAAATAATTGTATAGGTGTTGAACTGGCCAGGGAAGATTAGGGGGGGCGGCGTCGCTTCCTGCATAGATTGGTTTCCCTTATCCCGAAGAGGAATTCTATGCGCTTGACCGTTTAGATGCCTTTCAATCCACGCTCCAAGACATTTGTATAACCCAGGCACTTTAAAAATGATCCCCTGTATTTCAAATAGGTCAATACTACCAAAGCATAATGTGCCCCTGTAGAGGGGTAATGACTCCGTGCTGCTTTTGTATTGAATAATTGATCAAATTGGTTTGCGTTTTACTTATCAATTATTTTTTTCCCCTTAGGTTCCGGCGATTAACTCAGCTCCCGTGGTCTGACATAGGCCCTCACAAGTGACATAAACTATATTTTTCTTCTTCATATATTAATGATAAGAACGGTTGATGAAGGTCATTAACGAACTTTTTTTCTTTCTCGCAGGTTTCTCATTTACATTTTTTCTCATATTCTAGAACATTTGCGAATGGCTATATATGCCTTAAATGAAGAAAAAAATATATATACCGTAGTTGTGCATGCAATATCAACCGGTAGTCTATTATTGAAACCAGAAGGGTGTTGGTACTTTATTACAAATTAACGCCGTTCTGGCTCTGAATAGAAGGAACATTTCTTAATCATATTTTCCTTCTCTGTTGGCATGTTGTTAAATAGCCTTGTACGAAATATCGCAGAACATTGACTTGAGCTTTATCCAATCACTTATACACAGCAAGCGATAATCAGGAAAGGAGTCTCTTTAAATTAAAAGGAATTATAAGTGTTTAGCTTTAAACGAATTCAAATTCCGGAAGGAATTTGATTCCGGCGGAGTCATATAGCTTATTGTAAAAGTCAACTACCCGTACCATATAGCAAAACCTCTGTTACATGAGGAACACCGCTGTAAGTGTTTATTATTTGGTCCTGACAAAAAAATACGTGAGAAACACTTTTCTGTTTGTGTTTACTATTTGGTCCTGATGAAATTTAAACAAAACTTACAGTCCCTTATTCTCGGGACCTGTCCCACGGGGTTAATTGTCTTTGGGATATAGATGTCTGTGATAGTAGTCCGGGAAACAAACATCCAAGGGGTACGTTGTCCTGTGGTAAATGTCTTTCGGGTTAGTTTTCCCCATGCAGGGTGAAAGTCCCGGCTACTTGTCCTAATACCAATTATCCCATTTTGTTAGCAAGTTTGTTTGTTTGTCTTTGTTTTTTTATGTTTTTTTTTTATTTGTGATAAAGTATTGTATCCTCACATTTATCAAACCGAAGGGAAATATTTTTGCCCGACAATTTCAGACAATGCTTAGCTTCTGCCTGTTCCACTTTCTTGCTCTGGCGGGCTCTGTCTGTCAAAGGGTTAAATTTAGAAATAGCTGAAACGGCACATGGTTTAATGACACTGTTGACTTCATGTTACAACCAAAAAGGTCGTAATTTGACGAGAAAGGATGCTCGATCATAGATGACCTTACACGACAGATTATGATGACACGTCGCAACGAATATTCCACGATCGCTGGTATGTGCATCACAAAGCTTAAAGATATATACCGGTAGTGGTAAAATAGCGGTTCAAGGGTTTTGGGTGCAAAATATCCATTCAATAATTGCCTTCAGAGGTTTAGATGGCAAATAAAAAGGAGAATTATATGCACAAATGTTCGATGTTGAAATGGCCGTCGCGATATTTATCCATGCAGGCCGGATCGATATGATGATTTACCAAATATATCAATTAGTAGGCGGTTTCCCGGCAAAATTTGTATCATCACGTATGAGTAAAAACATATTCTTTCACAAGTCATGATTGCTAATAAGAGCTTCAATTTCATTTTTGAGAGGGGGCGTTTCCAAAACTGGTCTATACCTTTAAAGGTTGGAGAAAAGTTTAACAAAACTGGGCATGTGTTTTCGATATGGAGGCTTGACGAATGGAGACATCAAAGCATAAAATTGAATGAAAATACATAATAATAATTTTTTTCATCTGTATCATGCAGGGACGGATGGGGGTTCACCCGATCATGCAGGACCCCATCAATTTTGGCCGTTTTCAAATTACGAATTATGTTATATTTTCGTGAAATTATTCAGTTTAGCCTAGAGAAATGAAACGGCTATAGTTTTTTCTCCATACTTGGGTTCATTCGACATTGATGGGGGCAAAAATCGCACCTAAATCGTGGAGGGGACAAAATGTCCTTCATAATTCCCTGACATACCAGAAAGGGGGCGCCAATTGGTATGGAAAAGGTTTTTTTTTTCCTTAAGAAGTTTCTTTTTCAATTTTTTTTCTTCTACTGATTCACATTTTCACTTAACATCTCGATATCTTGCTGTAGTCGCGTGAGTCCTTCTTCAATCTCCGTGCACTCGCTCCATTAAAACAAAACCATGGAATCACAGTTAATACAATATGTGTTTGCGCTTCGCCTGTTACAAATTATTTACAAGATCCTAAATTTGACATTGTATTTTCGTGAATGATGTGAACTCTCCGTGACGTAAATGACAGTGACACTACTGTTGTTTTATTCAGATTTGCCACATTAATTATGGCATCTTCAGTATTAACAGCTCATTCCATGCTGCACTTGTCAAATTTTCTCCCGATTAGCGAATTATTTATTGAGCTGCGATCGGGACAGGTATTTGAAACCACACGCCTTTTGTCATGGGGTTACGATGATTATATATAGGCTTGCTTGTACCTAGCCCTAAATATAGAATTACAGAAATATTAAGTCTACCTTTGCAAAGGACTTTTCTGAAGTTCAGATCAACACTGGGTCTCAATGTTTGAATATCTTTTTATTCTTTTCATCTTTTAAAGGCATCGATTAACAATGTTAAATCTGAGATAGATGACCCTTCGTGTTATTGAAGCCCTAAAAAAGCGCTTCAAAATGATCATGAAGTGCCTCAAAAAAGTAAAAATCTTGAGTGACCAGTTTTACCATACTCGTTTTCCCCCGATGACTATAGTGTTATGAAAACCGTTAGGAAAACTCAAAATTTGATTTCGATTTCCAATCATAAGTATCTTGATAATCAGACAGGCGATCGGCTTGTAAAAGTCATGGGGTTCCTGACTGACCTAAAAAATTTAATAACTATCATTGCAGCATGAGCTAAATCCAGGATTTTGTTTCAGAATCTGAGACAAAGTTACCCAATCCCTTTAAAACTTTTTCTCTTTTAATATATTGTCGTGCGGCGTTGTCCCTTCTCAGACTTGCCGGGTTTTACCATAATGTAGGCCTTACGTTTACGGTACAGAGATGTCGTGGTCTAGTGGTTATGTCACCTGGCTCTGAATCAACAGGTCGGTAAATCAAGGATTCAATCTCAGCAGTGGTAATGCTTAATATGTCCTTTGGTAAGACCAATTTTCCACTCGTCACCCAGATGTAGTATATGGTTAGACCTGCATGTTAGCACGAAACACCGTTGATTCGTGAGGGCCATAATTATAATGGTTGTTCAGTTTCATATTTTGTACAATTTCTTTCTACCCCTCACTTTGTCTTGAAGAATCTAGAAACTGTTATTTTTTTAAATAATATAACAGTTTGCTTTTGAAATTAAACAGATGACAGATTTGAAATTGAAATATCAAAGCATATGAAGAAGTCACAAACTGTGTGAAACTATTTTTTCCAAAGGATGTTATACTAGAAGGGGATACTGCCTCTTATGGAGCCAGAAACAAAAATATTTTTGATGGAAACATGATAAATTAAAAAAAATACTGATATCATTGAATAATTTCATAATAAAAACCCACAGATGATTTGACGTTGACAGACCGCACAAGAAGTGATATGGGCATTTTTGTTTTATGACGGGTTTTTATCGATCTTCCTATACTGGGGCATTATTAGCTACGCCGAATGTTGGTTTAAGAACTCCCTTGTCACGGGCAATATCATAAGAACTACTCCAACAAACGATAAAGAGGGCGACCCGTGTGATGAATAATGTTAATAAATCGGAAGGGATGGGTGCAGGGGCGTCTCGGGACCTTTTTTGAATGGGGGGAGGGGGAGGGCGGGCATGTTGGACCAAATTTGTCGAAAAGGTAGGCTGTCAGTGAAATATGTTCCAATTTCCAACTTCGAGTTTACCTTTTGACGCACAATCCTGGAAGCGATGTACTTTACAAACACAGAAAGGCTTTTAAAAAGGTCATCTGATTTAGATTTTGAAGTTTGCCGAAAAGGGGGGAGAGGGGGGGGGGGGAGGTGGAGGTTTACCGGATCTCCATATTTTTCGCATTACCCTCCCCTTAACTAGTAATAACAAAGCATAATAAATGTATATGGCGATCAAGAAGTATTCAGATTTGACGGTAGCCTATGGAAGTATCCTAGCAATGGGCAGAATGTTTAAATGGCGGGGATGGAGGGGGGGGGGGTGTCACTCCCTAACACCCCTTAGCGACAGATAGACGAAGAAGCCTGGGGATTGGAGGGGCAGATCCCACCCTAGACCGTTTAGAGTCAGACTCTGATGGTATCAGACAGAAAGAAGTGCGTGGTATATTTTACAAGAGGCTGGGGGATAAAAGGGCTAGATTACCCCAGTTTCCTAAATCTTTGTGAAGTACATCGCTTCCAGGACTGTGCGTTAAAACGTAACATCGAAGTTTGAGGGGTTTACGGCGATAAATTCTGTGAGACTGAAATCATAATCATTTCTCCCTTGAGATATGAAATAAAAACGTAAACATTTGCGGAGGATTTCTTTATGATAACTAAAGGCATTTTTCTAGATACGCAATCTCAGAAATGGTTGTTTTTTTTACTAAACTTGAAAACAAACTTTACGTTTTTTAAAGATTTGATTATACCGGATACGGTCAAAAATTCCGATGAGATTTAAAGCTACTTTACAAATACTTCAAAATGATTCTCTTTTTTTTTAACACAATGTAAATATTAAGTGCTTCGAACAAGCAACTGTTCTTCGTCATCTTAATTTATATGACTGGTCAAAATAGAAACAATTTCACGTTGATCATATAACCCTTTTCAAATTACATCGGTTTTAACATTTGGGAAATACTAAATACAGAAAGAGGAAACCAAGTCACATATTAACAGTAGTCTATGCGGAAGAGGAGAATCGCTTTGCGCAGACGCAGACGATATGCTCGAACGATGAACTTTTTTTCCCGCCTTTGCACTTTGGGGTAAATAACACAACCACTGAAAGTTCATACCATTTACCAAATGATACGTTTCCTTATGATCATATAGTCTTTAAAACGATAATATTTTTTCTTAAACACAATCAAACGCATGTTATACATCCAGTGGCCATAAGTTTTCTGTCAAAAGACGAAAGAAAAAACAACATTAAGCAAAGAGAGCGAACATAAACAGCACAAAAACAATAGTCGCCCTCTTAAAAAAACAAAATCATTCAACCTTTTGGACAAATTTTACTTGCCGTAGAGCTGAAGACTTGAGTACAATTCATTAAACCTGTCTCTGCCCCTTCCAATTTGCATTGAAGT
Organism: Strongylocentrotus purpuratus; assembly: GCF_000002235.5. NCBI lineage: Eukaryota > Metazoa > Echinodermata > Echinoidea > Camarodonta > Strongylocentrotidae > Strongylocentrotus > Strongylocentrotus purpuratus. The sequence continues at coordinate 2,286,553 of NW_022145520.1, forward strand.
GATGTCATATTAATTCACCCTCTCTTATTCACTTTCAATTAAACAATCTTTCATGTATTTTTGGTTATAATCATTTGTTTTAGTTTCTTAGTATGGAATTTCAATTCTTATATAACCCTTTTCAGTGGTCGGAATTCGTGACATAAACACTGTATCATTTTAAAATGAAAAAAGTCCGGAAGCTCCTTGTTGATAATGCCAAATTTCGACCATCGAAATTAATTTTCAAAGCTTTCATCATCCTTTCCTTTGGATAAATTGCTCTTGCGGTCATTGCACTTTGTGACGTCATGATGACATCATCTAGTACTCCTAAACTCTAGGATATATCCTCTGCAAAGCCAAGCTGGATTGAAACCGGTATAAGGCGTGGGCTTTGGAAGGGGGGCCTGATCTCTAAAATGGATCAAACCGACCCATTTGACACGAGACATATCGAAAGTTTGAAACAATTTTAGCAGTTAGTTTTTCATTGTAAGTTCATGCATTCAACTTTATCATCTTTCTCAATTTTTGTTTTAACGACTCGTAAAATGAGCCCTAAGTTTTCCCGATGTAGCAACAAGTAACTTATGCAAATGGATCAAAGCTGGAGGGGGAGGGGCATTGGTAAAGATGCTCAGTACCTTTTAGGGGGCGGGTCGGAGTCAAATTTACTTAATTTATTAAAACTTAATGTATATGTCTTTATAAGTTTCCACTTACCAAGCCATAACATTAGACAGGAGTTTTCTCAACATAGCAAGAAATATGTGAAGTAGAGCCTTTCCACTGAGAAAATAACAGGTTTGCGATTGAATTTTGTGGTTTAATTTAGGGTTCGAGTATTGGTTATGGATAGGGATTGGATTAAGGGTTAGGACTAACTATGATTTGAAATCCACGGTTATGACTGGGAATTCGGTTAGTGTTAGGAAATGACGGCGGAGCAATTATCGCCTGAGCATGTGTCTTCCAATAAAGAATTCTCCGAATTCCTACCCTGGCCTGTTCCTATCCTTATTAAAAAGTTTGATGTAACCACGGTCCGCAGACTGAAAAGGTAAATCACTTTCTAATAGACCAGACATTCTGACATGTAACACTGCGAAATCGGTAATAACAGTTGAGCCCGAACGACGGCGTTAACGACGATGACAGGCCGCGTGAATGATGTCGCTCGTTCACGCCGTCGTCACTAACCGAAATTCCACAAGCCTGCGGGCGCACGTTTCTTGCCCGGCCACTGATGGATACAATCGACAGTGAAAGAGAAACATTCTGAGGTGGTTACAAAACGGCCGCCGGGGGCTGTGGAATTGCAAGACTGCGTACGCGTGTCGCAAGGAGGGAGGTGTGTGTGTGTGTGTGTGGAGGGGGCGGGGGCGGTGCTAATGTGCATAGACGCTTAGTGATATTACACCCTCCTCCTTCCATTTTTATGGGTATTTTTGAAATTTTGGGCGTGATAGGCAAACTGCAAATTTTGATTACCCCCCCTTTTTTCTTTGATTGTTGGAAAAATTATAGGGCTAACTAGGTCGGACACCCCCTCCCAAATTCAATCTCTCCGCCCGCAGGAGAAGACACAATCTATTTCAAAAGTAAAGGGCACAAACTAATCGCAGGCCTTTTTTATTAAAAAAATGCGTTTACATGCAACTCAGAAACTAAACGCAACTCAATTTTCAACCAATGAGGAACGCGTATTTGGGACTTGCGTTACATGTTTTGAGTTGCATCTAAACAGGGTATACAATGTTAATCTATCGAATCTCGTTGCTACCTCATGATGGTCCCCCAAGAAGAGGATCGACTCCTGAACCCCAGTTTACTTTTCGTCAAGCCACTTATCTTACCCCTCCTAAAAAGGGATCCTCATAGCCCTTCAGTATGGGGGAGGGGGTCTCTTACCCCTGCTGAAGCTGCGGAGTAAGGGGGTGGGGGGGGGGGGGGGGCTCACAGTTGCCCTCATGCTTCATCAACATGCATTTTCTCCGCATCTCTTTCACCTTTTTATTTCCACCAGCCGGAAAATTCATTCATGCCAGTATGACTTCCGCTTTTAATCCATGCTAAATATACCTAGTCTGCAGGCACAGACCCTTGTAAGTTGTCGTGCGAAACAGAGTCTGAAATGTGAGACTATGTAGACCTTACTTTCTAGTGTCCACCATAGGCTCTGTACTCTATCTGTTCTTGACACAGCCAGATGCCGATACAGCGAGACTATGCGCAAGGCTTTATGGAATTGTGTTAAATTGTCAAAATAGCGTCTGTTCCTGAAGACTACCAAATATGATGGGCTTTTTGCGATAATGAGCGTGTATTGTTTTAACGGCTGCCCTCTTTGTAATCAAACGATTAATTAGGATGGAATGCGGGTTTTTTTATGACCTTTATTGGTGGTAGTAAGTAGTAGGGTCGTTACAGGTTCATATGAAGGACTTTGGTAAAATATGACATATACGTCAGTTCCGAAACATGGTTTGGATGTTCGATGAGTCACGTACTTCTACTAGTCCGGCAGCCATCTCGATATACCTTGTTTTAGGGTCTATAGTTTTTTTTTCTTCGGATTATAGTTCCTTAGACCATCAATTTGAAGAATTCGATTGCTGACACTCTGTCAGCATTGAGCAATTTGAGATATGTGACGTCATACAAAATGGCCGCCAAAATCCCCTTTTTATCCAAAATTAATGATATAAAAAGTTTTAACAGCATTTTACTACATTAAATGGCAGTCAAATATCTTGATTTTTTTCTAGAATCATCACTAAATAAAAATTGCGATGCTGTATGATCACAAATGATATGCAAATTTGCATAATTCGGAATGGCGCCCTCTATAGACACATTAACTTGCATAGGTCAAAATGATGGCCAAATACCAATTTCTAACATGAGATTATCATATGTCATGAGTCAGATGCACTGGATACAGTGAGTAAAGATTGTGCTGCACATTTACTTTTATTTTGTAATTTGATACTCGAAGAAAACACGGTTGAATTTTATGCTCTCTGTCCCATAGATATAAGGTGGCATATGGTGATAAATGCCCATTTTCAGTGACAGCGTTAAAGGTAAAGACCAGTATTGGAAACGCCCCAATTTCAAAAAATGAAATGGAAGCTCTCATTACCAATCATGTGAAAGAATATGTTTTGACTAATACATGATGATAAAAGAATTGCCGGGAAACTGCCTACTAATTCATATATTTGGTAAATTTGTTTCTCTCATGGTCTGTGAGAGATATAGGGTAGTCCCATATACATCTTTCTGTGTATAGTGCTTGTAACTTGACGAAGAATGGGCCACATTTCTTATAATTTTGATGATTTCAGAACCTTGCAGATGCTAGATGCTAGATGATCAACCTTTTCTGATCGATTCCACAACGTTTCTTTCACAATGCAATCGCATGACCATTACTGGTCTTTACCTTTAAGAAACTAGATTTGTATTCTAAGGTACTAGATTCTTTTAAATTAATCTAAAAATTACGAACTACCACTACGATACAGGACTATATCCGTTTATAAGTTTGCTTCAAAATCTTGAAATTTGTTTAAAAGCTCTCTAAAGTGTTGGGAACCCTAAAATATTCCATGTGGAAGAGGGTATCATTTAACACTTAATTCTGCAAAGTAAGGTCGTGACTGTAATGCGTGCTTCCACACGCATGTTTGCAAATGAGTTCTCTTAACATTTTCTACAAACGCTTCAGTAGTTTGAGGTAGTGAGGCAAGGTTTTGGGGTAATTGGAGCTCCTAGTCTTCGGACCCTTGATAGCCACACGTTGATACGAGCCTCTGACATTCAGTTGGTTGTTGACTGTCCATAACATGAAGCAAAGCATTGAGTAGGTTGAGTGATGACATATGACCATGCTGCATCAACATTGCCAACTCAGTCCTAAGGGAGTCGAATCTTCTGCTTCATCACTTTCAGCATTGTACCCTATCCAATGTCAAAGTATGCCCCAAGAGTGTCGCATCCCGTCAACGCATGTCCTGCCAACATCGATGGAATGATATCTCCTAACTTGTCTACATTGGCAGGAACATCAATAACAGTTCGATTTGTGAAGGGGCGTCTCCATGGTCATTGACGTTTTATAAGTCCGTCATGTAGATAATGATGCAAAAGTAGTACGTAGACGTCTGTGTCATCCACTAGGACCCTAACATACATCTTCTCATTAGCATCAATTCCAATCGCTTGCTGTTCTTTGATGTTGCCTGCTTCATCATAACTATGTTGTGGACAGACCTTTCCTTGGCATGACATCACTGCCTGGAATCACTTCAACAAGAACCTCATCTTGACGGTAAAGGCCTGCTTGTGCTTTTGCCTATTTCTGAGCACCCAATCATCCTGCAGACTCGCGCATATAATTATGATGTCGATCAACTGTAGTTTGTTGTCATGAAAAGATAGTGAAGTTAGCAACACTAGAGACACGTTTCAACAACTTCTCTCCCTAGCTTTATTGATCTTTCCAAAGCTTTTGACTGCGTACAACATAACGCCTATGGAAGATTATGAGCTAGATGGGCTTTCCAGCACATATAATTCAACTCATCCAGTCGCTCTACCAATACCAAGAAGCAACAGTAAGAGCAGAGAATGGCGACACCGAAAGGTTCACTATTGGTCAAGTTGTCCGTCAAGGCTGCAACCTATCACCATAAATTTTCAACATCTATGCTGAATTCATCATGAGAAAGGCATTTTATGGTCAAATTTCTGTTGGTGGACGAACGATCACCAACCTAAGATACGCCGACAATACAACACTCTCTGGCGTATTAATGGGGAAGGGTATGGGGGGGGGGGGGACAGTTGAACCCCCAAACAAAATTCAAACTGTTTTTTTTTATATATTCGATACCAGTGATTTACAAATGTTGCTGAAACGACATGATTTTCCTGGGTTTTTTCTCACTTCTTAGTAAATTATTATTTGTTAAGCGTTGTTGGAAAATGAAAAATCCTAAATCCACAGTCAAGCAAAAAATATGCTTATTTAAAAGCCTACATGTCAGGTTCCGCAGAACAGCGGGGCTCAGGGGACTCGAGCCCCCCTCACTTTTTGTATAAAGTATGTTAAAGAGAACTAGAAAAAAAGAAAGAAAGTGACCCGAGGTGAAATGAGGTATCAAAATATGTTCATCTTACAGTTAATAAATGCCTGAAACCCTTGAGCTTCCGGGGGCTGTGCCCCTTGAACACCACGCCAATTTGCGCTCCTCTCTTCCTGATCGTAAATACTTCAACCCCCCCCCACCCCCGCTTTAAAAAAAAAGTTCCGCGGGGCCTGCATGTAACATGTATGAGTGGTGGTGATGCAGATTGTTTTTCTGCCCCTCTAAGTGTTTTTGCTCAGTATGCCACTGACAACACTTATAACAAGAACATCAGAAGAACTACTAGAACTCCTTAAAAAGAGTGAAGGATGCAAGTGAATAATTTGGACCCTACCTCAATGTGAAAAAGACCAAGATCATGATTGGTGGAAATTAACTGCATGCAACAGAGCATGGTGGTTGATGGAGAAGAAGTTGATCAAGTGGACAAGTTTATATAATGTTCTTGGGTCAATGATTGTCAAGGAGGGTGGAAGCTCGGCAATATCTGCCTTTGAAATGTGGTGTTGGAGGAAGCTACTTGGGATATCATGAAGAGATTACAACACCAATGTACACAATTAATGTCCATCATCGGAGATCAACCGCCACTTGCTACCAGGATTGACAAGTACAAGCTACAATAGTTTGCAGAAGATCAGGAGACAACCTTGACAAATTATCATTCAAGGTACCTTTGAAGAAACACGTAACAAAGGAAGACTCAAGCTCAGATGGACTGACGACCTTAGGGAAATCACTAGCCACCCTCTAAATACTAAAGACACTCTACCGGATTGCAGGAGACAGATGCCGATCAAAAGGTCTCATCAAACGGGTCACAAGGGTGAGCCATGATCTATATGACAACGACGACGACGACGAACAGTAAGAGATAGTTTCTTGGAGGGCAGCAGTGACGCGGGACTGAGTTGGAAGACTCTCGACCCGTTATGACCTCTAAATACTCTCGGATCTGTCAAACACCAAGCAAACATCATCAGATTTTCATCCACAGCAGAGCACAACCATCAATGACTGTACAAGGTTGTTCCAGTGTCTCATGCCTGGCTGACATCTCAACTTTTGTCAAATTCTATAAGTCCGTCTTTGACATGGGAGTGCTCGTTTCCAGAATCATCAAAAAGTGCTGTTGGGACTGGTAAAAGCTCTTATGACAAAATGTCCTTGACATTGACCTCTCTTGAACTTGTCTGCAGTCCTATTACTCTGGAGTAGATCAACTTTTCATAGACTTTCGTACCCCAACATTGACTTCTTCATGGCTGCCACGGTTTGAACATTCTTGGAAATTGTGACATAGAATCCACCAGGTAATTTCTTTTGAAAATCATGCATCTGTCTAGTATAGATGTCAACTGCTTTATCCACATTCGCTGACGTTGGAGCAATGCTGGTCTAAATAAAGCCTATTAATTGAATAATAATGTGTGCCGTAAAACTGCTTCTCACCGATTTGTTGAAAAATAAATTCTTTCATAGCCATTTTTTTCTTGACATATGTAGGGTAGGTGTAGGAAATTGGAGACCACCAAGCTTAAACCCATCACTGTCTGTCCGTGTTGGCTCCAATATTGATATAGCGATATATGTGGCCTTCAACAACACTACTGCATATATCAAATTCATTTCGAAGACTACAGTGCGTTCTCTCTACGAGAAAATTGGCAAAATTGACCAAGATAAGCAATTTTTATCGTAAAATTTTGCTCTGATACAAAAACACCATTTTCACTGAATGTTGTGGTGTATGCAGATATTAAGGGGTGGCTCTTAAAAAATAGTTTTAAAAGGAAGTTTATGAAATGTGCCAACCATCACAGAAAGCTTATGGCCACTGTGTGTTGTGAATGGGTGTTGCAATTCACATTATGAATGGTGTCTGATCAGAAATGTGAGTAGGTAATGGGGGACACCAGGTCCAAGATGGGGGCCTACTTCTCCCCAGTTGTCCATTTCATGTTGAAAGGCACTATCATGAAACATATTTGGTTGTACGTGTCACCATTCTAATTTGAATGCATCTAATTTTAAGAAGTTGTTTCTATGCTGTGAGTTTGATAAATGTAAAAGTCATATTGCCAGAACATTATTCTGAAAGTATTTTAACATATTTGAGAGCACCTTTATTACTGTAAACAAAAAACTACAGAAATATTTTGGGCCCCATTGTTTTAACATCGTTTCAAAATTACAGTAAGTTCATTGGCTGCATGTATATCATTCAAAAAGTGTTTGAACTAACTATAACATTCCCATTTTCATTTAAATTGTATTTAAAATGTTTTGATTTGTAACTGTCCCTTATTACCTACAACTGTAGGTAATGAGAGACCTTTGGTGATGACGTCATTAATCATTGTTATCTTATTAATCAGTTACATCATCACCACAATTTCGTTACCAAATAAAGAGAAAAATACTAAAGAGAATACAAAAATGTCTGTATGTGTAACATTGTTCATGTTTATGTATATTATGCAAATGTGCTTAAGGGTCTTCCATTCCCCACACCTACCCTATCTAAATTTGTACCAAACATGATGAAAGATTAATGCAGCACAACTGCAATTGTTTCCCAAAAAAAGCATTTAATATGATTTCAACGTGATATAGATTTAGGAAATTGGCATTTGGCTGGCACACATATTTTATTCAAATTAATATGTTTATAGAGGGCGCTATTTCAAAATATGCAAATAAGCTGGTCATCTCTGGCCATGCAACACCACGAAACATATTTTTAGTGATGGTCCTAGAGAGATACAGACATTTGGCTGCCAAAAATTGTAGAAAAAATCCTTATTATATATTTATTATTCATTTTTAAAGGAAAATCATGTACTTTGGCGGCCATTTTGTATGACGTCATATATCTTAAATTGCTCAAGGCTGACAGAGTGTCAGCAATCGGATTCTTGAAATAGAAGGTCTAAGCAATCAAAATCCATTGAAAAAAAAACTATAGACCATAAAACAAGGTTAGGCCAATAATCTGGATTTGGCTGCCGGACTATACTTTCCATAGAGGTGTCGGGTCTAGGGATACGTCACCGGACTGTGGATCACAGGGTTCGCGGTTCGAGTCCCACCGGGCCACTAATTTTCCTTTGCAAGACATGATGATGATTCACATCATGTAGATGGACTTACATTTCTGTTTAAAATCGTGCAAATGCAAATGAATTAATCTACAATCGCACTCTTACGCTGGGAGGGGTGAATGTGTAGCCCCCTCCTACCCGCGACCGTGTACCTATGACTCTAGGTTTTACTGATATTGTGTATTTATATCACTTAAACTTTTTATGTAAAGGGTACGTGGCCTTGGTACGACATGAGAATAGGTCTATTGTTTTAATGCCTTGACATGTGAAAAATAGTAATGACCTCAACGTATCAAATGCATGAAACAATGTGAAAAAAATCAACATGAGGAAATTTGATCTCCGAGATTTATAAATAAATGTCGTAAAATCCCTTTCAAAGTTAAAGATTAAGTTGAGTTCTGGTAATGCGATTGCATTGTGAAAGAAACGGTGTGGAATCGACCAGAAAAGGTTGATCATCTAGCATATAAGAATTTGTGTGTATTGCAAGGTTCTGGAATCATCAAAATGATAAGAAATTTGGCCAAGTCTTGGTAAAGTTGCAAACACTGTACACAGAAAGATGTATATGGGACTACACGAACACGTGGCGTAAAAATCCTACCCCGGAGTTTTACGATGTTACATGACATATTTAGAATATGAAGGCATTTGAAGAGCCATGCTTTTCAGGGAACATGTCTTATCTGATGTTCTTCCACACTTGCATAATAAGAATGATAACGCTCACAAATAATTTTTCACCTCTTCCCAGAACTCAACCTTCTCTTTAAGCATCGTCTTACTAACTCAAATATTGTCATTGAACAGGGTGACATCTTTTGAAGGCCCTCGTGTTCATCAATTTCGTTAATTAGTGTTATTGTCTCACATCATTTATTTGTCATTGACTGCACATGACAGATTGTCAATTTCATAAATGAGTAAACATTTCCACATTTATTTTATCAAACGCACGACTTAAATTACTGTGGATTTTAATTTAACCTAACCCTGTCATCAAAAACAGATATCTTCGTGTATTCCCTAAATAGGTCATCCAGTTTGGTGATTCATAATTTCAAATCTTCAAGGATGATTTAACATTAACTCAACTCAGTCATTAAAAAGACATAATTTCTTTTGTTTATTCCATAAATAGGAAATCATTCTTGATGATTCATAATTTTCAAGGAGACGTCCGTGGGTGTCCCAACGTCTCATTTTCTTGACGAAGATTTTTGTTTTGATGCCAACAGATGGTCCGTAATAATTATGTCAGCTAATTAAAGAGCTTTGTTGCCAATTTGCAAACTTAAGGAGACTCGGTCAAGTCATTTTTCGTCATATACTCTGCCATGCACTTTTCCAAAGTAGTTTTAAGCTACTCAAATGGTGTGAATAATTGTCATAATCATACTTATGCCATTAACGATAATGCCTTTTAAAGGTATATACTGTCTGTATATCTACAAAAGAATTACATTTGTGATGGAAGGATATTAAAGATGCCTCGCGAAGAATTTTTTATACTGAGCCTATATTAAAAGTCAGAATATATGGGCATAGAAAGAATAATCTCTCTATATTGGAAACTGTCACAGAGTAGGCCTAAAGTAAAGCTGAACCAGATATTGTTAATAATTTAATATCAGGTAAGGTTTGGCCGGAATACTCGAATATGAGTCTTTAACTTCTTTTGTGACGAACAAATGCAAATTTCTTTTGTGACAAATAAATGACAACTCTCTGTCATATATCACAGGAAAATCAGTATACTGTGTAGATCCCTTTAGCCACATTTTGCATGACCAGAATCATACCAAATATCGTGACTAGATCAGTATAGCTTGTAAATCCCTATGACGGCAATGCACTTTTGACCAAAACGTCTGCGATCAGCCGCACATAAGAACGTATTTCAGACGACATCTCACAAATTTATTTCCCAATCAAATTATGACAAAAATTGCGGCTTGGTTCAAGGTCGCAATCCGTCGGCTCAAGTTCGTCAAAATGATTTTCACGCGTTTTAATCAAGTATACTTTCCAGTCGCCACATGTTATCTAAAGATGATGATGTGGGTAATTTTCCTTTTGTTTCAAGCGCCGGAGACCGAAGTACGTTTTACAGATTTAGGTCGACTTTTGTTGAGAGTTCACCAAACTTTCATTTGGTAATGTCCTTTGTTATGTTCGTGCATTTAGGACATGAAGAAAATAGATTGAAGGTTGATTGAACTTTGAAAATATCTTTCTTCTAGATTAACCCCCTTTTGATTTTTGTATATTTAATATATTATATTTCTTAAATATGGTTCAGTTGTGATGATTGTATCTTTGAATTGAATTTCATTTTATCATTTAATATCATTTGCACCCGTGTAGAATCAAATAAAGAAAATTAATAAAAGAAGGTGAGTACGTATAGGTAGAGCAATTTTTACACGGACCACGGTCACCACCTCGTCTTCCGAATGTTCGAACTGTAAAAGTCTAGGGGGCTGTAGGCCATCGACCCCACCTCATATACTCTGGCTCTTTGTACTGTACATTTCTTCCAAGAATCTTGCTGTGAAAGATAACACTGGTTTTTCCTAACATTGGCTAAAATGTGTATTTGGGTTTTAAAAACAATCTACGTATAAAGTGAGTCATTCCTGGAGAGGATAAGGGATGACAAAAGCCAGTCAGGTCGAGCCGACATCCCGTGCGTCATCAGTGCCTCAGTCACTCCGACAAACCAAAGAGATATCTTTGGACAAACCGACCGATTCCTGGCTATTCATATAGTAATACAATTTCTTGTTTGGTCTGTTGTCGATCCAATATCGGTCTCGTCGGTGTGGCTTGGGTACAAAATAAGCTACAACTTCGTCATCAGTACCTCAGTCACTCCGACAAACCAAACCGATTCCCCGGCCATTCAAGGTGATGTATTTTCATGTTCGGTCTATTGGCGATCCGGTCTCGGTCTCGTCGGTGTGGCTTGGGTATAAAATAAAGTAAACAAATTTCGTCATACACTGTCATATTACATACGGTGTACATCCACATGGATATGGACACGAGCTGATGCTTACAGGTTACTATGGCAACCGTAGGTGACGTCATGAATTGTTGGGGATTTCGGTATCGTTATGTCGGTTGTTAAAACCACTCTCTGTACTACCGCGCTTCTCCGGTTCTCCCTAATTGGTCTCTGTTTCGCTGGACTTCTACGATTTCACCACTTCCATGTTTTCTCTTTGTAGACTGTACGCATCTGATAATATAACCGGCGCATCGCACGCACAGTGGTTTTGAATGGACAAAAAAGTACAGAGAGTGCTTAAATCACGAAAGTGCTTAAATTTATAGGCAGACAATATACCTAAATGTTAGGTCACCTTTTCATTCGATGTCGCAGACCTATAGTCTCATGCATGGTCAGGCCGGTCTAGACTTCTGGTCTCATGAGTCTTTGGTTTCGTGGACGTACGGTCTCGTAGGCTGCAATGTTTTCGTATTCTGTGCCTTCGGTCTCAGGGCTTTTGGTCTCATGAGCCGTCGGTCTTATTGGCCTTCAGTCTCAAGTCTCCAGTCTCATGGATGTTCAGTCTCGTAGGCCCTTCGGTCTCATGAACCTCAACTCCCTCAGCTCGTCTCCTCTCACTCCCCTGCCCCTCCCCCCCCCAATTTTCTTTCTGCTAACTCTGTTCACGAACTCAGTGATCCAAAATCCTCATAGTGCGCGGTACCCTCCGTCCACTAAAGCCCGGAAGGAAATGTCGTCATCATATTCTTTATCCGAAAGACCTTGTATCTCGCATCAAATTCTCGGTGGGACACCGACTTCGCTGCTACTGCATGTGAGGTTAGCACACAATCAAATTGTAATTCTACCGAGTCCGGTGTATGGAAACTACCTCATGGAGAATTAATTGACACCATTCGGGTATTCACCTGATAGCAGAGGTTATCGATCACCAGGTGTGGCCTTCACTTTTACTTCCCACAAGTCTTATGTAGTACTCTGCACTCTCCACCAATCGACCCATAAGGAAAATTCATCATCTTAAATTCCCGATCCGGAACACGACAGAAAGTATTACGAGTCCCACACCGCACATTCTCAGTGGGACCTCGAGTTTCGCTGCTGCTCGGTCCGAGATTACTACACCCAGCAATACTGTGGTAATTCCATGATAGTTTTTTCCGGTGTATGCGAACTATGACGCAATGTATGACAACAGGCGACAGTATATTTAAAGCCCACTGTACTAGTTTGGCCAGGGGGATTAGACCTCCCTGCAAGGTCACTGACAGGTGGTTATCTCATCAAATCAGCTCTCAATTAACCTAATAAAAATATGATCATGGGGACCAACGGTCACCGCTTAGGCATTGTTTGCAGTATAGAGGGCGCAAGCAGCTATAAGTAGTGCAGTAGGGCTTTAAATAATTCGTTGGATTGGAATGATGATTACAAGGAACCGCCTCCTGTCCTCTCCATCAACCTTCCGGGAGGACTCCCTCGTTTGATTTGCACCATCACTAATTCACTTTCGACCTCCGGGAGTTTTGTCATTTTGATATTCGGGAGTGTATAGATCATCTCAAATATCAGACATGAATACCACGGGTCAGAGCATGGTTCCATTTTGAGCCATTTTGCGATGTCTAAATTGGGTTTAAGTTTAATTGCTTAAATTGATACAAATAGAACACTTTCTCCCGTCCCCTCCCCTTCTTCCATAAATTATTATCTCTCTATCTTTCTTCTTCTCTCTCATTCTCTGCCTCTATAATCTATCTGTCCTTTTATGTCTGTCTGTCTGTGTGTCTGTGTCTCTCTCTATCTCTTGTGATGTAGATTCGGCCCCCTTATTTGACAATATTTAGCGACTAATTAGAAATCCAATGTGAATACTAAAATTCCTTAAAAGTTCCAGAAAAAGCGTGAATATAATGGTGGAAAGGTTATCGCTACTGATTATTTTGGATAAAAAGTCGTCGTACCACATTATTCGTCCAATGAGCAATCGACATTGAACAAAATGCAATTATTCAATATATTTGATTACTATGAACTGGAATAAACTCTAATGTTCGACTTCTGAACTAAATAAGGTCCATGTGAAGGACACAAATAGAATAAAAACCAAAGAAATCGTCGGAGAAACATAAATCTCGCTCAAGGTCCTTAATTGTCCTGGGTTTAGTGTTTCGCCCATAGCGAAGTACTGCTACCACAGGAACATAGAGAACAAAGACAATTTTACACGAAATTTGTCGAATTTAAGATGGCACTGGAGTACTATAAAGCCTGATGTAATAATTCATGAGGTCGATATGAAGTGTACTTTAAAGGCCATTAATACTCACCAAAAGTACAAGAATAATAGAATGGAAATTCCATTTTTCGAGAAAGTCGTATGTTGGATCACTTCGTTTGGGGCGGAGATCCACACCAAAGAAAGTAAAAGAATCCACTCTCGAAAGAGTTATTCAAACACCTACAGTAAATATGGATAAATTTCCCTGTAACATTTGTAAGTTGAAATTGTTTCTTTCTTTCCCCCCAAAAATGTGCATCCACCTTAAATCGTCCCATGCAAGGCGCTTGTTTATTAGTTATTCTTTATTTATTATTCTTTGACTTAAAATTATAATCATTTTGTGCCGTGTTCCCTTTGTTGCAAAGAACAATCAGTTCTTTTGAAGGTTATCAAAATAATAATGCTTGATTCTAATTTCAGAAAGCGATATAGACATCTGTCGCAAACAGGCGCGTACGCAGGGGGGGGGGGTTTGGGGGGTTAAACCCCCCCCTTTGGAAATTTTTTGTGTGTAAACCCCCCTAAAAAAAACCTAAAACCCCCCCCCCCCCCCCCCTTTTGGATTGTTTTTTTTTTTGTTTTTTTTTTTTTAATTATTAAAAAAAAAAAAAAAAAAAGAATTATTCCCATGGCCGACCTAAAAAAGGTGACCTTACCCCCCCCCCCCAACGGAGCAAAATGTCAAATTTCCAAATTTCGAGACCAAAAAAAAAAAAAAAGTGTCCTCTTACCCCCCCCCCCCCCCCCCCCCCCCCCCCCCCCCCCCCCCCCCCCCCCCCCGCTTATTCAGCGGTCGGCTGAGTCGTTGCGATTTTTTTGGGACCAAAAAAAAAAAAAAATGTGTCCTCTTACCCCCCCCCCCCCCCCCCCCCCGCTTATTCAGCGGCTGGCTGAGTCGTTGCGAAATTTTCGGACCGATTTATAAATGTTAAAACCCCCCCCCTTGAAAAAATCCTGCGTACGCGCCTGGTCGCAAATCACACCGCCCATGTTTGTGCACAAAGATTGAATTGCCATTTTGATGAGTCGAAATAACAGTTTGAGAGAACAAAGATCGATTGTTTTGTGATAATTGAACAAGTTATTTTTAATCTCAGGTAAAGTGAGTCTCCTTCATCATTCAACCAAAGTAACCTTTCTTTATTTTAATATCTGTAATCGTAGAATGATGTCACGATAAATAATTGATCGTCAGCCTTTGGGAAAAATCTGAAGCCGACAGAGAACATTCATTATTATCTCTTTTGTCTGAATCGTTTACCGATAAAATTAATGTGACGCACGAATATTTTGAACTGATATCAAAGTTTCAAACAAATTAATAAGGGAATGTTATATATATATATATATAGCTATAAAATTGAACATAATACTTATTAAAATAAAACAATGTAGTCTTCTTCTGCCATTACATCGCGATATTTTATCTAAATATAAGTGGCCTTTTGACGAAATTTGATTATCCTTCAAGCAAATGCAAGGATACCGAATCAATAAACTATTAACACTTCGATCTTTTTTAAGCACTTACGCATCGCGATTTTGGTACTACAATGTAAATAGATCCCTTGATGTCATTTGATTTACAATTGTATGTTTCCCCTTGACATAAAGCCAAGGATACCGAATCATTTTAGGAACATCAAGGCTTCATTTTTGTGTAGTGAGTTAAAGCCAGAAGGGTATTAACTCCTGTACATTTACAGAGAGTTAACGTCCTTCTTGCTTTAAATAGACTTTATAGATTTTTACGAGGTTTGTTTTCCTTTAATGGTTAAGACAAAGACTTGTCTTGTCTCCTTGATTAACGGTTTGTGAGTATTCCTGGGACAGTTCGATGACCTTAAGTTCAAGAGCATTTCACCTGAACCGTGAAGACAACGTGTCTTTGTTGAGTATATGCCAAGGATAGATCTATTAATATAGGGGCAGTCATGCATCTGCATGCAGGGGCATAGCGTCATTTTTTGGTGGGGGGGGGGGGGGGGGGCGGGGGCGGTCGAGGTGCGATTGCTCTGCCATCTGCAACTAAACAGTACGGTGGTTTTAAGCTAGAGTTGATGCGTGGAGAAGAATTTTCCCCGGTTTTGTTTGGAGGGGGTGCTTAAGAAGATTCGTGGTAGCCAAGTGACTGATCTTGATGAATAATCGAAATAAATGGGGAGGATAAGGGGTTAGCAAGCAAATAAATGCTCTTGGGGGGTGGGGGGGGGGGGGGTAAACAGATAATCGTGTGATATTCTGTGCAGTATCCAGTACGACGTTTCTATTTGACGTTCTGTTTTTAAAAAAATCCAATTGAAATTTGCCCCGAAAAGTATTGCTCTTCAAATACCATCTTATTCAAAATATGACAAGAAATAGTTAAAAAGGTTGGACCAAATATGGTGTGTAGTTCCATAATTTATGTCTGTGTGCAGTGCACATTCTGCAAGGAGTCGTTTGATTTAGTAAATTTCTTCTCATTCTGGTCATTCCCAGCCTTCATGTCCTATAATACATAATCAACCTTTCCAAATTGCGTTTGGGAACAATTTCTTTCACTGTAAAATCGAATGACCAAAACTCAATTTTCTTTGTTTCACTTAGCATGCTTAGCGGTGTGATACTTTTCGATATTTTATGGTGACGGATTAATTCAGTCGAAAACTTAAATTCGAAAACATTCGCAGCAAAATTGCCAATTTCTTCCATCGCCGAGCTGACAATGAGTACTTTATGCTGGTAAATTGTCGTCTAAATTTCTTGATTACGTCAAACAATCGAATCGTTGGTGCGAAGGTGAACATAATAAAGTTCCTCTTAACGTTGTAAGGGTCAAATTTAAAAGAATACGCTGAAGATATATTAAAAGAAGGAATGAGGGGAAAGGTTAAGGAGAAAGAGAGCGAGCGAGAAAGAGAGGGTAGATAGAGAGGGGGAGGAAGAGGGGTGGAGGAAGAGGGGTAGAAAGGGGTGAGAGGGAGAGGATCGATAAGAGAGAGAAAGAGATAGATAGAGAGAGAGAGAGAGAGAGAGAGAGAGAGAGAGAGAGAGAGAGAGATGGGGGGGGGGTTCGGAATGGAGAAATTCCTCTTGCTCGGCAATATACTTGTATAGTTTACCTGGCTACAACTTACAAGCTTCTTCAAATTGACACTCCCGCGTTTGGGAGTGGGAGGGGAGAGATTGGGGGGGGGGGGGGGAGGAAGGGGTGGGGGTGAGGAAAACTCATCTCCCTCGGCAAAACAATGTAGTAACATGGCAACCAGGTGTCCTAATTTCTTCAAATTGTAACACTCCCGCGCTTTGACATAGCACTCTTAACTTGCTCAAATCGCCCGTGAACTTGTTTTCACTAAATTAAGGCGGAGAGGAAGCTGTGTTAAACTACAAAAAGAAGCCTTGAAAATGAGATAATAAGTTAAGCTTTTCCAAACTTTCGATGGGCGGAATCCTCCCTTTGTTATTCTACACACCATCCCGTGCAAAGTGCAGTTAATAGCAGGCAGCTGAACAACCATCAACAAGAAAAACAACTTTGTTGCCACTAGCAACCAGTTGTTTGGAAGCCATTATAGTTGTCGACTCTCACCTATAACAGCTTTAGCCTTTCTCGCAGGAAAGGAAATATATGCTAAATGTTGGTTCTACGACATGTAACATACAAGAAAAATATAATTTTGAGGTCCCCTCTCTTGTTGGTCCAATAGCTCATAATGATTAAATCTGCATCATTTCGTTTGAAAATCTCTTTGTTGTATATTTTCGCAATCAGTAACGTCAGTAATAGCAAAAATTCAAAATGCGTTAAAAAACACCTTCAAGATTAGAAGAATAAAGATAAGACAGATTAAAAACCATACACTCTGTACTCTATTCCGTTTTCTTTTTTCCACACGTTATTAAAATCCAGTGTGGGCGAATATGAAAATGGTAAAGGGACGTAATCATTCTAAATCGCTTAATTATAGTAAACTCACTCTCCGTTTTAAAACTATTTTGAGTTTTTTTTTCATATTTTCATTACCTTTGATTTGGTTGTTTTACCTGACTGCTAAGAAAACATATGTTTGCTTGTAAGTAAGCAACTAGGGGACTGACGATTCTAGGTCCTCTACGAGGGACTTGGTAAATTTAATGCGGATTATTGCCATTACCAAAAGGCACTAAGCGCATCGACTTAACTTCGAACCCGGGACCTTCCGGTTACGGGACCACTGCTCATCCACTGAGCAAACGCTGCTCTCTAAATATACAGAACTACCATTTATTCTCATTTCTTGAGGGCCAGTCGGGCTTGCAGGTAACTGCTCAATCTGTAAATGTAATTTTTTTGCAATGACGACCTTCGTCATTGCCTTGTTTTCGTTCACATTCTGCCCCATTAATATTCTCCTTTTCCTCCTTTTCCTTTTCCTTATCGTCAGGAAATCGCATTCGTTTTGCACGTAATGTTTGTTATTCCTAGTTAGGTGCTTTTCTCATGTCCTTTTCCTTTCACATTTCATAGGCATAGTCTCTAACATCCCTTCAAGGTCACTACATTCTTCGATTTTCGAAATCACTCATGCATAACCGTCCAGGCGCCATTTTGTCCGTTTCTGGTCCATTTTAAGGCCTTTCTTTCTTCCTTCCTATCTCCACTATCCTAGATCCTACACATTTCTAACAAATTCCTCTAGATAGTCCAAGAGATGTTCTTTTATCTGCGACGTATAACCTGCCCTTCAAAATGCCATCTTCATACTCAAAATTCAAATCTGAAACCGACTCCGTCAACTATCTCTCAAATTCTTGAAAAATTGACACCTAAATAATCTAAAACTGCCATAACTTTCTCATATAAATTCCGTTTTGTATTTAAATCTCACAGTATCCTTATCTCATAATTGCACATAGCCATGCCAAATTTCACGCTCCAATGACTTTGCACAACATAAATAGCGCCCTCTAAAGTTCTGGGAATTGGCTTTCTCTCTGTGGCCGTATCTCCATAATGGCTTGGCAAACCCGTACCCTTTTTTGGATTTAGATACTTGAAGATATGCCCTTTCCAGCCATATACAAAATTATATACCCTATCACTGACCAAATTTGAGAAAATTGCCCTCCAAATTCGCCATTTTCAAGAAAATTCCAAAATAACTTCGACTTGCTCTAAAATTACGATCCTTTGACCTACGTCAATAAAACTTGGCACACACATGTATTTATATACGTGACAACTGTCCGCAAAGTTTGGTAAAATTTGATTATGTCAGCGCAAAGTTATCTCAAAAAATGATGTATTTACTATGCATTGCGTGATAGCGCGTTAAATGCGTGCAATACATTGCGCGAAGATAACAATGGTGTCAAACTGACCGCAATGAAGTGCCCTTTCGAATGATACCAAGTATAGTATATGTTCACACAGAAAATTGTGAATAAATCGCATTTGAACAAAGATCACTACACGAATTCCGCCGAGTTTCCGCCCGAATCTAACACGTATCGGCTATGACGTCATTTTTTCAGACTGCTTTTCGCCCCTTAAACGTCCTTTTTTTTCCTTGAAAATTTGCAGTGACATGCCGAGTTCCAATACGCAGGGCACCTCTTGGCCGGATTTTTAAAATTGGTCAAGGGGGCCATTTAAGACGCCATTTTGTCCTATAAATCTATTTTACATCATGTGTTTCGATAGGATTATCATAGAAAAAAAAAGAGTGGTTTGCAATAACAACCATGAAATTTTCTTTCTAATGATACCAAATACGGCCCATAAAGAGACATAAAGAGAGAGAGAAAAAACAATTTAACTCCGGTCATAATACAGATCCTGTACGTTTTCCGCTCATGCATTACACGCATTGTCTATGGGGCATATCGGGTTCACGCTTTTGACCCCCAGAACGATCTTTATTGCAATGACGAACATGCACCAAATCCCCTTGGTTTTTGCACGCAGTGCTTGCGAGCCCTTTCCACGTCCTTTCCCATATCCCAATTTCTTTCAAACTTCGTAGGCATAGTCACTACCATCCCATCAAGGTCACTGTTGAGGCCTTTCTTTCGCCCTACCTATCTCCAATATCACAGAAGCTACAGACTTCGTACAAATTGCTCTGGATAGGGCGAGAGAAGCTCTTTCGTTTGACACGTAGAAACATGGCGTCATTGCACGCACATCGTTGTGACACGATTGCATTTCTAGTGTTAAATCTACTGCTGTTCAACGGTAGTCAGGTAGTAAGAATCCCTTACGTGGGCTGATTTGCTGGAAACACTTACTGCTTACGAAAGGAAATGAACTTGGCC
Source organism: Strongylocentrotus purpuratus (assembly GCF_000002235.5). Classification (NCBI taxonomy): domain Eukaryota; kingdom Metazoa; phylum Echinodermata; class Echinoidea; order Camarodonta; family Strongylocentrotidae; genus Strongylocentrotus; species Strongylocentrotus purpuratus. The sequence continues at coordinate 2,306,383 of NW_022145520.1, forward strand.
TTGTGGTAGTAAAGTAAATATTGAAAACTTCAACCTGTCGCATTTTGATGTCATTCATAGTAACTGATTTTCCTCCCCCGACATCAAATTAAAGGTCCTACGCGAGGGACGACAAGGCACAAAAAGCAACCCAAAGTGCTGTTGGTAACGATGATATAAGTAGACTGACAACTCCTCTTGATATAATGAAACATGAAATTTGTTGGTAAACCTGCGTAAGAACTCTAAGGAAAACACTAGCAAAAAAGAATCGTCAGTTTTGCTGCAAACCTTCGAATATGTTTTCCAAATTATTTAGAAATATAATCTACTGCAAAGGGTTTGAACTGTAAAAGGAACGGATAGAAAGCACAAGCAAAAAATGATCACTTTTGCAACAACAAAAACATTTCAGTATGTTTTCCAAATTATTTAGAAATATAATGTTTTGCACCTTAAAATGATAGGGCTCAGTTTCTGTATACACACAATATGAGAGGAAAGTTATGGGATGTTTGTAATTCAAATTTTCCCTTTCATAATCATGCACTTTCCACAGAAAAAACACCTCCTCCAAAACCACTTCCAACACCTGAGTTTAGCTGAAGGATATTTTCAATACCAAAAACTGACTGTTTTGATTTACAGTTTTGCAATTGTGTTTGCCAAACTGAACGAGAAGACATCGGACATTTCTGAGACGGTGGAGAGGAAGAGGGGGACTTAGGGAAATAGGGAAGAATAGTCTGTTTTTAATGTTCGGCCGTAATGATGAAAAAGGAGACGTTTTGGGTGGCACACGATCTTAGAATTCGAGCCAACAGTTTGACATCAAAACTTTGAACGTAGGCCTATTTCATAAACGTAGGATAGAAAGAGATGGGAGAGGGGTGGGGGAAAGGGATGGGGGAGAGGGGCCGGGCAGGCGGAGTGAGAGGGTGGGAGCGGAAGAGAAGAGAATGGAAGAGAGATGGGAAGAAGGAGGGAGAGAGAAAGAGAAAGAAAGAAGAGAGAGGGAGAAAAGGGGAGGGAGAGAAAGAAAGAGAGAAAGAGAGAGAGAGAGCCAGAGAGCCAGAGAGAGAGAGAGAGAGAGAGAGCCAGACAGACAGACATGCCTTTATCGCATCAGAAGAAAAAAAAAACACCAAAAAAGTTATGGTTTTTACGCTCCCACTGCGGAAATCAAGGGGCACAAAACGCTTTTCCTGAGCGATATTTCTTAAATCATTGACAGCCGATTTCGAGACAAAAGTCATCATGAAAGATCCGGTAGGACCAACCCATTTTCCTTGGATTGTTATGGTATAGGGTTGAGAAGTGTAAGAGGAGGTGGGGTGTATTTTCGTACCCCTTTTCTGGTCAAAGGGGTAGCTAGCTGTAAACAAGTCTCCATCCGTTACGGCTACAGGCCACGAGAACGACATCAACGTAAAGACCAACAATTTCGGTATCGTCAGCCTTCTGAAAAGTTATCTAAGGGTTCACTTGAAAAAACAATCATGACCGTAGGTAGAGTGGCTTTCAACCAGCTTTCTCGTAAGACTGATCTTGACACAAGTTGCCGGAACTTGCCAATCGTACGAACATCGTACGAACGAGACCGACATCCCACGATTATTGGTCTTAAGAGATGTCGGTCTAATGGTACTAGTACTGATCTTGACTCAAGATTCCGATCGTGCGAACGAACGAACTAGACCGACCGCCCACGATTGTCGGTCTTAAGAGCTGTCGGTCTAATTGTACCAGTACTGATCTTGACTCAAGATTCCGATCGTACGAACGAATGAACTAGACCGACCGCCCACGATTGTCGGTCTTAAAGACCGTCAATGCTACTGGGTCAGAAGGGATTAGACCACATAGCGAGGTCACTGACAGGTGGTTATCTTATTAACTCAGCTCTCAATAAACATAAGAAGAAGAGGATCATGGGGGACCAACAGGCACCGATTGGGGAATTTTTCTATATAGAGGGAGCAACTAGCTTCAAGTAGGACAGTGGGGCTTTAAGAGCTGTCGTTCTAATGGTACTGATCTTGACTCAAGTTGCCGATCGTACGAACAAACGAACGAACGAGACCAAAGATTGTCGGTCTAAAGAGCTGTCGGTCTAATGGTACCATTACTGATCTTGACCGAAGTTGCAGATCGTAAGAACGAATGAACGACCGAACGAGACCGTCATCCAACGAATGTCGGTGTAATGATAATAGCACGGTCCCCCTTCCCCCTCATGAAACAGTATTCCCTCATTTCTAATGTTGCTTTCCTTGCCAAAAGCAGTTGTTGAAGCTTTTCACTGAGAAGTAAGTGCCTGCTTGGTGACTCCCACTCTTTTTTTACGAACCACAGAATGGACCGTAATAAGCGAATTTTGATTGTGCTTCTGAGACCCTACAAGAAATAATACAATTTATAACCCGACCACATAATGAGCCTTTGGGTTGAATTTCAGGGGTTTTAGAGACTACCAACTGATGGCTTCCAGATCCCGGTTTTCTGTCAAAAACCAACAAATTTATAATGTTTATTTAGTTTGTTTGAATCATATATTTTCCGGTCTCCGAATCTTGCAGTATAATTTAAGAGGGTTTCTTTGCAGACGATCGGTCTCCTCTGCAACTCGGCTATTCTTTTTCATAACTTATGTCTGTCGTAGATTGATTTATTTATTCCATTAATCTTCGGTCAACCTTTTCCTCATTTGTCTATTTTTTTTCCGGGACGATGCAATTTAGATTTTTATTTAACTGAGTGGAAAATTGGCAGGAAGGTTAATCATGTTTGTTGCGTCGTTACGGATGCAAAGGAGGTCATTAAAGCTATTTCAACTTTCTGGTGTTTGAAAGTCTGCTCACTAAATTGATTGATGGGGATGATTTATTTCATCAATAAGCAAACAATGCAGCTTCTTAGCGCAGTCAATCCATGATTTAAATCCCATTCTGACAAACGGGCAACGTTTCTGAGGCTGTACGTTTTTTTTTCTCCAGAAGATTCATAATTCCTAAGGTTCGTAATGATTGCGAAACATAAATTTCACATACGAGCGTTTACAATTCCGGAAGGGAAGTGATGTTGATAATATATAGAACATTTGTTGTATTAGTCCGATGGTTCGTTTATCCTAAGGTTTATGATTCCGAAAATGAAAGAGGGTTCGTGTGTCAGAAGGACGGTTTATATATTCAGTATTTAATGCACGATAATGCGTTGCAACGGTTCCATATTGGCTTTTATTTAGATAAATATTATAAAAGTGACATAATTGGTTAACTATTGGAATGGTCGATTGCCTAATCATTTCCACGCGATTTAGCATATGAATGTAACCACGAAATTAATAATTTTGTGTTTATGGAAAATGATTTATGAATGGCAAGACGCAAGACGGTAATAAATAAAGGATTTTGTTATTATCCCAGTCTCACTCTCCCTCTTTCTTTCTCTTTCATTCTTTTTCACTGCAACACATTCATCTTCTTTCTCTCTCTCTCTCTCTCTCTCTCTATCTCTATCTCTCCCTCTGTCCACCTCCAATCCCAAATCTCATTTCATCTCATATATACAAATTTATATAAAACTTATTATGAAAATATTTATTTCAAATTATATATATGGTTTGTACTTCCGAAAATAAAACAAAACCCTCTGACGTGTTCCGAATTACGCACCTCCAAGATCGATAATAAACCCATTCATTTCTTTTTCGGAATTATGAATCTCTGGTCATGTTTCGGAATTATGACCCTTCGGAAAATGAACCTTTGAAAAGGAATGCACACCAATAGTAACCCTTCCCCTCCTCCGCCATCTCCATCCCATCCCATCACTGGAATACAGTGGAATGCATCTTCTTGAATCGTCTCTCCTCCTGAAAGAGAGCATCCCACCCAATCGGGTCCTTGCAGAACCTGTGCAAAGGTCACCCAAATAAATATTGCTCCAATTGTATATTTGTTATCATCACGGGTTTTACGCCTAAGTGTAACAAAATACAGACGACATCTTCATGGCTCTCCAAACGATGGTTTAAAGGAGACGTCCAAACAGATTGTTTAGATGTAATTTATGGCTTTCCCATTATCATAAAGACGTTTACTTTACTGATAATAATTGTCACTATTTCACGGGCACTTGATTTTATTTACAAATGAATGTCTGTATTTGTTTTTAAAGCGTTTGATTATCTTATTGATTTATCCGTTTCAGAAATGCCAGTCTTTAAACATAAAATAGTGATTTTATTATCGTAAGTAGCACCGCTTCTTTAATTTCGAGGCATATCTGAGAAAGGGCTAGCTGAATCATAAAGACAATTTTATTGTGTTTGTTCGTTGACAAGCAATACAAACTATCAATCTTCTTGAATCTACACCGCCCATTTATAGTTAGTTTTTAAAAGTTTTTGATTTTTTAAACTAAAAACAAATATAAAGAAGTTAGCGCATTTCACGACCATATTCATGTAATACTATGTACATGGCCTGATGACGAAAACAGTAAAAGCATGTTTAAATGTTAATATTGAATGGAAAACAATAATCATTGAAATATGTCATAACTTACAACAACAGCCTCAGTTCAATAACATTAATAATAACAATAACGACAACAACAAAAACGACAACGACAACATTAAAGAGGGGGGGGGGCAGTGAGGGGGGGGGGGTTGTCGTGAAACATGATTTGAAAAGTGAAGTTAGACAATATAATGCTAATACATTTAATATCACATTTATAAAGCCCTTTTCCATAAATTACAAAGCGCATAAATAAGACATTCTTACAATCAAAGGAAGAGATAATGGCATATACGAAGCTTACATTAATTACAAACAAAGAGGATTAGTAATACAAATTAGAAAAAATGTGCTTTCAGTTTCAGACACTTCTTGAAAGTTGAATGCTGTCAGAGTATGGCACATTCTTTAGTACAGGGGTACTACTACAATAACATTTCCATGAGAACACAATTTTAAAGATCTTATTTGATTTGACCAAAGAGATACCTTGATTTGACCACACACACATAACTCATGCACTCATGTTATCCCATACAACATTGCGATGTGCCGATTGTATAATCCCCTTGGGTGTATAAACATGGTGGTCACTTTTAATTTGTCTCTAAATTGTTGAAAGTGATGACCATCAAGGGTCATTCTATCGCAGCTTTTGTTGGCACTTCAACGGAAAATTATTTATACGCGGTGTCGGGATCGAGGTAATGTTAACATTGGGGTGTTTGTGGTAGAAATGCTCGTGGCAGAATTGTATGTTTTATCTTGCGAGATCTTTCAACTTTTCCAAAATGCGAGGACCTATGGTATCAGATTGAAAACAAATTGATGGACATGGCGGTACATATACCTCTTTAGGAAAAAGGCCTACAGTTTAAAGGTAAAGACCAGTATTGGAAACGCCCCAATTTCAAAAAATGAAATGGAAGCTCTCATTACCAATCATGTGAAAGAATATGTTTTGACTAATACATGATAATAAAAAAATTGCCGGGAAACCGCCTACTAATTCATATATTTGGTAAATTTGTTTCTCTCATGGTCTGTGAGAGATATAGGGTAGTCCCATATACATCTTTCTGTGTATAGTGCTTGTAACTTTACGAAGAATGGGCCAAATTTCTTATCATTTTGATGATTCCAGAACCTTGCAGATGCTAGATGCTAGATGATCAACCTTTTCTGATCGATTCCACAACGTTTCTTTCACAATGCAATCGCATGACCATAACTGGTCTTTACCTTTAATAGTTTTCTCTGTTGGGGAGGGGGGGGGGGGGGGGGGGCTATGCGAACAGAATCAGTACATAATTTGGATGGGTGGGTATTGATATAATAAACAAAAGAAAAGCCAAGCACAGGGTGAAATATGATTGTCAGATAATGAATGATATTTAGATAATGAATAATGAATGAAATGTGTCGCAAAATTTTGAAGCTCCAAAGTAGATACTCGGGCAAGATAAGTGAGCCTAGTTTACATACACAGACCCTTGTCAGTCACTGTAAGTAACAGTACGTCTGCACGGTGAGACTAGGCTGACATCATACCATAGTTTGTACTTACACTGTAGGCTCTGTTTACTTTAGCTGCTCCAGACAATAATGTGACA